>NC_089229.1:58062368-58415128 GCF_963924675.1 Phocoena phocoena
CAGGGGGATGGCTGGGGTGACCTGTAGGAGCTGGTTTCAGCCCAGCCGACCTGTTAAGGTCCTATATCCGGGACCTCTTTGCCCTAAACCCTCACCCCCACCAGCTTCCCTCTGCTCCTGCCCCATTCTCTTACCTCATTCTCCGGGGATGAATTAAAGACGGTAACGCTAACCCTCATTGTTACCTCAGTATGTGCCAGGAAATGTGGTACACTAGTTCTTTCCACGTATCATCTCATTTAATCCTCTCCACAATATGACAAAGTAGGTACTACTAATACCACCGTTTCCTAGATGAGGAAACCAAGCCTCAGAGAAGGTGGGTTCACACAGCAGGCAAGTGACAAAATCAGGACTCATACCAGTTGAGCTGACTCTAAGCTTTTAACCAACCAGTGCACACCAGTCTCCCCATTCTCATTGAGAGGCTCTCAGTTGTTCCTCCCAATCCCGTTACCATGCCCTCCACAGGAAGAAAAGTACCCCCCTCCTTCACCCCCAGCCAGTCTCCCAGCCCTTCATCGCCTCTTCCTTGGTCTGCGTCAATCCCATTTCTCTTCGGCTGTCGTGCACTGGAAACCAGCTCTGTGCCAGGCACTGCACTAGGCACTGGGGTGCCAGGGAGGGGCGAGATGGCCCCTCAGGAGCCACAGCACCCTGGGAAGACGGCAGGGCAGAGTGAGCTCAGGGCTGGGACAGAGCAGAAGGAAAGTATGTCAGGGCTCTGAGCAGGGAGGGATGGAGTGTGAGGGGAGCCACACTGAGAAGACGTCCTCCCTCCCTAAGCCCCATCTCTGGCAGAGGGGACAGCACTCAGGCCCCTGGCCAGGATGAGAGCCGAGTTCAGGAAACACATCAAGGATGGCCTGGCTAGGCCCCCGGCCCCGGGGTCCCCCTCCCCTCCCCCCCACCCTGAGCAGGGAATAAAGGCCCCTTGAGGAGGTGGATAATGCTGAGTTCATTGCCCCACTGGGCCAGCTGTGAGGTCTTCCCGGGAAACAGCCCGCCAGCCTAGTTAGCATGCCAGAGAACGGTCCTCTTCCCCTGGCCAGCCGAGACCGGCTGGTGGCGGGGCGGGTAGAGGGGGCTGGAAGGGGACTCAGAGGCTGATGGGCTGTTTGGAGCCCA
Organism: Phocoena phocoena; assembly: GCF_963924675.1. Lineage (NCBI taxonomy): Eukaryota > Metazoa > Chordata > Mammalia > Artiodactyla > Phocoenidae > Phocoena > Phocoena phocoena. The sequence goes on from NC_089229.1 coordinate 58,063,497, forward strand.
GAAAGGCCCCCATGCCACCCCTGCCTCCACCTGGACTTTTAGTCCACACCCCCTCTCCTCCCCAGGGTAGAACTCACAGCCCAGGCCTGAGGTCACCGGTTGGTCACTCCAATCTCCCCTCCATTCCGAGTCCCAGCCATGATCCCCTCCTCCTTTGGCCCTCACTTTGTCCCCCGCGCTGTCCCCCACCCCCATTTTTGGCCTGAACTCGACAGAGGAAACAGCAGCTGGCAAACTCCGAAAGCTGGAATGAGAGAGATTCACAAACCAGATGTGCTCTCGCGGAGGGAAGGGAGAGGGGGATGGGAGTGAAAGGAAGAGGAGCGCTCAGGGCCCCCGTCCCACAGCAGCATCCCTTTGGGCCGGGGCAGGGGGACTGGAGGTGCACGTCTCCCACAGGTCAGGGCTGCACAAGGATCTCGAGAGATGTGAAAGAACTTCCTTTCCATCAGGGACGGTGGAGAAAGCCCTAGGAATCTCAAGTGTGAAGGCTGAGGCCTGTCTGTGATTTCCTTCAGGGGGAAGAGGGGAGGAAAGAAACAAATAACCTACTTCGGGGCAGTCTACACAGCCAAGGGAAGCCTCACTTGGAGGCAGAGGGAGCTGCAGTGCGGTGGGGTAGGAAACTTGTAATCTGCTTAGAGCCAGCAGCCAACCCCACTGCCCTCAGCTGAGCCTTCCACATCTGATGCCAGCACCCAGGAAACCCACCTCTGTGGCCTTAGCTGAGGGAACAACACGGCCCTAAGTTCAGGAGTAACTAGTGGCCTCCCCTGCCTCCTGCCCCTCATGAGACTTGGGGCTTTATATGGATATGAACTAACATTTTTCAACATGGTCACTCTGTGTCAGCCACTGAGCTGAAACACTTTGTCCACATTAACTCATTTAGATCCTCAAACCCTGTGACACGGGTACTGTTGCAATCACCGTCATACAGATGAGGGAACTGAGGTACAGAGCGATTAGTGACTGAACCGGCAGTTCCTCACTGGCCACGATGATGGAGCCACATGAAGAAGGATGAAGAAGGGAAACGGCAGGGTCCTCTGGCGCTGGGAGTGGGGACAGGGATTACAGGAGGTGGCAGTGGCCTTCAGGGCTCCTCAGAGAGGAGGGGAGAAGGTGGAGAAGAGGGAAAGGGACAAGAACGGGACAGAAGAGGGAAGAGAGAAGGGAGAAGAAGGAGAGGACTACGGAGGGAGAGCGAGCGAGGTTGCAGAGAGAACGCCAGGACACAGGGGCCGTCTGTTCTCAGCTTTGCCCAGAGATGAATGTGACCGCCATGCTAACTCTGGCCAACACCCCTGCCCCCCCTCAAACCCAGGCACTCAGCCCAGCCATGGCCCCCAGGGCCACCAAGATGGAGCCAGAACAGGAGGTGTAGGGTTGGGTGTGCATCCAGACACAACACGGACCCCGCTGCCCTGCTTAAGCCTTGGCTGTCGTCCTGTCCCATTCTGGGACCTTGGGGGCAGGGTGGGGAAGGGCGGTGAGAGGGCCTGACCAGAGTAGAGAGAGTGACAGGGAAGTACAGCCCTGAGGGAGTCTTCTCCAGAGAAGGGGACCCATCTGTTGATCCCCTTGGGAGCAGAGATGGAGAGGAAGAGAGGTGGTGAGATTTCCTAAAGACCCAGGAGACCTGAGACAGGGTAAGCATGAAAGAGACCCCTGAGACCCTTTTCAAGAGCAGACACAGCAGAGGGAGAGATAGGCTGTGTATCAGGGGATGTTTTCTAAAAGGAGACACATGATATATCTAAGGGAACAGAGGAGCCAGGGGGTGGCCAGGGGGTGGGGGACAGAGCCTGCAGGAATCTAAACTTTCAAATATATGGGGGTGGGACAGCAGGGGCCTCCCAGACCCTAACCAAGAGCTTTTCACTGAATTTTATGTATTTTGGGTGTTACCCGGTGGCTCCTTCCCCGCAGCTCAACGAGGCTCAGACACATTTTTGTCATTCCTGAGTCTGGGCCTCTGCTTTGCGGCCTGGACAGACAGACAGGATGGCTTGGGCTGCTGGGGGAGGGGAAGGGTCTCCCCCTCCATCCTGAGTCAATATTGATTCAGCAGGACATTAGCCTGACCTCCCCACCATCTTTTCCTTTCCCCACAAGTAAAATCAGACCCTTTGAATGTCTCCAGAGGTCCGCATATCTCTCACCAGGCCTTTAGAAGGCCTTCCCACCTACCCCCCAACACACGCACACAGCTTATGCGCTGCAGAAGGAAAAGCTCTAAGCTCCTGACCCATTCCTCACACCTTTCTCCAGTTCTCAGGTTATGAGGAAGTTCTGCCAGAAGTCTAACCTCCCTCCTCCTTTCTGAATTATCGGCACTCCCTCTCTTACTCAACCCACAAAGGGTATCAAGTTCCCTTCTTCCAGAAACATTCTCTCCAAAATTAGTGGAGGGGGAAGAAGAGAGAGGAACTTGGAGGAAAGTGGAGGGAGAACTTTCACTGCCGAACTGGATACTCCAAGCTTGGCCTGGGAGGGGAAGAATAACTCCAAAATGGCGAGCACGTGGGAAAGCCCAGGAGAGACTTCTGCTCCCAGGTAGCTTTCAAGATACCAAGAGGCCTGGATGGAGGTGGATGGAGACAGACAGAGACAAAGCAAGATACAGAGACTGAGAGAGACAGGACAAAGAATGTCACAAAGGATGAGGTAAGAGAGATGAGAGGATGAGAGACAGAGGTTCTTTGAGGCCAAGAGAGCACACACCAATGATACACAGAGGCAAAAACCAGGGACGGGGTCTCAGCTGAGAGGTTGCCAAGACAACGACACAGTTGTCTTGGGATGACCCCGGAGAAGAACATCCCTGAAACTCAGGGTGGGGAAGCATATACCTTGACTTGGACAAGAGAGTCTCTGCCCTAGCAGTACCTGACCCAAGGGAGACTCAGAATAGGGGCCGCTGCCTCCCACAGAATTGGGAGGGTGGGAGGAAGGAAGACTGAAGCTCTTCAACAGGGAAGCCAAGGCCTCCAGGAGATTCTCATCTTCCCTGGGGGTGCAAGAGGGATAAATACCTCCCCTCACTGTCCCTCACCTCTTTCTCAGGGAGGTTTTACACTGGGGCCTGGGGCCACCGCACCGGAAGCAATCCGGAGCCAACTGCTTCCTTCTCCAAACAATGCAGGATCCTGCTAACCAGGCTGAAATCTGGGACTGAACACAGGGGCATGGGTCTAGGTTCTTCAAACACCCACACCCAGCACCCAGCTCCACCAGGTCAGGGACAGCTTGCATGGTCCCACTCAACTGCATTCAGATTCCCAAAGGGCGAGGAGCCCCCATCCGGAGTTGGAGGACTTGAATGCTGGAGAGTTCATAGAGGGTTGGGGAGGGGGGCGGTGCCCTGAGAGGAAACTACTGAGGGGAATAAACCTTAGGTTTGGGGTTTTGATATGCAAAGGCTGAGACTACAGCAAGAGGAAAGAAAGTTAGACTTGGTAACGAAGGGCTTCCCAAAGGTAAGGAAGGGCTTCCCAAAGGTAAGGAAGGAGTTTTGTAAAGTTCCGGGGATTTGGACAGGATCTGGCTCTGGCCAGAGCCCCTGCTGACGTCCTTAAGAGGCCCAGTGATGGGGAGTGGTTGGGGGCAAAAAAATATAGAGAAAATGGAGGAAGGGGGAGCAAGATTAGGAGAAAAGGAAGTCTTGAGAAGCAGCCTCAAACATCAAAATATCCCTCCATCCCCAAATCAACATCCCACACATCCCTGGTTTGAAAGACGAGGGTGAGGGGAGATGTCCAAGATCTGAGTCTGACCAGGGGAGAAAGGAGTTTGGAACCATCTCTCAGAGAGCCAGAAGGCAAACAACTCAGTCTCATAACTCACGTAACTGTCCAGCTTGTCTGATAAATGGTAATACACTGGCTCGAGGGGGTACGTGGAGATGGGTAGGAGAGAGGGAGGCAGCCAGCCCTCTCCACTACAAAATGTTCCTAATCTCAGCAGGAACCTCAATAACTCCTCTTCCCATTCCCCATTCCATCTGTTTCTCCATCCTCCCAGGTAGCAAGTATACTCAATTCTGTCTACTAGCAGGGAGTGACATTGCTCCCCAAAGAGAAGGGGACCCTGGGGATTGGGTTCAGGCATAGCAGGGAAGGCAGAAATGGTGGAGAAGGACCCTAGGGCTGCTCCCCTGGAGGGAAAGCAGCAAGGTCTGTGATAGCAGCAGAAAGGAAGGTTAGACATTGAGTCAGGTAAGCTGGAGCCAGGACGTGTCCTTCTCCAGAAAACGAAGGAGAAAGTTCCGTGTCTGTGGGCCTGAGACATGAGGGCAGGGGTGGGGATAGAGGAATCCGTAGGCTGTCCTGGACAACATCGGCCCTACAGGTCTGTGCAGTTTCCCTTTCCCACTCCCCAGAATGGGGTAGAACCGATGATTCACTATTCCCATTCTTAAGGTGAGCACAGTATGGGTGTTTGGGGAGGGGTCCTCTCTCCAGGACTTTGGATAGAGTTTGGTTTGAGCTGGGGTTACAGCTGTGGACTGGGTGGAAACTTACAAAAGCGTGGGAGACCATTAAGGAAAACACATCCAGTCTCCCTCTTCCACTCACCACCCACCAACTTGGTGTGGCAGATAGAACCGCTTTGGAACCCTGGGGGTGAAGCTCCCTGGGGCCATTCCTGACCAGGCCGGGGACTTTTTCTGCTCTCCACAGAGACCCCCCTTTTCCCTCTGCCTTCCATCGTGGGGCTCTTGATGGGTCACTCTCAAAATTTTTTTCTATCCCTCCCAGAAGTCGCTGTACCCAAATCTCTCTGCCTCAGTTTCCCCCCTCACTTCACAGGGCTGAGAACAAGAGGAAACAACACGCATAACTGAGGAAGTCATGGGCAAGGGCTGGTCTGAAGGGTATTCAGGGCAGAGCCTCTTTCCTCCTCTTGGGCAGATAATTGATGTGGGGTGGGGGGTAGGGGGACAGAGTCCCCAAGACGGCATAACTGAGAGCTACTGAATATATTGTCTTTCTGGGCACAGCTACTTCCTGACCCCTTAACCTCCCTCCCCCCACTGAAGCAAGTTGTGGGGAGGGGAAGAGAGAGAGAGAGAGAGATAGTCTGGTTTCAGAGAAAAACTTTCCCAATCACAATCTGGCAAAATTTAGAAGATGGAGGAGGGGTGCATGATGGTATTGGGTCCAGATTTTTCCCTGGATGAGAGGACTAAAATGACGGGAAGGGATGAGATCCCACCCCTTCCAAATCAGGGGCCCAGCCCAGCCCAACCCCATGACCCCAGCTCAAAGCTTGAGCAAGACTTGAACCAGTGACTCACAAGTAAGAGGGAAAATCGCTGACATTAAAGAAAGGCAAGAGGGCCCCCCATTTCTCCAAAAGGACACGGCTCTAGCCCAAACCTAACTGCAGACTACAAAGTGTGTGCGTATGAGGGGAGGAGGGGAAATGCTGGAGAGAAACAAACACATCTACCAAAGGAGCAGGGAATTAGGGGGTGGGGGCATAGCCATAACCCAATCCAGCCTCCAACTCTCCTTCCAGTACAAACTGTGATCAGACCAGAAGTCAGGGAGAAAGCAGCCTTCCTCCACCCTCCCACCTCAGCATTCCAGGCCATTCTCCAGTCCCCTTCCCCAATGATGACATCTAACGTTTTTCATCTCAAAGCTCCCAGGAATTAAGAAGGAAAATTCAAAGTCATATAGCTTCGCCTTCCCCCACCCGCTACACCCCCCAACACAGCCCTTTCCAGGCTACTGACAGAGGCCCTGAGAGGGGGAAGTGCTCATTTCGGAACCCAGGCTGGCAGCCCGCTGGATCCCGGACCCAGGCCTTCAAGCCCGGTCTCCAAGGGCCCAGATTCCACACCCAAGCAGGGGGCCCTCCCGTGGCCCTCTCTCTCCCCACCACAGCCATCCCCCCTGTCCTGCCTGCCCTCTGCGCAGCGGGGCACCCCTGACCCGGCTACCCTTCCAGATGCAGAGGCCACTGCAAAAGGACCCCCGCCCCCTTTTGCAGCCAGTAAACAGCAAATCCGGATTCCTTTACAATTCAGATGTGTTGTGTGGGGGGGTGGAGGATGTAGGGGAGGCAGAGGCCCTCCCCCACCAGAGATAGGAAAAGAAGGCCTCTAGATGTCAGGATCAGAAAAAAGGGGATCCCTCCTCTCCCTTCCCAGGCCTCTGGTCTTTGTTTGGGCTGGGGGGGTCCCAGAAGCATCATTTGCCCGGGGCCCCTATCCTCCAAATTGGACCCCCATCCCCACCCCCAGTCAGGCCGCTGCTGTGTCAGCTGGACTGGGATAACAAAAGGCACCCCCTCCCGCGTCTCCCTTTCCCATCCGAACGCAGGAGTGGGGGCTGGGGAGTGGGTGTCCCCAGGGGTCCAAGGGGGCCGCGGAATCTCACTCACCATCGACAGCGGCCGCGACCAGAGCTGAGAGCAGGGGCAGCAACAGCAGCAGCGGCGGGGTCAGCATGGTGTGGGCTGATGCAAGCAGCAGCCCCCTGCCCTCTGGTCCTGTTACTTTTCGCCGTCGCCGCCCCCCCCCAATTGGGGGGTCCCCCCTTTTCCTCCTTCCTCCCTTCTCCTCCTCTATTCTTATCCTATCCTTCAGCAAAGCTCACCAGGGGTCTGGGTGAAGAGGTAGAGTTCGGAGCCCCTTGGGGAGGGCCTGCAGACGGGGGTGCACCCTCTGCCCCCAAATCCAAACCCTTCACCCCCGGCTTTTCTCTTCGTTCCTCTTTTTCCCCCTCCCGGGCGAAGCTCACAGCCCCATCTCCGAGCCGCCTCCGGCTGCAAAAATGCACAATTGGGAGGAGGCGGGGTGGGGGAGTGGGGGGCGTGGACCGGGTGGGGGAGCCTTCGGAAGGGGCCTGATGGAGCTATGGGGTCTCCCCTCGTTTCCGCCTCCTCAGTGCACGGGCCTGGAGCTCGCACCACTGTTCCCCGGACTGAGGTGCCGCGGGTCGGGCTGAGGCGGGGGGGGGGGGGGGAGAGGGAGGGGACCGGGAGAGGAGGGAGGGAGAGAAGGGGCGGGGAAAGAAAAAAAGGGGGGGGGGAGAAAGAGCTACGCGGCAATCCTGTGAGTGCGCATGCGCCGATTTGGCGCGCTGCCCTGGGGAGGGGGAGTCAGAGCGGCGACCAGATCTGGATCTCTGGCTACCGGTCCGAGAGCGGGGGGTTCCCGGGGTCCCGCTGGCTGGCTTTGGGCCTGGAGCGCCCATTCCCGTGACTGGGCCTTTCTCCCTTGCGCTCGGGAGCTGAAGGGGCGAGGGGGGTTGGGCAGGGGGGGTTGAGGAGAGCTGAGCGGCTTTTCTTTGAAACTCGGTGTCTTGCCCTAGAATTTCAGGCCCCGTCTGCGGATCCAAGACCGGGAGGTCTGGACCGAGGCCTGATCTGGGGGAACCCTGACTGTGCCTTCCCATGACTGGGGTGGGGTCGGGGGCTGCCAGTCCGCGGGGAAGATACGGGGAGAAGCTGAGCTTTGATTTGGAGACTTTGTAAAACCTGGACGGGGATTGGGGCCTGCGGCGGAGGGGGGCGGGGTGGGGGAGGGGCCGAGACGGCCTGCCCCAACCTCGCTCCCGGACTTGGAGTAAACAGGGACACCCGCCGGGACACGCCGGAGCTTGTCCGCCCGCCTAGGGCTTGGGGATGGAGCCCACCTTAGTGCCCGCCCTGCCCTGCTTGCCTGGCACCGGGAGGGGCAGGCCCTGGTTTGGAGGGAGGTGAGTCACCAGCGGGTGGGGTTAAGTAAGTTCCACCCACCTTCGCCCCAAGAGGTCAGGGCTCATTTATTTTTTTGTTTGGTGTTTTGTTTTTTTATACCTTCTGACTGGCTTCCCACCAAGTCGGGGTTTTAGATTCCGAGCAACAGGGATTTGGAATAAGATGAGGGACTCTGGACCTCTGTTTCCAGGCCTCGAGTTCTAACGAGGTGTCTGCTGAGTGCCGGACCTTTGTCCCAGCCTGAGCCCGTAAGGGAATGCTGCTTTGAGTCCACAGGGCGCCGGGCGGTTCCCAGAGCCCAGTGAATGTGCTTCTGGCCACTGCCCCCTTCTGGGCGGTGTTTTAAGGCTGTACCTTGGGTGTCTGACTTTCTGGTGTCTGGAAGTCAGAGTTCAGGGAGACAGCAGGTGACGCCAGAAATTCACATTAGAGATGAGGGAGGCTTGCACCATCCTTCTCCCTTTTAAAGTTCTGTTCAAGGAAAGGCCCCAAATCCTCACGCCAGCCTGGCCCTGGCAGAAAGTGGAGCAGCATGGAGGACTTGTCTATTGATAGCAGTGAGAGCAAGAGAGGAATCCAGAAGGAGCTAGACCTTTTCACCAAACCAGAGCTTCCTCCTGGCTCGCGTTGCTCAAGGCCAAGGCCACCTGCCTTTAGTCTCCCAGGCCAGAAACCTCAGACCTACTGCCAACTTGTCTTCTGGGCCTTTCTCTCCTATACCAATCTTGGAAACCTGTGCTCAAGATTTGTCATTTTTTTCCTTTGAAATAGAGTTCAGATTTCCTCCGTTTCCACTGCTGGAGTTTCTCTGGGCAGGGGTGGGGTCTTATTCATCCTTTCATCCAGACCTCATGGGCTAACACAGTGGTGGTCACATGGCAGCGACTTACTAACTTTTTAATGAACTCCTACTAGGTTCCTTCTTCTCCCAGGACCCTCTCTCCTTGTTGTCATCTAAGTGAAGTCAGATTGAAACAGACTTCAGACGGCTTTGCAAGGAAAAAGCTAGCTGGAGTGACCATACGTAGCCCAAGAGGGTTATGAGGGGGCAGCCCCATTCCTCTCCCTGATACCTGTCTCATGCAGGTGAATCTTCCTGAAACTGCTTTCCCTGTGTCTCTTCCTGGCTGGCAAACCTCTACTGGGTGTCTATAGACAATGGAATCAAATGTGGACTCTTCTCCCAGTCCTGGCCTCCCAATATCTGGCCTCAGCCAGCATATCGACACTTCTCGTTTGCTACATCCCAACCCCTGCTATCTCCTGAATGTGGATGTGTGTTTATTTTTATGAACGTTATATTGTAAAAATGGTAATACTTAGTGGTTGCAAAACTCAGAGTATAGGAAGGTACAAGATGAAAAGTAAACTTGCCACTACTCTCCATACTCCCATTCTTCAGTCCCACCCTCAGAATAACCACTACTGAGAGTTCCTTGGGTCTCCTTCCAAGAGGTTTTTTTTTGAAATGATAAACAGGGAATTCCTTGGTGGTCCAGTGGTTAGGACTCGGTGCTTTCACTGCCAGGGGCCCAGGTACAATCCCAGGTACAATCCTTAGTCGGGGAACTAAGACCCCACAAGCCACTTGGTGTGGCCAAAAAAAAAGAAAAACGATAAATATAAACATCTTTTAAAACCACAAATGAGCTCATACAGTATATACTGTTCTGGAACTTGCTTTTTTTTCAGTTAACTCATCTTGATCCCTTTCCACATTGTACACACACATCTAGCTCACTCTTTGTATTGGCTACTTGGAATCTCCTTGCTTGGATACTCCACAGTCTACTGGGATTGTTGGGCCCTTGGGTTATTTCCAATGTGTGAAGTGCTGAGGTTGTCTCTATAAGACAAGAGAATGCATATTTCTACTTGAGCCTTTAATTATACTCTTCTCTCAGCTGCTTCCTACCCTCATCAGCAAGGCTCTCCTGTTATTCTCACTCTGCCCATCTCTCCTGTTCCAAACTTGCTCTCAAGATAGCCTCAGTACCGAGAACTTAGCACTTAATTTTGAGGGTTCTGTGTCCACCATCAGACCATAAGGTGGTCCCTAAGGGCAAGTAACATGTCTTTTACTTCTTGTATCCACCCAGTGTTAGGACCTCTTGATTGTTCAGTGGGTAAGCTGACAGGAGTGTTAGGACTAGGGGAGTCTGCGCTGGTAGAGGAGACAATCATAACTAAGTACCATTGAACGGGATGTGACTGGAAGCATTTGCTCCGTATTTCTCCTATAGCGCCCGTTATATAGTCCCTCTCTCCCTCAGCTTCTTCTCTTTCTCCCCACTTCTATTCAAAGAAGCTTTTTCCATCTTCAAACCCTTGGGTTGGAATTGTAACCAAATAGAGGAAACCAAGGAGGAATTCTCTGCAATCCATGATCGGGATATCAAGAATGGTGACAGTGGGCAAAGAAATTGGTGGGGAGGATATCCCCTTTTTTTGGATCTCCCAGCAGATTATTAAACATCTCCCTTTCCTGTCGACTGTAACAGGCACTGAGATGGGGCATTAAGGGGGCAGCTCTGGGACTGAATGTCAGGCCAGAGACTGACACCACCTAGCGGTCAGCTAAAGAAGTGGAAACAGGAAGAGTGTCGGAAGGGTCTGGTGGAAAGTGGGAAGAGAACCAAGATTTACTGAGTACTTACCATATACTAAGTCCATGCAGTGGATTTTACATGGATTAGCTCATTTAAGTCTTATAACCGCCTTGTGGCATAAGTGTTCTTTTCAGTTTGTAGATAAGGAAATAGAGTCTCAGAAAAATTAAGGAATCTGCCCCAAAGTACAGTGCAGATTGGAGCCCAGTTTTCTTTCATTTAATAAACATTTATTAGGTACTTCATATGTGCCAGTTACATTGGTAAGCACTAGGGACGAGAGATGGAAACACACAGTCTCAGCCTTCAAGAAGTGTACAGGTTAGTGGGGTTGTGCAACTAAATCACTGACAATTACAACAAAGTACCTTAATGCCTGTGATAAAGGTACATGGCACAGAGGGAACCAGGGCAGGATACCTATTCCAGATAAGAGGGTCAAAGCAGGGCAGAGTAGATGATACCAGGCTATGTGTTGAAAGAGAGGAAGGAGATGATAAACAATGACAGACGGAAAGTGTGTTTTAGGCTGGAGGACAGGCAAAGGCATGGAGGCATGAAGAAGTTTAAAACATTTGAGGCAATTATGGTATGACTGAAGCTTAAGGTACTTATTGGGGAAGATAATGGATGAAGTATCAGGGATCCTAATCAAAAGGGTGATTTTAGCCACACTAAGGACTTAGAACTTTTTTCTAGAAGTAGTGGGGAGCCAGGTGGGAAATTGATGAAGTCCTTAACGCACAGGCATAGAGCTGAAGAGGAAGAGGATTCCAGGTAAAGAGGTAGGATCAAGTATATTAATTAGTTTATCATGTTGGCCTAGAGGATAGTGACAGGGAAAGCTGAGTCTAGAAACTGTGGCTCACATTAGAATGTTCTCAACTTCTCAGATTTTGGCAGCACATTAGAATCACCCAGGGAGTTTTAAAATCCCAATGCTGACAAAAAAAATTCTCAGTGCCAGAGAACTTGTACTACTTGACTTCAAGACTTATAAGCTACTGTAATCAAGACACTATGGTACTGGCGTAAGGACTGACAAAGAGATCCGTGGGATAGAATAGAGGGCCAGAAATGACTCACACTTAAAGGTCATTTAATTTTGATGAAGATGTCAAAGCAATCCACTGGGAAAAGGAATATCTTTCCAACAAATTGTGCTGGAACAACTGAATATCCATATGGGAGAAATAAGTAAATCGTGATCCCTACCTCACACCATGTGCAAAAATTGATTCAAGATTAATGATAAAAAAAAAAAGGTTAATGATAGACCTTAGCCATACAAGCTAAATCATAAGGTTTTTAGGTGAAGACACAGAATATCTTCACGACTTGGAAGTAGGCAAAAATTTCTTATGTTATAGAAAGCAATAACCATAAAAGAAAAAAAATTGATAAAAGAAATATCAAAATTGATGCTCATCAAAAGACACCATTAAGAAAAATGAATAAGTAAGCCAAAAGGTAAGCAAAATATTGATCTCACAAAGAACTGGTATTGGGACTTTCCTGGCGGTCCAGTGGTAAGACTCCGCACTTCCATTGCAGGGGGCGTGGGTTCAATCCCTGACCAGGGAACTAAGATCCCACATGCCATGCAGTGCAGCCAAAAAATAAAAAATTAAATTAAAAAAAAAAAAAAACAGGTATCCAGGATACATAAAAAAGTTCCTATAACACAGTAATAAAAAGACACCCCATTTTAAAAAGATGGACAAAAGATTTGAACAGATACATCACAAAAGAACATGTATGAATGCCCAATAAGCACATGAAAAGTGCTCAGTATCTCTAGTCATCGAGAAAATGCAAATTAAAACCAGTGAGAGAATTCTCCATACTCACCAAAATGGTTAAACTTTAAAAAACTGACAATACCAAATGCTAGTGAGAATGTACAGCAACTGGAACTCTCATACAGTGTTGGGAATGTAAAATGTACTATAAATTTGGAAAAATATGTAGCAGTTTCTTATATAACTAAGCACATATCTACCCCATGACCCAGCAATTATACTCCTAGTTATTTATTCAAGAGAAATCAAAACATATGGTCACACAAAGATTCAAAGAATGTTCCTAGGGCTTCCTTGGTGGAGCAGTGGTTAAGAATCTGCCTGCCAATGCAGGGGACACGGGTTCGAGCCCTGGTCCGGGAAGATCCCACATGCCACGGAGCAGCTATGCCCATGCGCCACAACTACTGAGCCTGTGCTCTAGAGCCCACGCTCCCCAACAAGAGAAGCCACCACAATGAGAAGCCTGCACACCGCAATGGTAGCCCCCGCTCCCCACAACTAAAGAAAGCCCGCACGCAGCAAAGAAGACCCAATACAGCCATAAATAAATAAAATTTAAAAAAAAAAGAATGTTCATAGTAGTTTTCTTCATAATAGCCAAAAACTGGCTATGGCCCAGGTAGCTATCATTTTTTTACAAAAGGATAAACAAACTATGGTATATCTGTACCATGGGATACTACTTAGTAATAAAAATGGACACACTATGGATACACACAACAACACGATAAATCTCAAGACATGGTGAGTAAAAGAAGCCAGACATAAAAGCACATCCTGGTTTTTGTTTTGTCTTTAATTGAAGTATAGTTGATTTACAATGTGTGCCAATCTCTGCTGTACAGCGAAGTGACTCAGTTATACACATATAGACATTCTTTTTTTATATTATTTTCCATTATGGTTTATCACAGGATATGGAATATAGCTCCCTGTGCTATACATTAGGACCTTGTTTATCCATTCTAAATGTAATAGTTTGCATCTACCAACCCCAAACTCCCAGTCCATCCCTCTCCCTCCAAAGCACATCCTGTTTTATTCCATTTATATGAATTCTAGAACAGACAAAACAAAGCTACAGTGCAAAAAATTAGAACAGTGGCTCCCCCAGGGGGTGGGGTGAGGAAAATGACCTACATCTTGATAGGGATGTAGATGTCATACAGCGACCAAGTGGTAGGGCAAGGATTTGAACCCAGGTGGCCTGGCCCCAGAGGCCATGGTTTTAACCACGTTACATTGCTTTGCCCCTCGTATGCTGCAGCCTTGAGTGTGGATGAGGTTACAAGGAAGTGTAGCCTGTGAAGACAGGAGACCGAGAAAGGAGCACGCAGACAGGTAGGAGGAAGACTAGGAGACAGGGACCATGAAACCCAGTGGGGGAAGAGCTTATTCAAGAGTGGCTAACAGTGTTGAACGCTGCTGAGCCGTCCAGACAGAAAAGGGACAGGTCATCATTCTAGGAGGGCATGTGTGACATGGGTCAGAACAGTTTCTTTGGACTGGTGGGGGCAGTAGCCAGCTGGCAGTGTACTGAGGAGGTGAGGAAGGGAAGACAGGGGACGTGAATAACTTTCCCAAGAAGCTTGGCTGTACAGGGGAAGAGGGAAAGGCAAGACAGTAATTAGAGTGCTAGTTAGAGGGCTGGAATTTCCTTGCAGAGGCTCAATCCTGATCACAGTTGGCTCCATCCAGAGATGCCTGCTTTCGCCCACCCACCAGGGCTGCTAATTGTCCTTCTGTGAGATGGAGGTCTGTTGGCCACAGTAAGCCCCTGACAGCCGCAGGAACCTTGACATTTGGGACCTTGAGATCAGCTGACCCCACCATCGCTCACATTCTGTCATCCTTGGCAGGCCTCAATGGGCGTTCACCCTTCTCCACTCAGCCTAGTGATTCCTCTTCCTGACCACCCTTGCACTGCTCCCCAATCCCTTCCTTGCACAAGGCACTGGGTCACCCTTGGCTCAGATTATCCTTGCCCCTCTTTGCTTCTCTGAAACATGGCTCCTCCCTGAGGACACTTTTTTTTTTTTTTTTAAAGAGATATCACTTATTCTCCCAAGTGGACAAGTCAGGTGGTGGTGGGAGCAAGGGCAGTCAGCCTGCTCTGTGCTCTCCATTTCTTATAGTCAATGTGGCTCCACCAAAGTCTCAGTTAGGGATGCATCGAGCAGCAAGGACCAGAAAACCCAATTAAAGGAGATTGAATAAAGAGTTTTAGAACAGATCCAGGGCTGGTTGATTCATCAAGAGTTTTCTACCACTTCACGCTGATACTCTGTCTTCAGTGGTTGATGGTCTCTTTCCTCACAGTTGCAACATAGTTGCAGCTATTCCAGACATCACATGTGGACTTAACATTGAAGAAAAACAAAATATTTTCCAAGATCCTCCCAAAGTCCTACTGGCCAGGACAATGGAAATATCATGATTGACAAGACCGATGAGATTCATCCCCTAAATGCATGGGAAGGGAACACCTGTATAAAATCCAGATTTTGCCGACAAGGGAGAAAGACACACTGCTGAGCAGGCATCATCAGTGTTTGCCCCGATAGTCAAACAAATTCCTCTTCCTTTTAAGGGCCAGCTATTTCACCTTCCATTGAGAAGATGTGTAGCATACTGCTTAAGGGCAGCAGTGCTTATGCCAGACTAACTGGGTACAAATCCCAGCTTACTTGCCAGCTCTTTGGCCTTGGGCAGATTACTTAAACTTTCCACACTGCAGTTGCCTCATCTGTAAAACGGGTGCTATCAGCACCATCCAACAGAACTTACTGTGATGATGGAAATGTCCCACGCCTGTGCTAATAAAGTAGCCATTGGTCATCCGTGGCGGCTGAGCATTTGAAATGAGACTAGCGCACCTGAGGAACTGAGTTTTTCAATTAAAATTAGAGAATCACAGGGACTTCTTTGGCGGTCCAGTGGTTAAGACTCCCTACTCCAAATGCAGGGGGCATGGGTTTGATCCCTAATTGGGGAACTAAGATCCCACATGCTGCATGGTACAGCCAAAAAAAAAAAAAAATTAAAGTCATATATGGCTAGTGACTACCACATTGGGCACATAGTTCTATCTCACAGTATTGTTGTAGGATAAAATGTACAGTACTTATATTATATAAAAAGTAGGAATGAAAGCAACACATGAACCCTCACTAAACGTTATTACTTTTGCTGCCATCTGCTGATGGGTCATTTGCCCGCTCTCCTTGAAGAAAGACTTTGCATATGACTCACCGTCTTCCCGGCCACCTCAGGTCTTTAGCAAATCCAGGTGGCTTCAGTGTTCATGCAGGTAGTCTAGCAGCACCCTGGCCTCTTGGTTCTTGACCTCCTCAACTCCAGTGCTCACCTCCATGTTGCCATAGCCACACACTCCCATAGCCGTGACCTCTGCCACACCCTCCCAGAACTCGACGGAAATCTCACCCCCTTGTCTCCGACCAGCCCTTCAGTTCCTTCTTTCCCTTGCTCCCAGGAAGGCTAATCTTTAGGTTGGTTGAGACTTCCAGTTCGTTGACTCTGTTCTTGCCTTTCCCACTGGCTCCTCACGTCTTTACTTCTCTTCCTAACCGGCCTCAATCCCACAATGCTTCACTTCTCCTCCTCCATCACATGGTCTCCTTCTTCATTATTATTAACCTTCTGAACAGTTCTCCTGGCTTCATACTTACTCTTTAAATCCATCTTCCAAGCTGCAGCCAGGGTGGTCTCTCTACTAAATCTCATCATATTACTCACCTGCCCTAAATCCTCTAATGTTCCCCATTGCCAACTACTACCATTTCCAGAAGGTGCCTTGCTCCCACAGTATCCATGCTTTTGCACATGCTAGATCGCCTTCCTGGTTTCACTCTCCTCCTGTTCTTTGCCTCGGTAACTCCTGAATCTTAATTTCCTTTAAGATTCAGTTCCGGCATCACCTCCCTGATCTCTCCTAACCCCTACCTAGTTTAGGTGCCCCTCCCACATGCTCTCACAGCACCCTGTGCTTCACTGGAATCACAGCCCCAATTATGCTGTTGTATCATTGTTGACAAATCTGACTCCCCCTCTCAGCTATAAGAGCCTAAGAACAGACACCCAACAAATTTTTTATTGAATTAACTGGACACAGATTCTGGGAGGATGGCTTTTGTTTGCTTGCTATCAGTTTGATTCACTTTCTTTTTTTTTTTTTTTTTTTGATTCACTTTCTTAAAAATATTAATTTATTTTTATTTTTGTCTGCATTGGGTTTTTGTTGCTGCAAGCGGGCTTTCTCTAGTTGCAGCGAGCGGGGGCCACTCTTGTTGCAGAGCATGGGCTCCAGGTGTGCGGGCCTCAGCAGTTGCGGCACACGGGCCCAGCAGTTGTGGCTCGTGGGCTCTAGAGCACAGGCTCAGCAGTTGTGGCGCATGCCTAGCCGCTCCGCGGCATGTGGGATCCTCCCGGACCAGGGCTCGAACCCGTGTCCCCTGCATTGGCAGGCGGACTCCCAACCACTGCACCACCAGGGAAGCCCTGATTCACTTTTTTAAAGGTGGAGGGATTTGAACATGTTTATATGCTGAGGGTAAAGAGCTGTAATAGGGAATTCCATGGTGGTCCAGTGGTTAGAACTTGGCACTTTCACTGCCATGGTCCGGATTCAATCCCTGGTTGGGCAACTAAGATCCCGCAAGAATCAAAGCACGGCCAGAAAACAAAAGAGCTGTAATAATTAGCAACTGAGAGGCTGGAGATTTGGAGGATGGAGGGGACAATTAATGGAACAGTGCCTGGGGAGGCAGAAGGAGAAGTCCTGAGCACAGGTGGAGAAACATACTTTGGGCAGGGGCAGGGACAGAGACACCCTCTGCTCTGAGCCTGAAGGGATGGTGCAGGTGCTGATGAAATGTCTGTTGGCAGACAGCAGGAAACTGGAGGAGTTTCCAACTGAGAGCCTCCATTTCCTCTAATCTAAATGGTGAGTTGGTATCAAGGTGGATGGAAATTTGGGGAGAAAAGAAAAGACCTGGGAGACAGAGCTGCCTAGGGGCCCACAGCACCTTCCCACACTTCTTCTGTGAAATTTTCCTTCTACCCCTCAATCCTCCACAAATCCCAGGCTGCTGCCCAGTGCTCCTGAATGTGGCGCGCATTCACCTTGTCTGTGAAATATACTAAGCTCCTGCCATCAATCCATCGCTGTTTAGTCCTCGTATAAGAGAGTGTATGTAAAACAGCCCAGCAACAGGTACACAGTAAGCACTCAGTAAATGGTAGTTTTTGTATTCACTAGTGAGGATGAATTTTGTTTTTTTCTAGCTGCATAGCAGAGTTTACAGGATGATATGTGTCCCCGCCCTCTGGGAGCTTATGTCCTTGTCGGAGAAGGATGTACCCATAATTAAAAAGCAATGCAAAGTGATATGTGATGGTTACCAACATCCAAATGGTGCTTTGTTTTGATCACAACCAGCACTGAAAAGTATCTTTTACATGAAGACCTAGAACTCAGATAAATATATAAAACAGAAACAAATTTCATTAGACACCACTTATCCTCACTTTGTGTGATGCATTCTGATATTTTCTATTCTATCATACTTTGTTTTAAAAAAGTGATGGTCAGTGGACTTCCCTGATGGCGCGGTGGTTAAGAATCCGCCTGCCAGTGCGGGGGACACGGGTTCAATCCCTGGTCCAGGAAGATCCCACATGCCGTGGAGCAACTAAGGCGCATGAGCCACAACTACTGAGCCTGCGCTCAGGAGCCCGCGAGCCACAACTGAGCCTGCATGCCACAACTACTGAAGCCCACGCGCCTAGAGCCGGTGCTCCACAACAAGAGAAGCCACTGCAATGAGAAGCCCACGCACCGCAATGAAGAGTAGCCCCCGCGCACTGCAACTAGAGAACGCCCCCGCGCAGCAGTGAAGACCCGACGCAGCCATAAATAAATGAATAAATAAATAAATTCATTAAAAAAATAGTGATGGTCAAGGCTCACTGTTATGGGTTGAACTGTGTCTCTCGAAAATTTGTATATTAATACATTGAATTCATATATCCCTCAAAAGTTCATATTCATATGAGGTACCCCCAGTACCTCAGAATGTGATCTTATTTGGAGATAGGGTCTTTACAAAGGTAATCAAGTTAAAATGAGGTCCTTAGGGTGGGCCCTAATCCAATATGACTGGTATCCTTATAAAAAGGGGAAACTTGGGAATTGCCTGGTGGTTAGGACTCAGTGCTTTCATTGCCGCCGGGGCCCCAGGTTTGGTCCCTGGTCGGGGAACTAAGATCCCGCAAGCTGCGTGGTACAGCAAAAAATGGTGGAAACTTGGAGACAGACTTGCATATAGGGAGAATACCATGTTAATAGGAAGATATGGCCATCTACAAGCCGAGGAGAGGGGCCTGGAACGGATTCTCTCTCTCAGCCCTCAGAGGGGACCAACCCTGCCAACACCTTGACCTTGGACTTCCAGCCTCTGGTACTATGACACAATGAATTCCTTCTGTGGTCTAAGCCATCCCCCACCCCCACCCCCAGCTGTGGTGCTTTGTTATGGCAGCCCTAGCAAACGAATACACTCACCAAACTGATTTTGTGACTCACTATTGGGTTGCAACATGCAGTTCATAGACTACAAAATGCTTTTTTCCTCTGCTTTCCCTCATGCGATCTTTACAGAAAGTGGAGGGGTGGTGGGACCCGGAGGAGGGTGAGGCAAGCAAAGCACTCACTCTCAGGGTCATGCAAATGGGGGTGTCATTACCAGTAGTCTAGCCAACCACTCACTTGCACCACCTGAAGATGAGTGCCTTCTCCAATTTGGCACCCTCGACACCTCACCCTGGCCTAGGCCATGTCAAGTAGGTATAGCTTTTGTCTCCATTTGAGGGGTTGACACACAGTCACAAAGCTTTTAAGTGGAGTCAGACCCGTGTCAGATATGCCTCTAAATTCCTTTGACGACATCACAGTGTCCCCATCAGGGCAATCAGTTAGAGAAGACGATAATAAATATTGTTTTACCTCCAGTACGTGCTCCTCGCCTTCCTACCCCCCAAAAAGAGCCAAAGTTCACTCCTATCCTCCTCTTGCCAAAGTTCTGAAGGACTTGGCCCTCCGGAGACCCTTAGATGGCAAAGCCTGAATTCAGCCAATGTCTGTGGATGTCTGCAGGCAGAGTGGGCGCCTGGGAGAACACACGAAGTGCACGTGTCGTGAGTGCCTTTGTGCACATGCTGCGATCCTAGCCATTTAAACCCACGGACAGGTTGCCTGCCTGCCATCTCCACCCCGGCTCTCCCTCCTTTTCAACTGTCTGCCTTCCAGACACAATAAATACATAAACATACCTCCAATAGCCTCTGCCTTTGTGGCAGTAATATTACCCTCAAATCCGGGGACCCTATGTAGGATGGAGGCCCTTCTGTCTTCCTCCTGTCTGGCTAATTCTGGGACATAAAAATAGTGCCTAACGTTTACTATGTGCCAGGTATTGTTCTAAGCCTTCACATGTATTATTGCATTTCACTCTCACAACTTTATAAGTTAAGACCATTATTTGCTCCATTTTACAGATGACAAAACTGAAGCACAAATAGTAAACTGCCCAGAGTTGTGCAGTTAGCAACGTTGGCAGGCTCTGAACCCATGCAGCCTGTCCGCAGAGGCCAAGTTCTTAACTGCTACCCTCTGCGGCCTGGCTGGGTGCGCCCCTGCACACACACTTGCGCATCCACGTGGAGGGGAGGGGGAGGAGCTGGGCTCTGGGAATCAGTTCAGACACCAGGGGGCAGCATAGGCCTGGCTTTGGCCCCTGAGCCCAGCCCTGTTTGGGAAGAAAGGAGGGAAATAGAAGCCTCCTCCCACCTTCCACCCCCACCCCCAGAGACCACCATTTCCCCATACCCCTCTCTCAGGTTTTTGGGCTTGAAGGGCTCTCTGGGTCCCTAGGCCAGCTCCAGCTCCTCCTCCAGCAAAAGCTGCAGAAACCATCCACTACATAACTAGGTGGTGACTCAGAAGCTGAGCAAGCCTTGTGTATGTGAGTGTGTGTCTCCTTGTGACTGCATGTGGCTCTGACTGCTGACACGTCTGTGAGCCTGCCTGCACGTGTGTGTAAGCATGTGTGTGTGGGGGGGTGTCCTTCTGGCTGGGGAAGTTGAGTATGTGTGTGTTTATTTCTGGGTGTGTCTCAGTGTTTACCCCAGAAACAGATAGGAACTTCACCAAAGCTGCACCGCAGATTCACACGCAAACTTGTCCCTTGGGAATCTACAGGCGGCAACTCCAACTCGTGCCGGCTCCCACCTGGGTTTGAGGAGGGGGCAGAAACGATTTTCAGTCCGAGGGACCCCTGGAGTCCTACAGAATTGTGAGCTTCAGCCTC
Organism: Phocoena phocoena; assembly: GCF_963924675.1. Taxonomy (NCBI): domain Eukaryota; kingdom Metazoa; phylum Chordata; class Mammalia; order Artiodactyla; family Phocoenidae; genus Phocoena; species Phocoena phocoena. The sequence goes on from NC_089229.1 coordinate 58,084,014, forward strand.
CCCTCCCCCACTCCCTCCTATCAGCGGTCACGAGACCTCTAAGGCGTTCCCCACCAAGAAGGAAGGAGGACTTAGGATTTCCAGCTCCCTGGCCGCTTTCAGGGTCCTCCACTGGAGGGAGCGCAGAGCCCCAGAGAGATTTCTTTTTCCAGAGGCCACAGGGGAGCCCAGTCCCTTGCGAGCCCAAACTCCCGGCCCCTGCGAAAGTTTGAGTATGGGAGCGGCAGTTTGGGGCGGCACGTCTCTGGCTTGATATTGGGTGACTTTCTGGAGGAAAGTTGATTGTTTTTGAGGGGGGACAGAGTAAGTGGGGATCAGCATCCCCTCCAGCCTGGCCCCAGGGCCCCCAAGCCCCAGTCCTGGCTCCCCATCACGCCATGCTCCCCTACCCGGTCTCGGAGGCACACACGCTCACCCCACTTTCTTCCTCTTCCTCCTCCAGCCCACTTTCCCTTGTCTGTGTCGTCAGAGCTCCAGGGAGGGACCTGGGTAGTCGGAGAAGCCGGAAACAGCAGGCTGGGGCAGGCACTGCTTACACTGAAGAGGAAGGACGGGAGAGGATTTTGTGTGTGTGTGTGTGTGTGTGTGTGTGTGTGTGTGTATTTTTTTTCTTTTTGGTGCTGGAGGTGGAGGGGGGGTGCTAGCAGGGCCAGCCCTGAACCCGCTGGACAGAACTACAGACCCATGGGGCCTGGCAGTGCCCGCTGAGAGAGGGAGAAGACAGCAGAGGGGTTGGCAAGGTGAGGGGATGCCTCCAAGGAGGGGAGGGTGGGGGGCCTCTGACTATGAATATGTGGGGCGGTGGGTTACGGGGAGTGCCTCTCAGGGTCCTCCCTCGGCAGAGTGGATGGTCCCCAAGAGACTGTTTCAGCTGGGGTTGGTGGTTGGTGGTACTGAGTTTTGGCAGTTTCGAAGTGTCAGAAGAATCTGGGGTGAGTACAGGCCCAGCACTTCCCCTCCCCCCCTCCCCACCGTGGGTCACTTTTTCCATACACCCCGTCCCCCGCACCTCCAGGGACATGTAAAGGCAGGGAAAGGAGGGCAAGGAGGTGCCCCTCTGCCCTCTGGGTTGGGGGGAGGTGGCCGCCCCTCCCTAGAAGGCTGATACCAGAGGGCAGTAGGTCCTAGACAAACCCGTATCCGGGCCCCCCAAAAAGGTTCCTGTTCAAGGGTGTGGCTAAGGGGTGAGCGAGCCCCAGACGCAGACCTCATGGTGTCCCAAAGGAGAGGGAATTTCCCCCCTCAAAACTGCTCCACTTTTGGCGCGGCCAAGTCACGCAGTTAACCCTACTCTAGCTGAACTGGCTCCGCCTCCCGGTCCCCCGCCCCGCCCCCGCCGCCGCAGACACACACTGGGCAACTCAGAGGAGCTCGTTTGACTCTTGATCCTGTGGTCCCACGATCAAAGGGCTCGGGAATGTAAGGGTTGAGGTGAGGTTTAGGCCACGAAGAGGGCTGATGAAGATCCTGGACGTTGGGTTTCCCTTCCCGGTTGGGAAGGGAACACTGGCCCCGCCCCCTCAGGCCGTGGCTCCTCCCTCCCTGCCGGTGTTGGGGGCCTACAGCAGAAGGTGCCCCTGGCCTGGCCGGCCGATTGACCCAGCCTGGTTACTGGGTGTGGCTGGGAGAAAGTCTGGCCCCCTGCTGCCTGAGGATGGAGTGGGGAAGATCTGAAGCCAGGACCAGGCCAGGAAGCTGGTCACTCAACAGGGGCATGCAGAAGAAAGGGGGGCTACCTATGGCTTAGGGATCGCCTCAGTCCCCAATAGGGTAGGGAGAGAGGTCAAAGGTCTGAGCACCGTGAGACACAGGAGAGGAAGAGGGAAGAGAGAGATGGAGTCCTCCCCTGAGTTTGAAACACAAACCAAAAGGGGCCCCACCCCAAGGTGGTGTGTAGAGAAAGGTCTATTATAGGACCCTGAGCAGGATTGGGGGAGGATTCTGCCTTTGGGAGAAAAGAGCTCAAGGGGATAGGGACTGGGGGGAAAGGCAGGAACTTCCAGAAAAGGGGCCCCTCTGTTCTCCGTCCCTCTGGGAGTCCTGGGAGAGAGGAGGGGCTAAAAGTGCAGCAGGAAGACTTGGGGTTACCAGGTTGGGGGCGACCCAGGGAGTTTCCATCCCCATCCTTTCTGTCATCTCTGGGAAGAGGGATATTTTGAGAAACTGGAAACTGAGAGACCCCTGGGAAACCACTGGTTTACCCACCCCACCCTGTGGCCCACCCAGAAATGGGGAGGCAGCCCTCTCCCCTACCCTCCCATCTCCTTTCCTCTTGCCCCCTTTTCTTCCCTTCGTTGTAGCCCTAGCCTCCTTGCCCCTCTTCTAGGCTTTTCATTGAAGGCTTATTAACCCCACTTTTTTCTCTAATCTCTCACCATCTTCCTGAGTTCTCTCTACTTTTCCTTTCGCTCAGTCTCCTCTTTTTCAATTCTCCTCCCATGCCCCCCCCCTTAGGATTATGGGATTTGGATCTGGAGGACATCCTAACAGTACAACGTGGTGGTTAATCCCCTCTCGGGTTCAAATCGCTTGCTGAGTGGCCTCGGCAAGTTGGAGAACCTCCTTGAGCTCGGTTTCTCTACCTGTGAAAGGGGATAATTCTATATTTTAAAAATTGTTGCAAGATTTTAATGAGGTAATGAGCTCAGTATAATGCCTCATACATAGTAAGTGCTTAATAAATGGTAGCTATTATTACTCTGCCATGCTCTTCATCATCTAGCCAGGTAGTTTTCAGATTCTCTCACGGAACCCTGGAATTTTGAGGGTTTTCTCCAGGGACACCTTTGGGGTCAGGAGGTGGGGAGAAGGAAGTAAGAAGCAGTAGAATTCCAGGCCTACCACGCTTGCTTTCAACAGAGAAACTCCAATTTTATATAATTGGGATTCCACAGATTAAAACTAAAATTGTCCACTGCTTTAAAAAGTTTGGAAAGTTCTGCAGTTTATGCAAGCCTCATATTTTATAGATGAGAAGATTGAGGTCCACAGAGGGGAGGTTTCTTGCCTACAGAACCAGAGCCAGGCCTAGAGCTACAACCCACATCCTCTGTCTTCTCTCAGAGACCTTTCCCTACTGTCCCATCGCCCCTGTCTCCCACCCCGCCCTCTGACTGCAGCTCAGCTCTTCCCACCCCATCACCCCTGTGTCTACCGTTGAAGGAATTACCTTGTCTGAGGCATTGGCCAGGGATGTCCCTGGTTTGAGGTGGTCTGGCTGTGAGTGGTGGTGGGGATGGTCTCTGGGAGGGCTGTCTACGGGAGGTCCCTGGCTGCCCCCAAACAAAAGCCAACTTTCTTGGACACCTCTCAGAGTGCCCAAGTAGCCTTGTTCCTTTTCTCCAGGCACCCTCCAAACCCCAGATCATGTCTCTGTGGGGTCTGGTCTCCAAAATGCCCCCAGAAAAACTGCAGCGGCTCTATGTTGACTTCCCTCAACACCTGCGGCATCTCCTGGGTGACTGGCTGGAGAACCAGCCCTGGTGAGTCCTGGCTGCCCCGTGTTGGTCCCCAAGGTCCTCCCCCACCCACCTTCCCTTTCATTAGATTTTCTTCATCCCATTTCAAGACTTGGGACTCGTTATTCCATGTGCGGTGGTCCAGATTTAGCTGGGAGTCTGTACCTCATCAACCAGACTATGCATGTTGATACGTGGAGTCCCCCACCCCCTTAGGAGGCTGAGCCAAAGAGGAGGGAGGTCAGAGTTGGGGTAAGGGCACCACCCACAACAGCTGGAAAACTGGGGAACAAGGGACGGGGCTGAGGGCTACAGAGGGCTTGGATGGAGGAGAAGAGGAGGAAGGAGCCGCTGAGCTGATTGCTGTGGGGTAAAGGGACAGTAGAGCAGAGGAAGCCCTGACCCGAGGCTGCCTCATCCTTGATCTTCCTGCAGGGAATTCCTTGTCGGCTCAGACGCCTTCTGCTGCAACATGGCCAGCGCCCTACTTTCTGCCACTGTCCAGCGTCTTCAGGCCTCAGCTGGAGAACAGGGGGAGGGGAGCACCATCCTGCAACACATCAGCACCCTGGAGGTGGGGCAGGAGGGGAGGGGACAAGGCTGGGTGGGGCCTGGAATGGAGCTGGGGTGAGCATTGGATGCTGGAAGAAAATTGGTTGGATGCTGGAAGCAAATTGGTGTTCCTGTGGCTAGCTGTTAGCTAGCATGCAAATTAGATTTTAAAAGCATGCAAACGCATGCTGTGAGCCTACAGCTGTGCTGCCTTTCAGTGCATGCGTGAATGGGGGGGCTGGGGATTGGAAGGGGAGAAAGACATGGGTAAGAGCCAGGCTAACCCTGTCTACCACCCTTCATTTCTATAGAGCATATATCAGAGGGACCCCCTGAAGCTGGTGGCCACTTTCAGACACATACTTCAAGGGGAAAAAAAAGCTATTATGGAACAGGTACTGTGGTACCCCACCTCCCACCCCAACTCAACTCCCTGGGACTTTAGCCTGAGCCATGAGACACTAGAAGGAATTTGAACTTCAGGAAAAGTTCAGTGTTCTAGGCCCAGGATGACCAAAGGAGTCAAAGTGAGCCCCAAGTTAAGCTCAGAGAAGCTTGCAATGAGGGACTGAGGGTAGTGAGGCCTAGGAAGGAGAGAGCAAGTGATAAGGAGCTGATTCTGCCAGGAGAGAGGTCTTATCGTCAGGAAATTCCAAAAGGCCAGGAAGGACTGTCAAGGGAGAGAAGGGAGGCAGACAAGGGAAGTGGCCTGTTTTCTGCAGAGCATGGCAGTTGCACCCCTTTAGGGAGTGGAGGCCGAAGGGAAAGGGCTGGGCAGAATGTCTCACCTCCTGGCATCTCTCCTTCCTGTGCAGTTCCGCCACCTGCCAATGCCCTTCCACTGGAAGCAAGAGGAACTCAAGTTTAACACAGTCCTGCGGAGGCTGCAGCACCGAGTGGGGGAAACCTGCCTTCTCCGCAAAGCCCTGCAGCCTGGGGCTGAGGGAGGCCAAGGTGGGAGCCTGGGCCTAGAGCCCTAAGAGGGTCCTGAGGAGTGTGTGGGAGTGATCCCCTCTTGGATCTCAACCTTGACTGAACCTCAAATCTATCTGCACCCCTGATTTCTGCCCCTACCCTCAGTGTCTTTGCACAGCCTGATAGAAACTCCTGCCAATGGGACCGGGCCAAGTGAGGTGAGTAATGGACTGGGACATGGAGATTGAGCTCCAAGGGCAGACTCTGAGGGTCTCAAATCTGTGGAGGGATGGAGATTAGACCTCAGAGAGGTGAGAAAGAGAGCCCTACCCTCCAGAGCTGGGTGAGGAGGAAGCGTGTGGCCCTGGCTCAGGCCCTTTCTTCCCACAGGCCCTCGCCACGTTCCTGCAGGAGACTGTCGGGGAGCTAGAGGCTGCCCAGGCCCTGGTGCTGAAGAGGATCCAGATTTGGAAACGGCAGCAGCAGCTGGCAGGGAATGGCGCACCCTTTGAGGAGAGCCTGGCCCCACTACAGGAGAGGTTGGGGCAGGGCTGACAGGGAAGGGTGGGGGGCTGGGGGTGGACACCTGCTGTCCCTGCTGGAGCACCCACAGGTGTGAGAGAGAAAACCAGGCCAAAGGGTCTTGGGGTGAGTCAAGACTCAGAGAAGCCCGTTCCAGCAGAGCCATGCACACTGTTGTCCAGGTTGTGTCCTGTACACGTGCACCCGGCGGACGGGGCACAAGCAGGAGTTCTTCCAGCCCACAATTCTCTCTTCAAGCCCCGTGCCCAGAGGAATGGGAAGTCTATTTGGTCTATTGGGCGGGGCACCTTTGAAAATGCACAAAAGCATCATATGTGCTGGCAGCTGACCTGGGTACCAGAGCCCTGGGGAAGAGGCAGCTGGGTTTCCACAGAGCTTCCAGGCACTGAGAAGGAACCTTCCTCCCCAGAGCCAAGGCATGTCCCACAACTCGGTTAGCCCAGGTGCCTTGCAGCCACGCCCACTGCTCATCCCACCCCTCCACACACACTCTCCTGCTATCTTCCTGGGTTTAGGGGTGGGGGGTCTGGGCGGGGAGCAGGCAGCCTAAACCCTGTGCCCCCTAACCACTGTCCCGGCCCCAGGTGTGAGAGCCTGGTGGACATTTACTCCCAGCTGCAGCAGGAGGTGGGGGCGGCTGGTGGGGAGCTTGAGCCCAAGACCCGGGCAGCGCTGCTTAGCCGGCTGGATGAAGTCCTGCGAACCCTCATCACCAGGTATGAGACCCCAGCCTGGCCTAGAGCAGACCCCAAGGAAGGAAGAGGGTCAGAGCTGTGGGGAGGGCACCAGGAGGGACCCAGCTGCTAACCTCCCTTGTGTCCTCCTCACTCCTCCCAGCTCTTTCCTGGTGGAAAAGCAGCCCCCCCAGGTTCTGAAGACTCAGACCAAGTTCCAGGCCGGGGTTCGATTCCTACTGGGCCTGCGGTTCCTGGCGGCCCCAGCCAAGCCTCTGATGGTCAGGGCCGACATGGTAACCGAGAAGCAGGCGAGGGAGCTGAGCATGCCCCAGGGTCCCGGGGCTGGAGCGTAAGCTGGGGCTGGAGAGGGGCTGGAGGGTGGTGGAGGCCAGAGGAGCCTGGGGGACTGGCACCACGAAGAACAGGGTGATGACAGGGAGGGCGGGCCATGGGATGTGGGGACCCTGTATGATAGTCAAGGCAGTGGAAGGGGAGGGACCCATCAGTGCTGGAATGGGGTGGGAACATCGTGATTTGGCTAAGATGGGGACTTCTCCCTTAAGAACTCAAGCGGGGAGATGGAGATTAGGGGCCAGCAGTCCAGGCCATCAGCCGGTGGACTCAAGCCCCTGCCACTCCTGGCCCAGTTGGGATGAGCCACTCTCTGACTTGCCTGGCAGAGAAAGCACTGGGGAAATCATTAACAACACCGTGCCCCTGGAGAACAGCATTCCCGGGAATTGCTGCTCTGCCCTGTTCAAGAACCTGGTGAGGCCTTTGGGGAGCAGTGGGCGGGGGTCCTCAGGCCAGGACATTCTCCTTGGAGAGGGTGTTGGGAGCCCAGGAAAAGCAGTTGCTTCTCTCACCCTCCTCTCCCTCGCCCCACCCGCAGCTTCTCAAGAAAATCAAGCGGTGCGAACGGAAGGGCACAGAGTCTGTCACCGAGGAGAAGTGTGCCGTGCTCTTTTCCACCAGCTTCACGCTCAGCCCCAACAAACTCCCCATCCAGCTCCAGGTGAACCGAGGCCCCAGCCTTGCCCGAGGCGGGGCCCCAGGTGCCCCTCCCGGCCACACACTGGGGCCCTGCATCCTCACTCTTCATGACTGCCCCGTACCCTGTGTGTTTGGGATTTGTGCATGCTGGGGCCCCGGGTGAGTGGGGAGGAGCCAGAACCGGAGTGCACACCCCAGGGAATGACAGCGTAGGAGCAACTGGCACTCACGCACTTTTCATAGACCAGGGCACTGTTTTAAGCCACACACGTGCACACACACGCGTGGTTTTCACAATAACATTATGAGATATGTATTATTACTAGTCTCATTTTATAGAGGAGGACATTGAGACACAGAGACATTGAGTAATTAGCCCAGGTCACGCAGCTACTGAATGTTGGAGCTGGCATTGGAAACCCGGGGACTCTATAGCACTGACTTGTAACCACTTCTCTGCAGTAAGGCCCTAATTGAGCTTCAGAAAGCACTCGATAACATACCATGAGTTTTTAACCATGTTGTGTGAGTCCAGTAGCTCCCCTGCACCCTCAGAGCCAGCCCTCTGTGGAAGCCCCTTGCCCCAGTAAGAAGAACCCCCTTTCCTCACCCCCTTCAGGCCCTGTCTCTGCCCCTGGTGGTCATCGTCCACGGCAACCAAGACAACAATGCCAAAGCCACCATTCTGTGGGACAACGCCTTCTCTGAGATGGTGATGAAAGACCTGGAGTTGGCGGGGGCAGGGGGGGCTCTTACCTGGGAGGTGGGGTGCAGGCTGACAAGCATGTTCAAAAGAGAGTGACCTTAACTCCTTCTCATAGACCTGTTTTCGTACTCCTGACCTCTTTTCAGGCCAATTTTTTTCATACTTCATTTTTTATTTTATTAATTCATTTACTCATTTATTTTTTGGCTGCCTTGGGTCTTCGCTGCTGCGTGCAGGCTTTTCTCTAGTTGCGGCGAGCGGGGGCTACTCTCGTTGCAGTGTGTGGATTTCTCATTGCGGTGCCTTCTCTTTGTTGCAGAATATGGGCTGTAGGCGCGTGGGCTTCAGTAGTTGTGGCACTGGGCTCAGTAGTTGTGGCTTGGAGGCTCTAGAGCGCAGGCTCAGTAGTTGTGGCGCACGGGCTTAGCTGCTCTGCAGCATGTGGGATCTTCCCGGAGCAGGGCTCGAACTGGTGTCCCCTGCATTGGCAGGCGGATTCTTAACCATTACACCACCAGGGAAGTCCCCTTTTCATGCCAATCTTAACAGCTATCCTGCAGTAGCACCTTAGACTCCTTTGGAAAAGCACCATCTTTGTTGAGCAAGTTCAGGGGGACAAGGCTGGGGAGCGGCAGGCTTGGGGAAGCGGGAAAGATGAAGGCCCTCCTGAGGAGGGATGGGGATGTCAGCCTGAGGCTCCCTTTCCTTCTCTCCTCCCCCCAGGACCGCGTGCCCTTTGTGGTGGCTGAGCGGGTGCCCTGGGAGAAGATGTGTGAAACTCTTAACCTCAAGTTCATGGCTGAGGTGGGGACCAACCGGGGGTTACTCCCAGAGCACTTCCTCTTCCTGGCCCAGAAGATCTTCACCGACAACAGCCTCAGCATGGAGGCCTTCCAGCACCGTTCTGTGTCCTGGTCACAGTTCAACAAGGTCATTCCCCTGCGTTTCGGACTTCCCACCCCCAAGCTCTTCATCCCTGGGGCACTCAGGGCTTCCCCAACGTCTGCCCAGGGATCAACCGCTGGGATCTTCACAATGCCCCACCACGTTCATCAGGAAGGCCTCTGTCATGGCCCAGGCAGGAAAACCCCTCAGGTCTCTGGCATCCCCCCGTTTTGGTCTGGGGGCCCTCCGTCCTCCCTCTTTGCCAGTGATCTGCATGACTCGCCCAGATTGTGTGTAAACACAGCTTTGGTTCAAAATGACTTTGACCCATTGGGAAAATAGGTCTTATTGCAACAACAGGGACGAAATCCCACAGGGACATATGCAATAATACCAGCTACCATGTGTTGACAGCTTACTATACCCAGGCACTGAGCTTCAGCAGTTCACGTATGCTATCATCCCAACATCCCTTTGAGGTAGGTGCTATTACCCCCATTTTACAGAGGATGAACCCGCTCAGAGGGGTTAAGTGGTTTGTCCAAGGCCTCCCAGCAAGTGAGTGGCATGTCTGGGATGGAACACCGTATTTCTGACTCTTGTTCTTAGCGACTACATTTTACTGCCTCCAAAATAAGGTGGCTCAGGACTGGATCTGTTACAAGAACAGGGAAAAAAGGAGGTCTGGGTGTCTTGGTTGAGGACCAGCTGGGTAAATGCAGTCACGCACTGATCTCTTTTTTAAAAAAGGAAGAAAGAAAAGCCCACACCACCAGAGGATGTGTTAGCAAAGGGAGCAGGACACTCACACCCTGCAAGCTGCCTTCTCTGGACACCACTTCCTCCAGGCCTCATTCAGGAGGGTGTGGAGCACAGTGGTTAAGAGGGGGCCCAGCCCAGACTTCCTGGGCTGAATCCCAGCTCTGCTTCTCACCAGCTGCGTGAGAAGCAAGTTATTTGACCTTTCTAGGCTTCCATTTCTTCATCTGTAAGATGGGATACTCACAGGACCTACCTCCCTAGGCTTGTAAAGATCAGATACATTAATTTATGAAAAGAGCACGGAATAGTGCCCGGCACGTGGTAAGCCTGAGTGTTGGCCACTGTCGTGGATGGGGTCTCAGGTCCAATGTGGTTCCCTCAGTCCTATGACTCTGTCGTGTAGGTACTCACAGCCCAATGCCTGCCCTAACTAGGCTCCTGTGCTCCCACCAACTCCCCTCTCCCCACAGGAGATCCTGCTGGGTCGTGGCTTCACCTTTTGGCAGTGGTTTGATGGCGTCCTGGACCTCACCAAACGCTGTCTCCGGAGCTACTGGTCAGATCGGTGAGTCCCCGCCCCAGGTGGCCTGAGCAGCTGTACCTCCAGCTCCCACTCCACACCCTGCGACCCCACCCACATCCTCTCCCTCATCCTGGCCAGGTTGATCATTGGCTTCATCAGCAAACAATACGTCACTAGCCTTCTTCTCAACGAGCCTGATGGAACATTCCTCCTTCGGTTCAGTGACTCAGAGATTGGGGGCATCACCATTGCCCATGTCATCCGGGGCCAGGATGGTGAGGTCACCCCAGCCAGTCCTCTGCCTCTGTGCCTGTGCCCTCTGGGGTTTCTTCTGGGGAGGAAACATCCTGGCCTTCCTTGAGGCCAACCCTGGTCTTCAAGAAGTTCTTCCTTCGGTTCAACTTCTCTTCCTCCTTCTGTGGTCTAAACGTCTACCTTCTCACTGTGAGTTCTGTGGGAATGGAGACTGGTGGGTCTCCCTCCCTCAGGACCCTCACCCTAGCTCCTCTCCTCCTCACCTTGGTAGATTGAGAATGAGTCCAATAGTGGGAGGAGGTTGGGGAAGGGGAATAAAGTCTGGACAGAGGGGACTCAAGGTCTCATTCCTATTGTAGGCTCCCCACAGATAGAGAACATCCAGCCATTCTCTGCCAAAGACCTGTCCATTCGCTCACTTGGTGACCGAATCCGGGACCTCGCTCAGCTCAAAAACCTCTACCCCAAGAAACCCAAGGACGAGGCTTTCCGGAGCCACTACAAGCGTGAGCTGGGGCTGGCAGTCCTGACTCCTTCCTGTTGTCCACCTTCTCCCTGCTCCCAGCTGCCCCCTCCCTGCCTGCTGTGTGTCATCCCCGACTTCTCTCTCCATTTTCATCTCCCTGCTTCTGCTACCTGCCCATCAGCCATGCTCACCTTTTCCACCTCCCTTCCTCCCTAAACCAGAAGCACTCCATGGCTCTCCTTTCCTCCCCACAACAGCTGAGCAGATGGGTAAGGACGGCAGGGGTTATGTGCCAGCTACAATCAAGATGACTGTGGAAAGGTGAGTGTGCTGGTATGGGTGGAGGGTGGGGCCCAGTACTTACCTGGGGGAAGGGGTGGTGGCATCAGCCCCTGGTCAGTCACACATGCCTCCTCCCCTCCTCCAGGGACCAGCCACTTACCACCCCTGAGCCCCAAACGCCTACCATGATGCCCTCTTACGATCTTGGAATGGTCCCTGACTGCTCCATGAACATGCAGCTCGGCCCAGATATGGCGTAAGAAGCTTGAGAGACGGAACTGGGAGTGGTCTGTGCTAGCAGGCTGTTTCAGCATGGGCAACTGGGGGAGCTGGCACTGGGGGCTGAAGTAGGGAATTTCCTTTCCTTGAAAGGGATTCCCCATCTTGAGGCAGGGATTTGGGGTGTCCAGGAGAAGGGCTGGCATCAGGGGTCTGCTTTCTTTCCCCAGGCCCCAGGGGTACCCACCACGCTCTCACTCCATCCCCTCATATCCAGCCCTTCCCCGGGAAGAATCGGTCAATGTGCTGCCAGCCTTCCAGGAGTAAGTGGGGCCCCCTCTGGGGAACAGGGCGGGATACCCACCTGCAACGGGCCTGGGCACTTGCATTTGTTAGGGAAGTCTCTTCTGTGAGAACGGGGTGGCAAAAAGCCAACACCTGGGTCTCTTCTGTCCATTCCACTGAGGTGTTAGTGGTTAAGATCCAGGTTCGAATTCCAGCTCCACCACTTGCTGACTTTGGGCAAGTTACTTAACTCTGATGTGTCATCCGTAAAATAGGGAATAATGATAATAACAATACCTACCTCACAGGGTTATTGTGAAGGTTAATTGAGTTAATAGTATGTGTAAAGCTAAACACAGTACCTGGCTCACAGGAAGAGCTATGTAAGTATTAGTATTATCTCTCCCGCCCCTGAAATCTACTGTCACTTATCTGCTGTCTTGATTTTTATTTATTTATCTTTTGGGGCCTGAAGTGGCATAGACACTTGTTCTCCAGGTAGCACTCAGGAGCTTACTAACTCTCAGTCGAGGCATGACATCTCCCCTCCCAGGAGTTGAGGTAGGGGTGGGGACAGGGGTACTTAGAGCCAGCAAAGTTCAAAGTCCAAAGAAACATCAGAAATTAGCTAATCTAGCCCTCCTCTGTCTCCTGCCCCCAGTCGCCAATGCATACGCATTTATACAGATGAGAAGTCCAAGCTCACAGGTGGAAATGGCTTGCCCAGTGCTTGCCGTCAGGATGAGGAGCTGGAAATACTGTTTCCTCACTCAGTGGTCATGGTCTTGACTTTGCAACACCCTGCCCTTGTCCAGCTTTTCTTTCTGACTGTGCCCTCCTTCCTGATTCCAGACCTCACCTGCAGATGCCGCCCAGCCTGAGTCAGATGAGCCTGCCCTTTGACCAACCTCACCCGCAGTGAGTGACGCCCACCCCCATCCTGAGCTCATGCTTCTCATTCATCCCCAGCCTCAACCCCCCGACCCCCGCCACCACCTCACTTACTTCTCTGGGCCCGGCAGGGGCCTGCTGCCGTGCCAGCCTCAGGAGCATGCCGTGTCCAGCTCCAAGCCCTTGCTCTGCTCAGATGTGACCATGGCGGAAGACAGCTGCCTGAGGCAGCCGGTGGGAGGGTTCCCTCAAGGCACCTGGTGAGTGTCAGCCTGGGGGTGGAGGCTGAGGAGTGGGTGCCATGCCTATCTCACTGCTTCCCTCCTTCCTCCCTGCAGGGTCCGTGAAGACATGCTCCCGCCCTTGCTGCCTCCCACTGAACAGGACCTCACCAAGCTTCTCCTGGAGGGGCAAGGAGAGTCAGAGGGAGGGTCCTTGGGAGCCCAACCCCTCCTGCAGCCCTCCTGCTATGGGCAGTCTGGGATCTCAATGTCCCACCTGGACATAAGGGCTAACCCCACTTGGTGATCCCAGCTGGAGGGGGAGCCCAGAGACAGCTCTCCTGCCCCCATGGACCTGCTCTGAACACCTGCCTGTGCTCCTGCCAAGCAGCAGCTGGGGAGGGTGTCCTCCTATCCCCACCTACTCCCTGGTCAGGAGGAAAAGACTTTGCCAGGAGAATGTACAGTGGATGGGACATATCTACTCCTTCCTTCCCACCACACACCCCTGCCCTCCACTTTCCAAATACTGGAAGGGAAATTCAGGTTCCAAGTGAGACACGCCCCAAAACGCCTGCACATGCAAAACACACACACACACCCTCTCCTTAGAAGATGTGGCTGAGCAGGAAGGGGGCTGGGCCAGAGCACAGGTGAGGGCACGGAGGGCTTCTCTGCTTGCCCTGAGCCGGGGCTCCGGACACACATGTGGAAACACACAGACACGTGCACACATCTGCTTCAGAGGCTAGGGATGGAAGTATGGGCTTGGGTCCCAACAGTTCAGGAGACCCTGGGAGAGAGGGGGGTCTGTACACATTTGGTTGCTGATGTGGGTTTTGCCCAGATTAAAAAACAAATCCCTGTCAGCTCCAAATTCCTGTCAGTCAGATGCAGGCTTCTGGATATGTGTATGAGATTGTGCAGAAGTATAAGGGCTGAGTTTGCGTATAGCTGTGTGAAAGTGTGTGGACCTGAGATGTGTTAATATATAGATGTCACATGTTAGTTTTATGGCCACATAGAACACGCACCTCTCTGATTTTGCCTGTGTGACAACACGTTTGGAAGTGTGAGACACTGCTCAAAAGACACCAGCGAGTATACTAGCCTCTCTGATGTATGCTAACCCAGATGTACTAAGCTTTGAGTATGACTCTGCCCAAGTTGAGTCTATGTGGCTGTAGCTTCGGTGGCTCAACACCTCCAATCCTGCCCAGAGGCAGAGGCTGAGCCTGGGGTCCAGACTCAGGTGTGTGGTCCTCATGGTGTATTGGGGGCCCTACCCGCTTCTTCTTTTCTATTTTCCCACCCACCGCCAGCTTCCCTCCACTCCCCAACCCCATGCCACCCTTTCTCCATCTTGGGGGTCATAGATCCTAAGCCATAAAATAAATTTTATTCCAAAATAACAAAATAAATAATCTACTGTACACGATCTGAAAAGAAAGACGCTCTAACTGCTCAGACAGGTGCTGCGGCCCAGATCCCAGCTGAGGGAGACCCTGAGTCCACCCAGGCCTCCCGAGGGGGCCGGTGAAGGGGACCCCACACCCCCCTAGAGAGGGCAAGAGGGAGAGAACCGCTGAGGACTTGGGGGGAAGATGGGGATGGGTGGGCGAACTGCAGCACTTGTTAAATTAAAGAAACAAACTAGAAGCACAAAAATGGAGGAGCAGAGGGGAGGAGCAGGTCCAGTGTTCCCAGGCCCCCAGATCTGGGGGGAAACCGTTTCCATTTTTAGCTGCTGGACCCTCCCAAGGAAGTCCCCCTTTCCCCCATGTCCAAACTGAGTCCAACTGCTCACGTCACTGACTCTAACTAGAGAGGATGGGAGTGTGCTGTGTAAGGGAGGGGAGAATCCCAAATGCCCTGGAGGCAGAGTTCTTGCCTCCTCGCTCTGGGCAAGGATGAGGGGGCACCATGCACCCTCCTTGTGTCCTCTCGCCAGGCCCCTGCTTGTTATTGCTTGAAGCCCCATAGTTCTATGCCCATGGGGCAGGTGGGGAGGCAGGAGAAGGGCAGCGGAAGGATCCAGGGTTGTGACTAGATGCCAGGGATGGAGAGTGGAGGGGTCTGTGTGAGCCAGAAGCCTGGCGCCCTGGGTCTGAGGACGCCAGTCCCCCCCTCACTGCCGGCTGGCCTCAGCCTCCACTTTCACGCTGCTCCTTCGACCTTCCACCAGAGCAGGATGGGGTCCTGGGGCAGGGCATCGGTCCAGCAGCCCCTCCTCGAACTCTGCAGGGAGAAGGGGTAGGTTAGGAGGATGCTGGATGGACGCTGCAGACAGAGGGGGGCTGAGAACAGAGGCAGGGGTAGAGAAGGCTGCGAAGATGAGCTTGATTTTCTGACTCCTGCCCACCTCTGGTCTAGGGGGCGGTTCCATACCCAAGTGTGTGCGCCCCCCTCCCCTTGCTGGCTGTGTGTAGCTCTCTGTCTCTGGATGTGTCTCTCTCTTTCTGTCTCTCCCGCCTCCGTTCTGCTGGAATTTCTGGTTCTGTCAGGAGCTGTGGGGGCGGCTTGGCTCTGACCTCTCCCCCTCCCCCCTTCCCAGGCTCTGCTGCCCCCGCTTATCCCTGGCCTCCTCCCAGGGCACCCCCCCCAACCCTACCATGCCCCCCAGGGTTCTTAGAAGCCAAAACAGGGGGGACACAGGAAGCCAGCCTCCCAGCTCCTCCCCCAAGAAGAGCCCCCGTCAGTCCCCGCCCCCAGTTCACACCCACACACAGTTTAAAAATACCAAGCTAGGGTTGGTGGCTTTGTCTGCTGCGTCACTCTGAGCCCAGCCGATGCCCGGCCCTCTGCCGGCCTCCTTGCCTACTCCCGCTTCCCCCATCCACACACAAAGCATCCCCCTCTGGGCTCCTCCAATTCCAAGCTGGCAACCCTACCCCAACTCCTGGCCTGCTCCACCCTCCTGCGTCGGTAGAAGTTCCATCCAAACTTCCCTTCTTGGTGGCTCTCCTCTTCCTGTTCCCCTTCGTTCCCCATTCTCTGTCTCCCTGCTCCCCAAGCTCGCCATTCACAGACGTCGGCTTCGGGTTAGACCCTCCCCACTAGGAACAGCCCTGCAGGGTTCCCCCCTCCTCAACCCAAGGCCTGGTTAGCTGGAGCCCCACCATGCTACTGCCCCGAGGACACCAGGACTGCTGTGCGGGGCCTGGGTGGCAGGGGTGCTTGGGGATGGCACTGCTGGCTGCCTCACCTGCGAGAGGTGGCTTTGCGGGCACACAGGGGCTGAGGCGGCCCACGCGGTCGTGGGAGACGAGGCGGGCTAGCCGCAGCCCCTCATCCATCAGCGTCTGCTGCAGGATGTGGCGGCTCCACAGCCCATGGGCTGGCAACGCCAGAGGCAGGTCAGCAGGGGGCGGCGTCAGCCTTGGGCACGACCCCACAGCTGTGGGCAGGGGCACGGGTCAGGTAGGGGGCCGCAGCCAACGGAACCCTCACCCTCAACCACACAGCCAGCCCCACGGGCCCAGGCCCGTTCGCTCCCGCCCAGCCAGGCCTCCCAGCCCTGTGCCAGGCAGTGGCCTCCTGGCGCCCTCCTCCCACACCTTCCCCCCGCCCCCGCCCCCCCCCCCCCTCAGTGAGAAGCGCTCTGACGCACACTCACCCTGCAAGTGTCCATCCAGGCTCTCCCCGGACAGGCTGGCGCTGTCTTCCTCCAGGCTGGGGCGGTATGGGTGTGCATAGGACTCAGGGCCTGGGGGAGGCTGCTGGATTTCAGAGTGACTTTGTTCTCCAACCTGTGGATGCCCCAAATGGGGAAATGAGGACTGGCAAGAGAGGGGGCTGGGGAAGACTGCCCTAACCTCCTATATGTACCCTAGCAAACCTACCTCTTGTTTCAGTTTCTTCAGTGGGGGGCCTCCCAGTTCTTCAGGGTGGAGCCTGCAAAGATGGAGAGAAACAAGGAGGGTGAGGCTGGGGAGGGACACATGGTGGACAGGACACAGAATCTGATGGGGAACATGCATTATTCCCAGGATCTGGAAAGATGAAGGGTAAGCAGCAGTCCCCAGCTCAAGCACTACTGTTGTGGGGGGCAGAAGGGACCTGAGAGGGATGGGAGGTGGGACCAGACCTAGGCAAGTGGACTTGGCCAAAAGCAGGGACACGCAGGCGGGTGGGAAGCAGGCTTACAGGCACCTGAACTGGAGGTCAGGACGTGACCCATCTCCTTGGCGGGATTCTGATCTAGGGAGAACCTGGCGAAGGGGGTCTCACCTGGAGCCCTTCAAGGAGGACAGGTAGGTGCTCTCTCGGGCCACTTGGCGGGACAGGGAGAAGAGTTCCACCCTCCGCAGTAAAAGAGTGTTGTCCCTCATGCAAAACTGGGCAGCAGCCTCGTTGATGGTCAGCTGTGGAGAGGACCGCCAGAGCAGTCAGAATCCTAACTGGCCCACCACCTTGCCCAGACCTCCTCACTCCCCTTCACCACCAGACAAATGAGGCTCATCCATCAGATGTTTGCTTGGGTTTTGACATCATGCAGGAAGGAGCTTTCTGAGGAAGGAAAACAGAGGTCAGCACCCACAGCTTCCTAGGAATGCCTGGGGCCTCCTCCACTCCTGGGGCGTCCTGAGCGGCGTGGGGCTGGACAGCTGGGCTCCTACCTGTGTCTCTGCTTCCCCCTTAGTTGAGGGAAGCACTGCAACAACTGAAGTTGGTAGGGGAGGGGATCAGGGCCTGGGGTCCTCACCTCATGCAGGCTCAGCTGCTTGCCCTCCCGCCGCTTGGAGTCAAAGCGGCCATAGATGATGCTGTATTTGCGTATCTCCTCTTCCTTCTGGCTGTCATTATCGTCCATCTCAAAGATGTGGCCCACGCTCCGTGCCAGCTTCTTGTTCAGCTTCAGCAGGGAAGTTACCTCCCCAGCATCCCCCCTTGGGAAGCTTCGGAAGATCCTCTCCACGCTCTCCACCACCATGCGTACCATCTCTGGCTCCAGTCGATCCGGACCACCACCAGCCCCAGCTGCTGCCAGCCCCCCAGCCCCAGTCCCCTCAGGGACTCCTCCCCCTGCAGGTGGGGAGAACGGGGGTGAGCCAGCCTCCTCTTCTCCTCCTGCCCCAACATCAGACTCTGGAGTGCTCCGGCCTGGCCAGATCCGGGGGTCCCCTGCCCCAGGTCCCCCAGACAATGGCGACAGCTTCTCTCCGAGTTCAAGGGGGCTCTTAGGGCTAAAACTGCGGGCACTGCCCGCCTTTTCCCCTGGGCTGCCATGCCCATTGCTCATGCTCCCTTTCCGGGTCCCTGCAGTTTCAGAGATCTTGAAGAGTGGAATGCTGGAAACGGGCACGGCAGGCACTGGCTGGCTGAAGAGCCCTGGATTGGTGGCCCACTCTCTCAGTGCCTTCTGTAGGCGTCGGACATGGAGGGGCTTGGTGGCCATGCCCACGAGTGCCATGATCTCCAGGAACTCCTCCTCACCCGCCTCACACAGTTGCTGCACGTCGTCCCCTCCCTGCTGGATGAAGGTCTCATAGTAGGAAAGGAGATTGGCGCGCTGCAGGACCCGGTACAGCTGCAGCTCCCCCAGTGTCCGAGGCAGGGCCATGGCTCGGGCACTGGGCCTGAGAAGGAGGTGCACAAAGGTGGGGGGCAGTCAGTGCAAGTTCCCTTGCTGGGTACCAACCCACACTCACAACTGTTTTCTCTTTCCTGCCTGTTTCTCTTCCCCTCTTTTGAATGCTCTCTCTATCCAGACCTGAACACAGACTAGGAGAATCAGGCACTGCTCAGAGGCATAGCCATGCCAGTGCTATCCCAGACTGGTCGCAAGTACCAAAAGCCAGATCAGTTTTTGCCGAAGTCAAAGGCTCCAAGCCCCCATCCTCAGCTTTTACTTTTCTGACCTGGGGCAAGGAGATCTTGAGCACTGAGGCCAGCCAGCACACCCCTGGGATGGCTGGACCAACCTCTCTTCCAGAACACAGTCCTCACCTTCCACCCTAAACACCCAGCAGTCTCAACATTACACAAGTTAACTTCGCACACTGAGGTGAATGCAGGACCCCCATCCTCCCTGCAGTGGACACCTAGAACCACTATGGGCCAGCTGTATTCCCTGGTGGCATCCTGCTCATGTAGCTGAGAGACAGGGGTGTGGCCCCTACCCTTGCCCTTTTCCACTCAGCGAGCTAGGCAGAACATCCTCTGCTCCCCTTTTCCCACCCCTGCTCAGCTTTTCCCACGGATTAGGCATTCTTTGCCCATTCTTGCGCTCTCTCCCCTGCCTTCCAGACTGCCCAGTGCACCTCAGTTGGCCCCTCTCCCAGCAGTGACCTTCCCACCTGCTCCATAGGTAAGCCCACCCCTTCAGCTCGGGCACGGGAGAGAGGAGGAGTGCCTCAATTGTTCTGCTTCGGGGCCCGGTCCGCCCCCACACACTCCCACAGTGCTACCGTCTGTGGGCGAACACCGCCGGGGGGCTCCCGCCTATCCTTCTCTCCCTCATTTTCCATCCTCGTCTTCAAGGGTTGTGTGGGTGCGACTCAAGACCCCTTGAGGGAGGGGCCGCACAACGAAACCCCCTCGCAAGCCACAGAAATGGAAAGAGACGCCTAAGGCATGCCGCGCTTCTGCAGAGCTCCTTTGATGCTCTGTTGGTTCAAAGGCGCCGGCTTCTCCCGGACCCCGGAGCCGCGCGCTCCGTGCCGACGACGGACTGAGCCAGCTGAGTGGCCCTCCCCCGGCACTGTTGCCAGCTAAAGCTCCAGGGCTTCCCCTAGCGCTTGGGAGCCTCCACATTCTTTGCAGGGGGCTCACATGCCAGGTCATGCGCACAAAATAAACGGGCGATGGAGAATTAGGTACTGCTCTTTCACATCCAGCTTCATCAGCTTCCTGCCTGCTCCCAGGGCCCCTAATTCGAAGACGCACCCCCTTTCCGTCAGTCTCCACCCCCCACCCCCGTCCCGCTTCCCCTCGTCCTCTGCTCGACCTCCGCCCTCCGGACCCCTTTCCCGAGTCCAGCTCCACCCATCTCCACTCCCCGGCGCTTCCCTTTGCCCACTAACTTGAGTCTGGGCTGCGGGGTCCGGCGGGCGCTGTCCCCTCCGCCCGGCGGCTGCTCGGCTGTGGGGGAGGGAGCTCTGTGCATGGACGGCTGCAGACCACCGGGGATGCCCCTCTCGGTGCCCAGAGCTCAGCGCCTGCCGCGCGCTGCTCTCTTCCGGGCGCGCGAGGCCGTGTCCGCCGCTGTCCGGGCTCCGTCCCTCCCTCCACGTCTCCTCTCTTCGAGCCTCCGCGCCTCTGTCTGTGCCTCTGCCCCCCCCCACCTCCCCGGCTGCGCTTGCCGCCTCTCCGCGCCTCCGCCCCCGCAGGACGCACGGGGAGCGAGGCCCGGCGCAGCTCTGGCTGCCTGGCGGGCGGAGGGCGTGGGCCGAGCCGGGGGCGGAGGCCGGGGGCGGGGGGCGGGCGCCCGGGCCTCTCCGCGGGCCTCAGGACGCCGCGGCGGAGAGACTGAGAGGCGGAGACTGGGGGGGAGGGGGTGTGGAGCAGGAGGCGGGGGCGGGGACTCGGAGCCTGGGCGCCGAGTTGGGGACTGAGGTGACCGACGCTGGGCTGTGGAAAGCGGGCTTGGGGATCCGGCGGGCGGGGCGAGGTCGCTCCGTGCCGCCCACGCCGGATGCACAGCCGGCCTTCTCCGCGCCCACGTACCCACGTGAGAGCCCAGCCGGCGACATTCTTACTCCCACCCCCCTTCCCCTCCGAGCGGAGAGCGGAATTTCACAACCACGCACAGGTACACAAAGACCCAGAAGCGCACGGACGGGCACAGGCGTCTAAACTATTCGGACGCCTGCCTGCAGACACTCAGGCTTCGCGGTGCTGTACTTGTGAATGTTAGGAGCCCCTAACATTCGGAGCCCGTAAAAGTTGTTGGAGACTCGGGGTGCACGGCTCCTTTCGCGCGTGCATGTGATTCCCATAGGGTGTGCACTTCAGGCAGGTCTGTGAGCGTGGGGCTCTGCAGGAATCTTTTACATATCCTCGCGCTGTTCCCCAGCCCCAAAAGGAGTTATTTGAAGAGGCCGTTCTCGGAAACCCAGGCGTCCTCCCATTCCTGCCCTAAGTTCCCGTCGAAGTTTGGCGAAAAGGAATGGGCGGGGCTTACTAGAAGCTACCACTTAGACGCGCGGCGATTAGTCGCGTCGGGTTTTGTTAACGCTTAGGTCAGGCTGGGGTGGGAGGGGTACCCCGCCTTCCTCTACTCGTCGCACCCTATTTGCTGAGGCCCCAGGGACCTGCTCCAGGGAATTGTGTGGCAAGCATGGGAGAAAGAAGATACCCTTTCTAGGGATGTCTATTAGGGCACTTTGCCCGCAAGAGTCTAGTGGAAGATGGGCAAGGGCCGGCTGCATCCAACGTGGCTCCCTACAGAGGAGTAGGAGGGAGGAGCTCCTTCGAGGAGCCTAGCCCCTCCCCGCAACCCACCCCCCTCCCCGCTTTGTTTCTCCCAGCCCCATCTGGTTCCCATTACACTCCCGCCCACGCCTGGGAGGGCGGACGGGCGGGGGCTCTGAGCGCCCGGCCCTGTGGCTCTAGGCCCCGAGGAACTGAAGGTTGGGGGAGAGGCGGCGGGAAGCGAGCGGACTGGCCAGAAGCAAGGTTCCCCCTAGTCCGAAACCTCACCCCCGCCCGCCATTCCGCACTTCTGAGTGGGTGGCGTGGGCCAGGGCTGGTTATACATTCCGGCCTGGTGAGGGGACCGTTAGGCCTCCGGTGGGAACCGGAGAGGAGTGGGTGCATCACTGGGGGTAATTTCGGTAGCCAAGATTCTCTTCTCCATGCCATTAAGCCCCAAACACGGGGGTGGGGAGTGATAGAAATGAGCTGAGTCCTCGGTCCCGAAACTGGAGGGTGCGGCTACACGGGGTCCCTTCGGGCGCACTCCCCGGGGGCACTCCCGACCCCTCTTAAGTGTGTGGGCGCCCCTCCCCCCTCTCTTCTCCGGTTATTTTAGAGCCTTGGCTGCCAGCGGCTGGCCCCGGGTTTCCACGTGCCTCCGCCCTACCTCTGCCCACGCTCCCCGTGACGCACATCCTCCGCCCACGCAGCCTCTGCTCGAGGCGCCCCCCTCCCTCCCACCCGGGCCCCCTTGGGGTGGTGCTGAGCCCCCGGATCCGGAGGGAGACGCTGGCCCGCCCGGGGAAGAGGGCGGAATAGGGCGTGAAGCAAGGGGGCGGTAACCAACTGGGCTCATGGCAATTGGGTCCCGGCCCAGGAAAGAGAACGGTGGAGGAGCCAAATCTGGGGCCTCAGCTCCACGGTACTGGGGCCGGTACTAGGCCAGAGAGGGACGAGGAGAGAAAAATCCCACGCACTGGGCCAGCCCACTCCCCTAGGGGTCAGAAGGAATCTGGGTGCGAACGTGTATCTGAGAGTGAAACTCCCGACTGTTTGTATCTTTGTTCCTCAGGGTTGTCGTGAGGTTCAAATGAGAGGGTGTATATGAAAACTTTGTAAATTGTGAAATGTTAATAAGCAGATTTAAGACGCTATTGCCAGTTTGTGCCTCTGTACCCTGAGATTATGTATTTATACGTTTCTTTACATCTAGTTGTGTGTGTCTCTGTCTCTCTCTAGGTTTGTGAGCCCCTCTGTGTGGATTTAAAAATATGTACATTTAAAAAATCATTGACTTGTCAAGCCCCACCAGAGGCCGAGACGCCCCCGCAGCCGGAGCTGCTGAGATGTCTGTTCTTCGCTTCCCTCCCACTCCTACCACCTCCAACTCCCCTCCTACTCCCTTCCGTTGACAACAAGGAATTTCCAGCCTTTAGCAAATGGAGAGAAACAGAGACAAAGAGACGTAGACTATGAGAAACTACGGAAAAACAATAAAGATAAGAGACAGGTGGGGGAGAGGCTGACAACAAGGGGGTGCGGCAAATTAAGAATCTTAATTTCTTCTTTTTCTCCTTGAGCCCCGTTTTCCCCAGTGTGGCTCAAGCCCACTTCCCTGACTCACCTGCTTCCCTCCCCTCTCCTTCCACGTCGGTGTTCTCAGAGGCTCACAGAGCTGAGCAACGGATCCCATTTAATCAAGGATTAGTTTAATGCTACACTGATCACTTCCAGGAAGGGAAACGATCCTCAGTCCCCATTTTCCAAGAACAGAGGAAAAGATTGTGAAGAAAGTGGGTGGAAGAGGAGTGAAGAAATTGCCAACCAGAGGGATTGTCATTCCGAGGCATGAGTAGATTTTCATCCAGCAGATTGCACTGCTCACTGACCCCCCCACCCCAAGTTTTCACCAGACCAAATCCAGCTCATACAGCAAGATCTGGCTCAAATGTCACCTTCCTGGTCCCTCTCCTTCTTGTACCTCCTCTAGGCAGAATTAATTTCTCCCATCCCTTAGTGGCCCCATGGCTCTTTGTATACATTTCAATTATAGTTGCTTGTTTCACCTTTAGCCTGGGACCTCTCCTAATCTGGTCTCTGGTGGGCCCTCTGAAATTAGTGAGTTCATGATGCTATTTCCAGGCCTGAGCAGCTTTGAAAAGGGCAATTGACACAGATTTTACTCCAGAGGGGGCTGAACCTGGGCAGAACTGTTCAAGTGGAGACAATTGTTTTCCATGTCTCCTTCCTTTAAGCTTAAAGTTTCCAGTGGGTCTCACAAGTCTGGTTCCTTGGCCTTCTAAAATGTCCATTACTCTGGTAAATTAATTCATACCCAGGTGCTAAAGGTAAAACTGAAATCCTTGCTGGTAACAGAAAAATATGAATATAAAGTAATGATCCTCTTTTTTTTTCTCTTTCATTAACATGTTAGAATTGTAGTCTTCAGAGGGGTACTGTACTTCAGTTTTGTCATCTTGCCAGGGATGCTTCACCTCTCAAAGACAAATAATCCTGACTTCTGCCTTTAAGGAACTCATAGACTAGTAGGGGAGGTAGACACGATTACAATGTAGTGCCATAATAGGAGTACAAACAATGATAGAAGTATAGGGGGCAAGTGATGTCTTCTGCTTGGAGTTGTGAGGGACTGGTTTAAACAGGCATCCAAAGGAGGTGATGATGCAGCCTAGGATTTTGAAGTGTAAATAGATTCCCAGGAAGAAGGGACAGTCAAATCAGAGAGAGCAGAATTTAAATTTACGTGGAAGTATGAAACAGAATGATATGTTTGAGAACCTAGAAATTGTTCTAGGTTCTAGAGCCCAGGGAGGTGTACAAGGCCATTTCATTAAGAATATTAGAGACCAGTGCTTCTCAAACTATAGTAAAGGACCAATTTTTAAAACAATTTCCAGGGACTTCCCTGGTGGCGCAGTGGTTAGGAATCCACCTGCCAGTGCAGAGGACACGGGTTCGATCCCTGGTCCCGGAAGATCCCGCATGCTGCGGAGCAGCTAAGCTCGTGCGCCACAAACTACTGAGCCTGCGCTTTAGAGTCCATGAGCCACAACTACTGAGCCAGAGTGCCACAACTACTGAAGCCCATGCACCTAGAGCCTGTGCTCTCAACAAGAGAAGCCACCCCATGAGAAACCCAGGAACCGCAACGAAGAGGAGCCCCCACTCTCAGCAACTAGAGAAAAGCCCGCGTGCAGCGACAAAGACCCAAGGCAGCCAAAAATTAAAAAAAATAATAAATAAATAAAAATTTATTTTAAAAAACCTCAACAATTTCCAATCACGGTAGAGTCCACTACTCTATAAAATACACTAAAAGTGAATTATTAGAAAAAAATGAAATAAAATCCCATTTTTATTAAATTCAATAAATATAAAATTTCTCTGTCAAATTCCTATCAAAGTTTCTAAATGCCTACACTTAATTTCTGAAATTGTTTCATTGCAGATTAGTCACAAACTTTGAGTAGCACTGTTGTAGTTAAAATTTGTTTATGTTTTAGGTCATATAAGGGCAATGGACTTCATCACAGGACATACCATGGAAAAATAAAGACTTGGTAACATGGGAGTGACATGGTCAGATATGCATTTAGGAGTAGTGTAGAGGAAGGGTTTTATGGCTGCAAAAACAGCAAGGAGGCCAGCTTGAAGGAAACTAAAGTGGTCCAAGAGAGCAATGGTAAGGGCCTAGACTAAATCACTGGTGTGGGATGGAGAGGAAAGGACAGATTCAAAGGATAGTCAGCAGGTAAAATCAATAGGACTTGATGATTGGCTAAAGGGTTGGGGGAAGAGAAGAGTTTAGGGTGACTCTTGGGCTTCTAGCTTGGGTGACTGAGTAAATGGAATGGAGCATCTTCAAATATTTACCATCTGCAGTCTTTTTCCTAAATTGAGAAAGTTATGAAAACCAAAATTTTTAATTTCTCATGTGACCACAGAACCTAATCTGACCTGAACTTATTTTGTGGCAGACCACCTAAACTTACATGAGGTTATTTATAGTTTCATTTATCCCACTTTCATTTATACCAATGTGGATCTTCATATCTCTTATTGCAGAAATATTAATTTGTTTATGAGGTGCTGTCCCAGACCCCATTAGGATTGCTGCCTTATATATTGTATATATATCATATTACATTTCTAAAATCCAAAATTCTGAAACACATTTACTATCCAGATTTTCCACCCCATTTACTCATCAGTCTTGGCCTGAGTTCTTTTGGCTATTTGCATAAATCAGATCCGCCTGCAGGTAATGAATAATCATTGCATTGTGTGCTATGGAGTCTGAAGATGATTCTCAAAGTGTTTTGAGCAATGTCCTTATTATTAAAACAAGGCTAAAAGCTTCTTGAGTGTCTACCTGGAAGTGACAGAACTCATTTGGATGATAAGGTGTGATGTGTTTATGGACAACCAATCTCTTTACTGTACACTTTGTTTACGCATTTGAATAGTCAGTGGCAGTCCAGTGGTTAGGACTCTGCTTTCACTGCCAGATCCCGGGTTCAGTCCCGGTGGGGGAACTAAGATCCTGCAAGCCACGCAGCACAGCCAAAACCAAAACCAAACCAAACCAAAACAAAACAGTGGTCAGTGATCCTCTGGAATTAGTTCCCTTGTTCTCTGGACTTTGTTCAAAACCAAAGAGCAAGCTCTAAATGCTGAGAATTTGGGACCTGGTGGAAAATGAAGTGTGTGTATGGGTGTGGGTGTGGCTGTGGGTGGGTGTGTGGGTGTATAAATTATTTTTTAAAACAGTTTTAGACTTGCAGAAAAATTGAGTAGTACAGAGAGTTTCTATGTACCCCACATCCAGTTTCCCCTATTATTATCATATATTAGTATGGTGCATTTGCCACCTTAATGAACCAGTGTTGATACATCATTTTTTTTAATTATTTATTTTATTAATTTACTTTTGGCTGCGTTGGGTCTTTGTTGCTGCGTGCAGGCTTTCTCTAGTTGTGGCAAGTGGGGGCTACTCTGTTGCGGTGCGCAGGCTTCTCATTGCGGTGGCTTCTCTTGTGGAGCACGGGCTCTAGGCGTGCGGGCTTCAGTAGTTGTGGCACGTAGGCTCAGTAGTTGTGGCTCACGGGCTCTAGAGCACAGGCTCAGTAGTCTTGGTGCACGGGCTTAGTTGCTCTGTGGCCTGTAGGATCTTCCTGGAGCAGGGCTCAAACCTGTGTCCTCTGCACTGTCAGGCGGATTCTTAACCACTGTGCCACTAGGGAAGTCCCTGATACATTAACTAAAAGTCTATAGTTTACTCAGATTTCCTTAGTTTTTACCTAATTTTTTTCTGTTCCAGGATCCCATACATGATACCATATTACATTTGGTTTCCATGTCTCCTTAGGCTCCTCTTGGCTGTTAGTGTCTCAGATTTTCCTTGTTTATGATGACCACGAGGTGTACTGGTCAGGTATTTTGTAGGTTGCCTCTCTCTATTTTTTGGCCATGCCGCACACGGCTTGCGGGATCTTAGTGCCCCACCCAGGGATTGAACTCCTGTCCTCGGCAGTGGAAGTGCCGAGTCCTAACCACTGGACTGCCAGGGAATTCCCTAGGTTGCCTCTTTATTTTAATTTTTTTAATGTTTATCTCATACTTAGATTAGTTTTAGGGGTTTGGGGGAGGAAAACCACAGAAATACGATTTTCTTCATACAATATCAAGGGTACATAGTAGCAACGAGCTTAATTTTTGTTGATAACTGACCTCTTTAGGTCAGCTAGGGGAGTGTGTGGTGTATGTATATGAGAGACATAGGATGACCACTGCAGCCAGGGGTGGCCTTGACTTTTCTGAGGATGAAATTTCTTCTCTTGCCCATGGCTCAACCCCATTTTGACTCTTAAAAAAATCCTTTGTTTTGAAAGCTTGAACCTTCCCCAGCAGTTACCTCCTTCCATGACTTCCCCCTTAACTCACTAGCCTCCATTATCTCTAGTATTCCTACCCACCACTATCAGATCCTCTAAAAAATAAGATGCTTCAATTTCGACTAACATTTACTGAACACCTGCTATGTGCTAGGCATTCTGCTAGGCCCTCACTGTGTAAATCATTTAATGGGAAGCGCCTGATGCATAGAAAGAACCCAGGCTTTGGGTTAAGACTTGGGTTGGAACCACAGCCCAGCCCAACGAACTATGCAATCTTAGGCAGGTTCCTTTGCCTGTCTTAGCCTTGGCTTCTTCATAAATGAAGCTATTTATCTCACAGGATGTTGTGAGGAATAAAAAAGTTTCTCTTAATATTCACATGCATTTTGCTTCCAACAAAAACTACCCTATGACCACATTTTAAAATTAATTTATTTTGGCTGTGTTGGGTCTTCATTTCTGTGCAAGGGCTTTCTCTAGTTGCGGCAAGCGGGGGCCACTCTTCATCGCGGTACGAGGGCCTTTCATTGTCGCGGCCTCTCGTTGCGGGGCACAGCCTCCAGACGCGCAGGCTCAGTAGTTGTGGCTCACGGGCCTAGTTGCTCCGCGGCACGTGGGATCTTCCCAGAGCAGGGCTCAAACCCGTGTCCCCTACATTGGTGGGCAGATTCTCAACCACTGCGCCACCAGGGAAGCCCCGTATGACCACATGTTTAAACGTTAATGTTTATTCCTTATAAAACTGTCAACACAACTTTTTGTCACTTCCCTTCTAAATCATTTAGGATTTTGGAGGACACAATGTCTTAAGTTTCCCACAGTGACAAGATCGTGGTGAAAAGGAAAGAAAGTAAACAGAGTCAACCTGAGCCAATTTCGATGGAAATATCAAGTTTGGTAAAAAAGAGTTCACTCCGGGGCTTCCCTGGTGGCGCAGTGGTTGAGGGTCCGCCTTCCAATGCAGCGGATAGGGGTTCGTGCCCCGCTCCAGGAAGATGACGTGCTGCAGACCAGCTGGGCTCGTGAGGCATGGCCGCTAAGCCTGCGCGTCCGGAGCCTGTGCTCCGTAATGGAAGAGGCCACAATAGTGAGAGGCCCGCGTACCAAAAAAATTTGATTTTCTACTGGTTAAGCTTACCATCAATCGCGCCAGTTGTAAATAAACTGGAGACGGAAGCATGTTGTTAAGGGGTGGGATCTTCCTGTCGCCATTGCTAATAAGAGAACCAGTTTTCTAATAGGCTGAAAGCTGCTTCTTTCCGCCCTCGCGCATCAGTTGCTAAGAGGCGGGACTATAGGGTCCATAAAGGACTGAAGGCTCGAAGCCTCGCCCGTCCGATTGGTTGGTAGGGGGCGGGTGTTGTAGCGGATAGGCTGCTGGCCCTGCCAGTTCCGGGTTAGTTGCTGGGGAGAGGCACGTGAGGAGGAGGTGGCGTGAGGAGACCATGGCGGGAGGAATGAAAGTGGCGGTCTTATCTGCAGTTGGTGCCGGGCCCTGGAGCTGGGGGGCCGGGGGCGGTGGTGCAGTGCGACTGCTCCTGGTCCTCTCCGGCTGCTTGGTCTGCGGCTCAGGTACCGCCCGGCAGCAGCAGCCGAGGGAGCGGGTACCGAGGGGTTATATTTAGAAAAGTGGGGAGCGTCCCCAGGGCGTGGGCCGTTATTCTGATGGGCGCGGGCGTGGTGCGAAGGAAGAAGCTTCATCCTTGGCGAACGGGCGCCAGCACTGAGGGACCAGGGCCCTGGGGTGGCCTGCGGGAGCTACCCAGAGTGGGGAGGAGCTTGAAGCCCTTTTGGCGGAGACGGGGAGGCCTGCAGTGGATGAGAAGCGGTCCTGGGGGCTGCATCCTGCTGCATGGGCCTCCTCGATTTTTTGTGTGTGTGTGTTCAAAGGAAGGTGACCCGAGGACCGAATGGACAGGCAGAGCTGCCACTGGGAAGGGAGCATACCGTTCATTCAGAAAATTAGCAACACCTGAGCGTATGCTGTCAGGACTCGGCATGGGTGGCTGAGCAGATAATTATAGCTCACTGAAATGCAGTGATCTCTTTCAGTATCTTACGCCCTTGTAAGATCCTGGCTCCAACCGGCCCTGTAGAACCGACCTGGAGCCGTTAAATTCCCGTTTCCAAAAACGCTAGTCAGCATCGAGTAGTTTTCTTTTGGAAATTTATTCATTCCTCAAGCAGACTTTCTTGATGCCTGCTACTGCATAAATTGGCTCTGGACTGGGATGAAATTGTTTTCCTTTAACGCTCTAATTCAGAAAACCTAGAGTGTGTTTGTAAAAAAACCTCCTTCTACCCTTGTTAAGTGCACAACAGAAAGATAAGCGATGTTTCCAAGCTTCCACTGGAGGGAGTAGAGACTCATGGGGCTAAGGAGAATCGTATCTTGTAAACACATATGCTCTCTCACCTTTCCGTCGTTTGCTGCCTATCTCTTGCTGTCACTTATGATTATCCTTAGCTGCAGCTTTAAGGTTATCTCAGGATCCATAGAACTAGTTTCAAACTGCAGCGTCCTTCTGAAACGGTTTTTATAGGGAGAGGGGAGTAGGTAACCAAGAAGGTACTTTTCCAGGGGCAGGGCCCAGAGTAACATTTGAAGGGCTACATATGATCTGAATGAACTTTGACCAGATGTTTAACCTTAGAGGCTGTGTATTGTGGAAATGAAAGAGAATATTTATATCAAAATGCTCCCACGTAGTCCGTGCTCAATCAGCAGGCTCAAAGTTTCTTTAATAAGGAGAGGAATGGGGACTTTTTGGTTTGGAGAAGGGTAAACTTGGGATACGTGTTCTTTGTGGCCTAATAGATCGTGTAGGTGGCAGCTACAAGGAGACAATCATGTTAATCGAGTAGAACTTTCTAAAAGTGGGAGCTACCTAAAGAGAGAATGGAGTACTTGAAAAGGCAGGGAGTTCTTTTAGACCATTTGGCAAGTACAATTAAGTATAAGGAAGTAGAAAAATCACTTACTGTTTATTCCATTCAGAGGCAGTCTGTTAAAGCACACTTTCTTCTGGTCTGTTTCCACGTGTTTTTAATTAAAAATTTTTTTTGAATTGATAATATATTCATAAACCTGTCAGCACTTCAGTTCTCTTCCCTGGAGGCCACCAGTTGCTGCCAGAGATAGTTTTCTCATTTGGTTTTGTAGCATAAACATTTTCCTATGTCATTTAAAATTCTTCATAAATGTTATTTTTAGTTTCATCCTGTGGACAGATTTTTTTTTTTAGGATAGATTCTCAGAAATGGATTTATTCAATCAAAAATGAAAATATATTTAAGACCCTTGAAACATCTCGCTAAAATATTTTTCTGAAAAGGTGTGCCGGTTTATACGATTATCAGCTATATTTGCTTGTGACCCATACCCTTGCCAGCACTGAATATTCCAGACAGAAACACCTTTGCTAATTTGGTAGATTGAAAGTGGCATCTTAATTTACTTTGCATTTCTTACGTTATTTGTGAGGAAGCATCTTTCAAATATTAATAAGTTATTTAATTTTCTGTTTAGAGTTTACATTTTTTGGAGAGTGTGTCCTTTGCTCTTGGCCTGTTTATTGTGATT
This sequence comes from Phocoena phocoena, assembly GCF_963924675.1. NCBI lineage: Eukaryota > Metazoa > Chordata > Mammalia > Artiodactyla > Phocoenidae > Phocoena > Phocoena phocoena. The sequence continues at coordinate 58,114,506 of NC_089229.1, forward strand.
ACTGTTTATTGGGATGTTTGTGTACTTTTAAAATCAGTTGATGAGGTTTTTAATATATTAAGGATGTATATTTTTATAATCTATTTGTTTATTATTTATTACAGAACTTTAATTTGTCCCCTTTATCTTTTTAAATAGAAGATTTATATTTTTTATGTGATCACTTGATTTTATTCTTTAGATTTATTTCCATTGCTTTTGTACTTGAAGAGTCCTCCAAAATTAAATTTTTGTATATGTATATTTTGTGGTACAATTTAATTATTTTTCATTTTACTATCAGTGGTTAATGTTAGTATTTGGTGTGAGGTGAGTATCTAGATAGATTTTATTTTCCAAATAACCATTCAGTTGTACCAGCATCACATTGAATAATCCTTTGCTGAGCCCACTAATTTAAGATGCTAGTTTTTTTTTTTTTTTTTTTTGCGGTACACAGGCCTCTCACCGCTGTGGCCTCGCCCGATGCGGAGCACAGGCTCCGGACGCGCAGGCTCAGCGGCCATGGCTCACGGGCCCAGCCACTCCGCGGCACGTGGGATCTTCCCGTACTGGGGCACGAACCCGTGTCCCCTGCATCGGCAGGCGGACTCTCAACCACTGCGCCACCAGGGAAGATGCTAGTTTTTAAGGAGCATTTTAAGATGCTTTTAAGTATGAACTGGATTACCTCTTGACAGAAATGAATAGAGGCTACTTAAGAATTAGAAGAGGTGGTTTTTCATAAATTTTTAGGGTCTTTTCTGGTCCTCACATACTATGAATCATTTTCATTACCTTCTACCAGTAGATGTTAAATGATCAGTGTTGATTGATGAATATAAGTAAATACGAAGTTACTAACTTTTAAGTAGCTGGTTTATGGGTAAATACAATAAGCAAGTTGTGATTCACTAAATTCCAAGGAGGCATTTTCCAAGAAGAATTAGATCTTTGGGCTCAGAAGGCATTTTTTAAATGTTTAATTGTGCTTTTTAACATGCTGGCTAACTCACTTTGGGGAGGGGAAGGAAAGTGTTGTGTATGTCCTTTTGCTATGGGAAGCACAAGATTGTAACATGAGCATTTTGACAGCTTGTATATATTGAAGGTAATTGGTTTAGTTCTATGTTTTTCTAATAATTTAAGCTATAGCTGGAGTGGTGATTGTTTGCACAGATTATCCCCTTAGGCTGATTTGGTGTATTTTCCCTCTCAATGAATTTCCAAAGATATGGCTGGCCAAGGTGCTGATTTCTGTAGGAGGTTGGTGTTAGAGAGGTTTGTTTGTTTATTTACAGCGCTTTCCTTTGCGTGGTGTGGAACTTGGGTAAAGGAAGAACTAGGTTTAAGAAAATGTTGCTTGTTAAATTATTTATTTATTTGTCCGTGGGATCTTAGTTCCCTGACCAGGGATAGAGCCTGTGCCCCCTACAGTGGAAGCACGGGAGTCCTAACCACTGGACCGCCAGGGAATTACCCCCCAAATGTTGCTTTTTATAAAAGTTTTATTTCTTTAGGAAAATGACATTGAAGAATTTTAAAATTGGTTTAAAAATACTGATGTCTTTTCTTGGCATTAAGTTTTTCAAATCTCCTGTGCTGTTGACATATTATTTGTATCTTACTACCCTCTTGAAAATAATAATGGGCTTAAAGAGATGTTGTGTTATATTACTTGGTGCTGTGGGAGAAAGGAGTTAATAAAGTGTGACTCTTGGGTTTTTTTAAATTTATTTGTAAATACACTAGTTTTAAGCTTCACATAATCTTACTCTCTTACAGTCTCCAGAAGAAAATAAACTCTTGATCCATATTTGTGAGTGGGTGTTCTTTCAGTATATTTGGGCTTGCTAGTGAAACAAATGTCAATAGGATTTTTTTTTTTTTTTTTTTTTTTTTTTGTGGTACGCGGGCCTCTCACTGTTGTGGCCTCTCCCGTTGCGGAGCACAGGCTCCGGATGCGCAGGCTCAGCGGCCATGGCTCACGGGCCCAGCCGCTCCGCGGCATGTGGGATCTTCCCGGACCGGGGCACAAACCCGTGTTCCCTGCATCGGCAGGCGGACTCTCAACCACTGCAACACCAGGGAAGCCCCTGTCAATAGGATTTTGAAAGGGTTTCATTTATGAAAAATAGTCTTGGAGGAAATCCAAATTACTATTGAATTAAACCCTAGTGAGAGATTGATAGATGAGGTTCAGGACATACTACTCCAAAATATGGCACCTTGGCATATTGAATATTTTAAGCTGAGGGAGTTTGAGAAAACAGCAAAGCTGAAAAGTCACTCTGACCTCCCGCACTTTGCCCTCTTTCCTTGAAATAGGCCATAAAATCCTCATGTGAGAGGTGTCCTCCCTATACCTGGAGGAAAGGAGCATCCTTATCTTCGAAGACAAAGGGGCATGAAGAAGAATCCTAATAAACAGGCCTTGCTCAGTTTCCCCCAGTTTACTACACTTACCTCATACTCAACCTATCGTTCCTCTGCGAATGTCCACTTTTCGTCAAACCTAGCATAAAAGTACGTGGGTCTGTTTCTTTGGGTCTTTATTTCCTTAGAGGTTTTCATGTCACGTAAAAGATATGAAATAAATTTGTATGCTTTTCTCCTGTTAATATGTCTTTGTCAGTTTAATTTTTGGACCCAGCCAGGGACCCAAGATGGTCAAGGAAAACTTTTCCTCCCCTACAATATCAAGACTGAATTTTAAAATATTGAGATATAATTCACATACCATAAAATCCACCCATTCATTGGTCTTCAGTATACAGTTGATCCTTGAACAGCACGGATTTGAATTGCATGGGTCCACTTATACGTGGATTTTTATTTTGAATAAATACATACTATAGTACTACCTGATCTTTTGCTTGGTTGAATCCACAGATGCGGAACTGTGGATCCAGAGGGCTAACTAAAGTTATACGCTGATTTTTGACTGAGCAGAGAGGTGGCATCCCTAAGCATGGTCGTCCATGGGGCAGCTGTATTCACAGTATTGTGCAACCATCACCACTGACGAATTACAGAATTTTTTAAAATAGATTTTATTTATTTATTTATTGGCTGCGTTGGGTCTTCGTTGCTGTGCGCGGACTTTCTCTAGTTGCTGCGAGTGGGGGCTACTCTTCGTTGCGGTGCGAGGGCTTATTGCGGAGGCTTCTCGTTGCGGAGCATGGGCTCTAGGTGCGCAGGCTTTGGTAGTTGTGGCACACGGGCTTAGTTGCTGCACGGCATGTGGGATCTTCCAGGACCAGGGCTCGAACCTGTGTCCCCTGCATTGGCAGGCGGATTCTTAACTACTGCAGCACGAGGGATCCCCAGAATATTTTTATTACTCCAAAATGAGGCCCCATACCCCTTAAAGGTCTCTCCCCATTCCCTTCTCCTAGCCCCTGACAACCACTAATCTACTTTCTGCGCATTTGCTTATTCTGGATATTTATATAAATGGAATCATTTAATATGTGAACTTTTTCTTGACTGGCTTTCATTCAACATAAAGTTTTTAAGGTTCATGTTGTAGTATGTATCAGTACTTTTATGGCTGAATAATATTCCATTGTATATAATACCACATTTTGCTTATCCGTTGATCAGCTGATGGATATTTGGGGTGTTTCCACTTTTTGGTTATTATGGATATTGCTGCAGTGAACATTTGTGTACAGGTTTCGGTGTGAACATGTTTTCACTTCTCTTGGGTGTATACATAGGAGTGGAATTGCTGTGTCATGTAATAATCGTGTTTTAGTTTTTGAGGAACTGCCAAGCTGTTTTCCAGAGAACCTGTACCATTTTACATTCCCACCAGCAATGTGTGAGGGTTCCAGTTTCTGCACATCCTTGCCAACACGTGGTTATTGTCCTCTTTTTGATTATAGCCATCCTAATGAATGTGAAGTGGTATTTCATTGTGGTTTTGACTTGCATTTCCATAATGGCTAATGATGTTGAATCTCTTTTCATTGTGCTTATTGGCCATTTGTATATCTTCTTTGGAGAAATGTCTATTCAAATCCTTTATGCATTCTAAACATTAGGGTATTTCTATTTTATTGTTGAATTGTAGTAGTTCTTTATATATTCTGGATATTAGACCCTTATCAGATATATGATTTGCGAGTATTTCCTCCCACTTTGTGGGTCATCTTTTCACTTTCTTGATAGTGGCCATTGAAACACAAAAGTTAAAAATTTTTGAAACCATTGTCAAATCCAAGGTCACAAAGGTTTACACACCTGTTTTCTTCTCCTAAGAGTTTTTTAGTTTTCGTTCTTACCATTTAGGTTTGTTTTGTTTTTTTGGTTTTTTTTTTTTGTTTGTTTGTTTTGCTGTACGCGGGACTCTCACTGTTGTGGCCTCTCCCGTTGCGGAGCACAAGCTCCGGATGCGCAGGCTCAGCGGCCATGGCTCACGGGCCCAGCTGCTCCGCGGCATGTGGGATCTTCCCGGACGGGGGCACGAACCCATGTCCACTGCATCGGCAGGCGGACTCTCAACCACTGCGCCACCAGGGAAGCCCAATATTTAGGTTTAAGACCGAATTTAACTTCAAAATTAGTTTGAGCTTCACTCTAAAACCATTTTGAACTGATGGGTGTCATTACCTTTTTTGTGTGTGTAACTTTGGCTTTCTAAGGTTTGTTTGAGGTTTTTGTGTTTTGGGGTGTTTTGTTTATTTAAATCTACCCACCTTTATACTAAGAACCAAAGAGTTAACTAAATTTCCCCTTAGAGTAGCACTAAATGAGTTGGTAAGTACAGTGTAGAGCAAGGAAGAAGATATTGAAATGTTTTGTGGTAAAGAAGGTAACTTGTGCAAACTTGGGTGGGAAGATATGATAATGGTCACTTGTAAACCTTAAATTAGCTGAGATTGAACATAAATTCCTCAGGGGAGATCTGTTTTGGTAAAATCAGAGGGACTGCATATGTTCATTGGCTGCTCTTAAAACTTGAATGAAACAAAACAGCTGGAAAAAAGCAACTTTGCAGTCTTTTAGTATCTGCTTAAAGTACTCTAAATACAAAAAGTGTTGCTAATTCTGTTCATCCTACTCAGGATATGGATAGAGAAAGTCACCAGATGGGGTTACTTTAGCTATGCCTTTATAAGAGAAACAGGACCTGGGTGTGAATCTCAGTTAAGCTGTTTACTAGCTGTGTGACTTTGGACAAATTACTTAATCTTTCCTAAGCATCAGTTTCCTCATTTGTAAAATGGGGGTTATGAGAGTGCCAACCTCACAGCATTGTTGGGAGGGTTAAATGAGACAGACAACATACTGTCTGTCTTAATAAACACATAATAGTGACTTTTATTACTACGTATCCTGGATTAGTGACTATTTGTAATATTTAACTAATTACATTTGGCAGGAATAAGACTGCTTTATTTCTTCTCTCATCTCAGTTTTCTTCTTTGTGTCTTAGTCGCTGATATTTTTAACCCCAGCTTTAAGAAAGTGGTCAGTTTAATTCTTTTTATGAAATGAGTTATAGTTACTAGCTTGTTCTGTTATTATACTTAATGGTTATTTTCTTTCTTTGCATAAAGCCGGAATTGATTTAAACGTGGTCATGCTTCAGGAATCCAAAGTGTATTATATGAATACCAGTCAACAATCCTGTTATAAAAATGTGCTTTTCCCAAAGTGGCATGATATATGGACACAGATACAGGTAATGATTTGGAGGCTCCTGGCAGGGGCCGTTTCTGTGAATATCTGTCTGTCTGTGATTAGTGAGTACATTGACACTTTCTTCCCTTCTCATAAGCAGTTAAAAAAAAAATATATATATATATATATGTGTGTGTGTGTGTAAAATTAACAACCTTGATAAGATTATGATTATTCTTAATCTCAGTGTTTTCATCAGTAAAGCATTTATGCCTATATTGTGTTTCTCTCTCTGTTTCTTTAAGTGGCCTGAGATAAACTTCCTTCCTCCTTTTCCCCAAGAGACTACTTCCTTCTCTTCCCCTCACTCCTTTTACACTTATAGAGACACACACACACACACACACACACACACGTATAGACCTCTCTTTCTTTTTAAACGTCTTAGGCCTTCTTTGGGCTGGAAACTGTTGCATGCCTATCAGGATGTAAACTCTCGCCTTGCTGCTCCTATCCTATTTTGATTCTACGCAAGGGCATAAATGCCCTGAGCTGAAGTTTCCCCTTGATAGAATGACTTTGGTCTCATTTATTTCATAACACTGTTGAGCCAGAGTGTCTGGCTGTAATGATTGAACAAAATGAGTCCTTGGAAATGTTTCTGCTGCTATAAGCATAGTTACTGATAAGTGATTTGTTCACATCAAAAACATAAGGTGGGCTCGTGGGTTTTTTTAAAAAATTCTCTTTTTTCATTGTCTGATATAAAGATCATATTCCATCTGGAGCACATTATAACCAACATTTACCCATAATCAGTGATTTGTGACAAAGGGTTGAACTTTTCAGCTTGTCATTATGGGAAACATTTTTGGTGCTGTTTATGCCTGGCAGTTTTCTTAATATTCTAGACCCTTGCTTTGCATGATCTCTCATAAATAGCTGTATTGGTAACTCTTTCAGCTTGGAAGTCTTTTTTTTTCCCCCTATGTTCTGGCCTAATACTAGATTCAGATCATGTTAACAATAAAACATTCTAACAGCTGCCTCTCTGTACCATGTACAGTGTTATTTGCCCAGTTGTCTTTTAGCTGCTGTATCTCTGTATTTCTCATAAGCCTTGTGGAAAGCTGGTGCCATTATTGATTTAGTTATTTACTCTAAAGGTTTTTTTTTTTTTTTAAATTATATTTGGGAAAATTTTAAATTCCTACTTTCTTCTTTCTCATCCTGATTTTACTTGTGTTACAGATTCGGGTAAATAGTTCCAAACTGGTCCGAGTCACCCAGGTGGAGAATGAGGAGAAACTGAAGGAGCTAGAGCAGTTTAGTATCTGGAACTTTTTTTCCTCCTTTTTAAAAGAGAAATTGAATGACACCTATGTTAACGTGGGTCTATACAGCACAAAAACCTGCCTCAAAGTTGAGATTATAGAGGAAGACACCAAGTACAGTGTCACTGTGACCCGGAGTAAGTCTTACCTCTGTTTTTCTGACGGATTCTATGGTGAGAAGGGACTGAGCTTTCAAGGATGTAATTAGTGAGAAAAGTCAGCCCAAGACAGCTCCATTTTGGTTCTGATTATAACCTGAATATACCACTGCTCCAAACAGTTCAGAGAGCCTCCACCCCTCATAAAACCCTTTAGGCCTAGATTTGAGACTTTACCATAAGTCATTCTGAGTACTTCCTTACCTGGAATTGTGAAGACTTGTATTTCTAATACTTCCAATGGCTCTGAGCTGATATGCCTAGTATTCTTCAGAGTAAGATAGATGTATTCCTTGTCTTCTGGGCACTTATAGACAAAGATAGATGTCTTGAAATGTACAGGTCTACATTTGAATACATGAATGGTTAACAATAAAAACTAAAGAAGGGTAGAACTGAATACCTCACAAACAGAAGAATATATGTGGAACCATAAATAAATATGAAGATCACTGCAGTTTCAGGATTATTCAGTCTAATTGGGAGTTTTCCCTTCTCTGAATGTGTCTGAGAAAGTTTCACAGAAGAGGTGGATCATTATCCTGTTGGATTCTCTGTGACTTTTGGTCTCTCCTTGGTAACTACTGTCTTAGGAGAGTAATGTTTTAAGTAGTAGAAATGTTCCTGGGTTTTGCTACGAAATACGTTGTGCCCTTCTAACTGTCCTAGGGTTCCACAGTTCTTTGGTTGAACAGGATCAGCCTGTTTTTTGGTGTTCCTTTTGCATTTACTGATCCCTCTCACTCCTGTTCTGTTTGTGGACTTCCCCTAGACTCAAGAGCTCTTGAATGTGAAAGCTGTGGGAGTGTCTGGTATGCCAGTAAGGGGTCTATGCTTGGGCCCCCTGGTCTTGGGTGAGATGTGTTTTGAGTATAGGCTTTTCCAACACAGTGCTTGTGTAGTGAAGAGAAGTAGGTGGTGGTGTTGGTCAAGCAGAGACCAACAGTTAGAGAACAGCAGAGGGCCCTGACCCCAAGTTCTGGGCTCATCTGAATCTGAGCGTGTGTGACTTAAGGCCCGAAAACCAGAGTGGTGGAGACCCCTTGTGGGCAACTGCATGAAGCGCTGATGGCACTATGGCTCCATCCAAAGCAAAACTTAGCTTCTTTTAGCCTTAGCTTAGTAGCCAAAATAAAAATAAACTCTTGAGGGAAGTACAGGTTAGACAGAGACCTAATTATACTTTCTCTTTGGAAGGGTGCCCAGGCTTTTTGTGGAGTTTAAAATGCTGTTTAGGTGGGCTGTTTGCATATATTTTATTAGCTGACCAATGATGCCAACATTGTCTTTTATTCTGTAATGCCTTAAATTGTTTTGTTCCCCTATTAAGCAGAAGTCTTTTATTTATTTCAGGATTTGACCCCAAACTCTTCCTCATTTTTCTCCTTGGACTTATTCTATTTTTTTGTGGTGACTTGCTGAGCAGGTAGGTTCCAAGGCTAGCGGGCAGAATGAGGAGGCTCAGACCTACCCTGCTTGACTTTTTTTCATTCATTCTTGGCTGCGTTGAGTCTTCATTGCTGCGCACGGGCTTTCTCTAGTTGCGGCGAGTGGGGGCTACTCTTCGTTGCAGTGTGCGGGCTTCTTACTGTGGTGGCTTCTCTTGTTGCGGAGCACGGGCTCTAGGCGTGTGGGCTTCAGTAGTTGTGGCACATGGGCTCAGTAGTCATGGTTCGCGGGCTCTAGAGCACAGGCTCAGTAGTTGTGGCGCACAGGCTTAGTTGCTCTGTGGCATGTGGGATCTTCCCAGACCAGGGCTCAAACCCATGTCCCCTGCATTGGCAGGCAGATTCTTAACCACTGCGCCACCAGGGAAGTCCAACCCTGCTTGATTTTTATCATAAAGACTTGAAGTGCTGCCATTCCCTTTTCTAGGACCTTTATGGATGGCTAGGCCATTGCCTGCTTCAATAATTAAAAAAAGCAATATGTGTTATAATTATTTTCTTGTATTAATAAGATTGGTAATAATGAAATTCCCCCATTAGGTTACCCATCATGTGTGGGATTTAGCCAATACAGCACCACCCTTTCCACCGTTAGAAATGTTTAGCCCTCATTTTTACAGGGCTGTGTGTTGATGAGTTTAATGCTGTTCAGAAGTAAAGAAACAAATATCAACCACTTACTCATTTCCTGCCTTTAGGAACCTACTAGCTAGATGAAACAGACATGTACAAATATAAAGAAAACATATAGATAACAAACATTGAACAAAGGTAGAATTAACATTAACTTTGAACACAAGGAGAATATTTGTGGAGTAGTGAGTGAAAGCTTACCAATTGAAGGTCAGCTGGAGCAAGGTTGGTGGAGGTTGTTCCTTATTTTGGGGATCCTGAGAGAAACTCAAAGTGAGGGAGGGATATCTGGTAGAAAGAACCTAGAAGAGGAAGAGGAGCTCTCTGTTCTGTGCCCTGTGTTTGGTTTATCCTTCTGGGTAATCAGTTCAGTTCTAGTTTCCAGTGTCTACTGGGGCTCTTCCTTCTCCCTAGAGAAGCTCTGCAGTTCCCAGAAGAAAGATTCTCATTAGAAATTGCGTGGGGAGAGGTACTGGGGATGGGAGCGGGAGACTAAGCAGAGGTTTATTACTGGGATATATTTGAGGGGCCCTTATTGATACTAATCTTCATAATCTGGCAGCAACTACATTGTACTAGTCTCTTCAGTTTTCTCACCTCAAGTGTTGGGCAAATACCTGCTCTCACCATGTACCTTTAGTCTATCTTTTGGCTGGGTTAGTTGTCTAGTTTGAACAGTGCCATATATGAATACACACGTAGTTATGAAATGAATTTTCTCTCTCCAGAAGTCAAATCTTCTACTATTCCACTGGGATGAGTGTGGGAATTGTGGCCTCTTTACTAATCATCATTTTTATGCTGTCCAAGTTTATGCCCAAGGTAAGGAGCAGAATCCTCACATGCAGTTAGGATGAGCTTGGATAGTTGAAGGATTGTTTTTGGATAATCTTACAGCACTGAAAATTTGCATTGATGGCTGATAAGTAAATGTCCTACTCTTTCCTTGATTCAGAAAGGTACTTTCCATGATGAAACTTGGAGCCTCATTACATACAATCTCTCCCTTTTTATTTGAAATCCTGTATACAGTGGGGGTGATTAAAGTCTTCTTCCTGTTTGTTAATTACATAGATTATATAGCCAGGCTTTTAAGTTATTTAGCATCTCATTTTCCCAGTTTTCTTTGCAGACTGTACCATTTAAAATATAAAGGACATCTTTTTAAGAGATGTGTTTTGTGCATTTTTAGTAGGTTGAATTTTTTTTTTTTTAAATCACAGTTCTATTTTGTTTCTTTTATGTATGGAAAGCCCATTGTAACTTTTTGCTTTCACTTCTACTCTTTCTTAGAAAAGTCCCATTTACATCATCCTGGTAGGAGGCTGGTCCTTTTCTCTGTACCTCATTCAGCTAGTTTTTAAAAATTTACAAGAGATCTGGAGATGTTACTGGCAGTATCTTTTAAGTAAGTGTTGTTGGTTTTGCTTTACTTTTTATATGTTTATAGGCTGTTTTAGTTAATTTGATCATGAAAAGATGTTGCTTGCTTACTGCTTACAGGAGTTTAATAGTCTATGCCATTTTGTTAACTTGTAAGAATCATAGTTCTTTACTTATTTCTAACCCCTCTATACAGTTGTCACCTCTTAAATTAAAATGATGCTGCTAGGGAGAAGACTTTAATTTCTTGGTGTTTATAAATACATCTCTCTTTACACAGTAGCCATCTTTCTGAAAAGCCGTAAATTGACTTTATGAATATAATCATATTTTAAATACACTTGAGGACCTTAAGAAGTAAAGGACTCTACAGTGAACCTTATCTATAAAGCGAGAATCTTTTGGTTATAAAGATAGTAACTCTTAATGTATCCTTTGAGAGCAGATTAATCTGGATTTTCATATATTAGGTTTTTTAAACAGACTATTTTAGAGTTGTTCAACATGTAGGTTTAATTCTCCATTTGAGAATGAAATAAATTCAGGATAGTAGAAGGGATAGAAGCTTAAAGAGATTAACATATATGAATAATGAAAAAAGTGTGAATAATTGAGTAAAGATCTTACCTATTTCCCTGGTTCATTAAGCGCTACATAGTGAATTTACTGCTGCTCCCCACACAGATTATTTTTACCAACTGTAGATTAAAAAGAATGTCTTCTGATAACTCTTCTCATAGGCTATGTCCTTGCAGTTGGATTCATGAGTTTTGCAGTCTGTTACAAGTATGGGCCCTTGGAGAATGAACGAAGTATCAACCTGCTGACTTGGACCTTGCAGCTGATGGGCTTATGTTTCATGTATTCCAGTATCCAGATACCACACATTGCCCTTGCCATTATCATCACTGCACTGTGTACTAAGAGCCTGGAGTACCCTATTCACTGGCTGTACATCACCTACAGGTGACTGAAAGGCAGTGTAACTTTGTACTGAAACATGCAATGTGGGATGCAGTTGCAGCAAAAGGAGACAGAGGTGTTGACCTGGGAGCCTCTTTGTTAATGCAAATTTATGGTATTATGCTTCACTTTTATTTCCTTCAAGTCTTTCTTTTTAGATTCTCTGTAGGCATTTTTATAGAATTTATAAATTCTGGTTATTTTATATATAAAATAAAAACATCTAGTAAAGTGTCATGTGTTCTTGTTACCACTAGGTGATGCAAAGTATATCACTTTTATACCACATGCCTCAGGTCACCTGGTTTCAGATTATTTCACACTGGCTCTCAGATTGCTCTGGGAGTCCTATTTTTTTTTTCCCCAGTCTTTTTTTTTTTTTTTTTTTTAATTTATTTTTGGCTGTGTTGGGTCTTCGTTTCTGTGCGAGGGCTTTCTCTAGTTGTGGCAAGCAGGGGCCACACTTCATCGCGGTGCGCAGGCCTCTCACTATCGCGGCCTCTCTTGTTATGGAGCACAGGCTCCAGATGCGCAAGCTCAGTAGTTGTAGCTCACGGGCCTAGTTGCTCCACGGCACGTGGGATCCTCCCAGGCCAGGGCTCGATCCCGTGTCCCCTGTACTGGCAGGCAGATTCTCAACCACTGTGCAACCAGGGAAGCCCCCTGGGAGTCCTATTCTTAGTTTAAGATGTAATTCAAAGCATGTTGTCACTTTGTATGGTGACTGTGGAATGGTCATAGGTTCTGAGGTTATCAATGTTCTTTCTATTACAGATAGTCAAAGTAATGTCTTCAGTTCGGGGGGAACCAAGTTAATGAACCACAGTCTTATGCCATCATTTCTTGTGGTTTTTCCATTTATTGGGAAATAAATATTTTGTCTGTCACTTATTGGAAAATAAGTGAATTTGTTCACATTAATGAATAATATTGACTACTCTGACTTGTCACTCATAGTCTAACATGTCAAGGGTACATTATAACTAAAGATGTCTGTAGAAGAAAGGTGGGAGCAGTGACTCTTAATGCTCAGGGTCTCTGCTGTATGCTTGACCCACTGAAGGGAGTTAGACGTAAGGGTGGATGTAGATTACTGATTAATCATTCATGATGTTATTTTGGTGAGCACAGAAAGATGTGTAATGCAACAGAAAAGGCTGTCCCCCCTCGTCTTCTGACAGAAGAAGAATATCGGATACAAGGAGAGGTAGAGACCCGAAAGGCTTTAGAGAAGCTTAGAGAATACTGCAACAGTCCAGACTGCTCGGCTTGGAAGACTGTTTCTCGAATCCAGTCTCCAAAAAGGTAAATAAACTCTTTGCCAGAAGTGCCAAGTGTCTGTCAGGGTGCTTGTGACCTTCAGTTTTAACAGAGATTATGCTTCTGTAATCATTTTGTATTTGTGGCTTTGTTTTCCTTGTTCATCTAGGAGCAGTCAAGAGAAAGGTACTCATATCACATGTTAAGCAGTAGCCTGTTTTCTGATTCTTCAAAGAACTATTTACTCTAGCTTTGATTTTAGCATTGAGATGAGAAGACTTTAGTATCATATTAAGTTTCCCCTTTGATAGTTTTGCACTGCTCTCTTGAGTGTTTTTTTTTAATTTTTTTTTTTTTTTAGGAGAGGGGATCCTTTTTATTTAGAAACATGTGAAGCTTCAATTTGGTATCCTGATGGCATAAAGTTTATAGGGCCATAAACACAAATAAATGTGTAATGCCCCTTAATCTTATCAGGATTACGGATGACTAAAGGAACTTTAGCACTTCCATAACTAAAAAGGGTAACTAAGCTTCCATAACTAAAAGTGCTTATTAAGCAGGATGGGGTTGCAGGAGATGTTGGCCTATGATCCCAGCTTTCCTTTTCTTCTTATTTCTTGCTTTAGTCTACTTACCTGCCAGAGTAAGGATAAGGGTGTTGGCTAGACTCAATATAATTTGAGCTGAGAGCATATCAAGGGTTTCAGTTTATTCTTATTTTGAAAGAAAACAGGACAGAAGGCAGGTTCCTAATGAGTATTATCTTCTGTTTTTCAGATTTGCTGACTTTGTGGAAGGATCTTTCCACCTCACACCCAATGAGGTTGCTGTCCATGAGCAGGAGTATGGGTTAGAGAGCATTATTGCCCAGGATGAACTCTATGAAGAAACATCCTCTGAAGAGGAGGACTTAGATTCTCGGTACCCCCCCATCACACAACAGAACAGCTTCTTGACTTAGGTGGTCGTCAGTTATTTTTATGTGGATTGGCTTGGTACCTCAATGGTCCAGGTTGCATGTGTTGCACAATTGCTTCTCAAATCTTGGAAGTTGAGTGAGATAGTGCTGAAATTCTCCCGCTGAAATTAGAGGCCTGAGTAGACCTCCCTCTGGAAATGGTCTTGGTGGTCTCTGGGGTCCCGAGGAAGCAGAGTGGATAAAGTAGTGACTGCTTCCCAACACGTCCCATTGGTTAAGTTCATGGCCCACCTTTATATTTCCGAAGAAACTGGATTGCCACAGCTAGCATGGCGTTCCAGCTCCTCTTTGAAAGTTGATTCAGTCGTGGCATTTCAAACTCAGAAGTGATAACTGTTATATGTGAAGTAATGCTTTCAGACTATAGGCTGCATCTTTCAGAGACAAATCCACAAATCTGAGCCTCTTTTACTTCTGCTTTTATTTCAGTGACTTTAGCATAATCCTTGTTTTAACTGTTTTAAGAGGAAAATAGATTATTATTTGTCTGTCTTGTTTTTTAAGTGAATACATTTTTTAAAAATGTGACAAACTCATTCCAGAGCCAGCAAGTGCTCCAGAGTGACAAGCCCAATAGGCCCCTACATATTTATTAATATGGATTATCCATTAAAGCCCAACGAGTGTTGTTGCTGAGCTTTGGATTAGTTCTCACACCTATGATATTCTAAGTCCTGCCTGCAGGCCTTTCTGTAGATGAGGTCTGTTGGGGTTCTTATTATATTTAATTTTCAATTCTATTTTAAAAATAGGTTTGCATTCTTCCCTTCTAAGTCCTCGTTGCCCCATTTGCCCTTTCAGGAAGGGTCTATTCCCTCACCTCTGAAGTATATACATTTCAGTATATACATGTTTATATATACAAGTATATACATTTAAGTATATACATGTTTCATTAAGTATATACATGTTTCATTTCTTATATTCTCTTCCCTTTGGTTTATAATAGCATTGTTTCTGCTGGTTAGGAGGAGTGATCTTATTTAGGGAATTTAAATGCTTTTTAAGGTTCTCCATTTTTCCTGTCAGTGGGTCACATATCTTTGAATTTCTGTGGGATCAAGAAACTATCTCCTTTTCCCTTGCCTTCCTTTGTCTACCCATTCTACCTATTCTTTTCAGCCTTTCCGTACCACCTGTATCCCTCCCCACCGGAAGTCTGGCTAATTTGTGAGCCTAAAACTATCTGTGAAGGTTCTTGATACAATATACACGTTGTAGCTATGTGGCTGCCACAGTTTGCATTGTCAGGAGATAGACCTCCAGATGATCCTTATGCCTCTGGGTGCCTGTTCAGCCATCAGGAGCAGATGCACTTTTCTATGAATTTATTGTACTTATTTGCAATTCCATTTCTGACCAGAGGTTCATGCTGCTTTTTATTACAGTGGCATTGGTTTCACTTTCTTTTGCCATTGCAAAGTACCTTTATAAACAAGCAGTGCCATTTATGAGGGAGCAAATTCCCAAGTCTCTGTCATTCACTTGGTTCTGTCTTTGTGACCCTCGTACCTTGGAAAAAGCTATAATTACTTTATTCAGGAAGATAGACACTGATGGCAGGAGCACAGCATTGGACTGAGTGGCTTAACCATGATCATGGAGAAGGCAGATGATTTTTTAAAAAGCTGTAATGACTCCTTCAGACCAGCCATTAACAGATCATGTTGAAAGGTTCTGGACTCCATTACAGACTTCCAAGATGTCAGTTCTGAGATTCCTCTCCAGGTGGCCAGTTGATTTTTTTCTGCCGGTGTTTCCCATAGCTTTAAACTGTCCTAAAGTGACAACTACCTCAGTTGGCAGCAAATAGACATATAGCAGAAAGTGAAAAATAAGCAGTATTTGGACAGATGCCATGGGTTAAAGTTGCTTTATATTAGGAAACCTTTCTATCTTTGTGAATTATGTACATGGTAACATTTTATCTCTCTACAAAGAACTGTTAAGACCTCTGAAATTTACTATTTTTTGCCTCATTAATAGAAATCGAGACTTAGCATGTTTGAACCTAAGCTGATTTGAAAAAATAATTCGGCTGTACAAATGGTCTCAGGATTCCCTGGAGACTTTGGTGCCTTCCCCATATAACTACTTAGAGACATGGTTGCTTGCCTCCAGTGTGACTTTTCCCGACTCATGTCTTTATTTCAGCAAGAAAGCATTGTGAAGTAGAGAAAGATTCTCGTCTTTTTCTGTTTAGTAAACCCCTTGTGATATACAGTTTCCATCTCAAGATGAGTTTTTCTCACTGTGTTTGAATTTGGGATGAGTAAAATCAAACTCAGTTTATTACTCCCTGTCTGGTAGTTGGAGAACTGAGCTGTAGGCAGTGGCAATGACAATGGGTCCTGCAGCATGAGAGCTGCTCTCAGACAGTGAAGGACGGTGCCTCTGGTGTGCTGTGTCCTTGCCCTGTCTTCCTGTGTGGCTCTGCCCCAGATGCTTCAGAGCCTCTGTGCGCCTGGAGATTGCTTGACTTCGTAAACCTTTTTTAGGAGCTCTTCTTGTTTCCCTTTTGGCCACTTAGTCTGCTGGCTCAGTCACTACTTGAAGCCCCCACTTCATTTTCAGTTACAGCTCTTGCAGTTTCAGCATAGTCTCGTCTCAGACAGATCTCATCAAGAAGGATTGAAGGGATAACTGTGGAGTGAGCTGGACATTGGAGCTATGTCTGCTGCCATGTCAGCATCTTGCTCGGCAAATATCAAGCTGTAAATTGGCCCTAGGGCTCTGGGTCCCATCAGCATCAGAAATCTATTGCCCCTAATGGGTCTGACCAAGTTGTGTAGAGCATGACTCCCATTAATGGGAATACAAGAGCCAACTGGCCTAAAACATTTCCCCTTCACTTTCCCACTCAGATTACTTTCAGAAGACCCATGGAACCAATGACTGATAATAAGGAAAATTTAGCAACTTTGATATCTTCTAATAAGAAATTCCTATCAGCCTTCATCCCACCAAAACTAGTTTATTTCTTCCCCCAAATTCATGACCTTTATGTTAGTTACGGGATTTTGCTGATGATAGACTTTGAGTCCCAGTGTTCCATTTTGTGCTAATACATCCCATTTTAGGGCCTAGCCTTCTCTTCATTGACTGTGTTCCCTTCAACCCAATCCCCACTTTACATATACAATAGAGAGTTGATGAATGAAAGGACCCAAATAGGCCAGATAGTTCCCCCAGGCCCTGATATCCATAAAGGCTTGGGAATGGATTATGCAATTGCCCTCAATCTTTTTGTTGTTCCAGAAAAAATGATGGGCCCAGATGGATGCCTACATAAAAATGGTTCCTAGCTATGTACTCATAACTTTTCTCTGAATTGAGTAGTGAAAGTTGAAGTAGGTGAAAAGGAAATTAAATGTCCTTCTAGTATTCCTTTGGACTCAGGTCTGACATAAGAGATAATAACCTATATTGAAATGCCAAGAATTTTATCTGAACCAAGGAGAGGACAGTTTGACAGATTTATTATGCCTTCACGTTACATAGGCACTGAAACCAAGTAATAAACATAAAATAGCCATTGCACAGGCAAATGCACCTAAAACCTTTTGTTTATGTTTTGATGTAGCAGAAATTGATTTTTAGGGAAACCTATGCAATTGTGGTGTTCCAGGGGTATCTCTTGGTAACTTAGCTTATGGATTCAGTTGCTGTTGAGTTGGATTCTAGACAGTTATTACCTTGAAAAGGGAATTTGGTGCCTTATATGATGGGAGCCAGAGACTGCTGGGAATAAAGCGGATTCACACCAGTGTCAACACACAGCTTTAGTGGGGAAGGGGATGGCACACAGTATCCCCAAATTTGGGGCTTTTGTCTCCCATACCCCCCGCCCATGTGTCTCATCTTCCTTTTCACACTCTTGACAATAACTTGAAAATGGTGAAACCACCTTCTCCGAAATTTTCTACAGCATGGACAACATTCTTTTCTTATTAACATAATAGATAGCTCATAAGGTGAGTGTTAGGACTGTTACAGCCTGCAGTTGCCTCCCTTTATCAAGTTTCTAGAATTGATGGTGAAATAGGGAGTTACTGGGTAAGTTTTAGCCTGTGGGTAATGCCTTAGTGTTATTTTAAAAGATTTGTCATTTATATTTAAAATAAGTTCATGAATGTTTGAAAGCAACAAAATGATCAGGGATGACTCTTTGCCATGGGTCTCATTTTCACTCTTTCCTGTAAGGAAAAACAACGACGTCTTATTATATATTTTTTAATTTTTATTGTACAAGTTTGTAAGTAATCCCAATTTTAATAAAGTTTTATAGACTATATAGTGGTTTCTCTTAATGAACATGTACTTTTTTTTTTTTTTGCGGTACAAGGGCCTCTCACTGTTGGGGCCTCTCCCGTTGCAGAGCACAGGCTCCGGACGCATAAGCCCAGCGGCCATGGCTCACAGGCCCAGCCGCTCTGCAGCATGTGGGATCTTCCTGGACTGGGGCACGAATCTGTGTCCCCTGCATCGGCAGGTGGACTCTCAACCACTGCGCCACCAGGGAAGCCCTGAACATGTACTTAAAAAAAAAAAACTTATTTAATTTATTTATTTTTGTCTGTGTTGGGTCTTCGTTGCTGCGCACAGGCTTTCTCTAGTTGCGGTGAGCAGGGGCTACTCTTCATAGCAGTGCGCGGGCTTCTTATTAAAAAGGCTTCTCTTGTTGTGGAGCACGGGCTGTAGGCTCACGGGCTTCAGTAGTTGTGGCTTGCGGGCTCTAGAGCGCAGGCTCAGTAGTTGTGGCACGCAGGCTTAGTTGCTCCACGGCATGTGGGATCTTCCCAGACCAGGACTTGAACCCGTGTCCCCTGCATTGGCAGGCGGATTCTTAACCACTGTGCCACCAGGGAAGTCCCGAACATGCACTTTTCTTGTTTGATCTCTTGTTTTCAGGTAATCAGCAATTAGCTCTTCTGTTTCATCTTTCTGATGAGATTGTTTTGTATGCCGTTTATTTTCCTTTTTTTCTTAACTACTGCTCCCCATCCTGGGTCTGTCTTGGTCTACTTCCTTGGACTGGATGATTTCCCAGGATGCCAGATCTCTAAGGGGTATTCTTGCAGGAGCAGAAGGTTGTACCACTGTGCTGTCTCATAGGAAAACAATGTATAGGTTATTCCTGGTCCAGGGAGCTATCTGTACTTTAGTTCTTTTCTTTTTTTAATGGCATAAAGTATTTCTTTTGTTTCTCAATTGGGGTGAGGGGAAGACCTATGGATCCAGCTGTGAGATTCCTGCCAAGAGCTTTATGTAGGGTGAAAGGGAGCAGGGCTGTAGTGAGTATTAGGGGGCATGGAATAAAAACTTCAGTTTTGGACTTCCCTGGTGGCGCAGTGGTTAAGAATCCACCTGCCAGTGCAGGGGACACGGGTTCGATCCCTGGTCCAGGAAGATCCTGCATGCCGCGGAGCAACAGCCCGTGCGCCACAACTGCTGAGCCCACACACCGCAATTACTGAAGCCCGTGCGCTCTAGGGCCCGCATGCTGCAACTACTGAGCCCATGTGCTGCAACTACTGAAGCCTGTGCGCCTAGAGCCCATGCTCCGCAACAAGAGAAGCTGCTGCAGTGAGAAGCCTGCGCACCACAACGAAGAGTAGCACCTGTTCACTGCAACTAGAGAAAGCCAGTGTGTGGCAATGAAGACCCAATGCAGCAAAAATAAAACAAACAAACAACAAAAAAAAAACCTTCGATTATGACTAGGCCCAGCTTCTGCATTAGGAAGGAGTCTGGTACCTTCCATTTTCTTTTATGTTTTGGCTATTTTCTTTGCTCTGGGAATCCATTATAGCATTTGCATTAATTCTGTACCTGTCTCTTCTGAGTTATTTTGACTACATGGAAATCCACTGTCCATTTTTCAAAGACAGTTGGTGAAATAGGAAGAAAACAGGGTGTGGATCATATGTAAATTTATGTAGATTAATGCACACCGATGACATCTTTTCTCCTCTTCCTTCTACAACCAAACTAGGTAAATAAGAGACATTGGATGATCATCAATGGTTGAATCAATAAAAACTTAAAGCATAATTGCCAGGTTTGCAAGATCATAGGGTTTTAGTGAGGATAAAAAAAAGATAAGGTGTGTAAAGCAGTTCTTCTCAAACTTTAACATGCATAGGAATCATCTGGGGCCCTTGTTAAACTGCAGACTTCTGATTCAGTAGATCTGGGTTGGGGCCTAAGATTCTGCATTTCTAATAAGCTCCCAGGTGATTCAGATGCTGCTGGTCTGTGGACCTCACTTTGGATAGCATTTAGCTTGTTACCTGGCACATAGTAGCACAGCTGACTCTTAACTCGGGGGTGGGGAGGGTTAGGGTCTCCAAGCCTCTGTCCAGTGGAAAATCCACCTATAATTTTACAGTTGAAGGCCCTCTGTATCTGTGCTTCCACATCTGCACATTCAGGCACCCATGGATCATGTAGCAGCAGTAAGTACTTATTGAAAAAAATCTTGAGTTTAAGTGGACCAGAGAGTTCAAACCTGTGTTGTTGAAGGGTCAACTGTACTTGATCAATGTTGTTACTAATTGACACCAGATAGTTTGTGAGGGTCAAAAAGACCCTCTACCACAAAATATCTTCTCCACCATGTCTGAAAACTCCTGTGTTTTTATTGTGTAACATCTTTTAAAAAAGTGAATGTCCCTGGGAGGACTAGTGAGTGTGAATGAGACCAATTAGATTGCCGCCCTCACAGCTCTCAGAAGTCAGCATTGAAGGGCTTAGAATTACTGCTGCTGCTTCTAGTGCTTCTTTGCCAGCTTTACTGAAGTATAATTTATAAAATTGTACAATACAATAAAGTTCACCAGTCTTAAATCTTGCTGAATTTTGGCAAATGGAGACAGTTGTGTAACCACCACCACAGTTATGTTATAGAGCATTTCCATCACCTCAAAAAGTTCCCTCATGGGACTTCCCTGGTGGCTCAGTGGCTAAGAATCCACCTGCCAATGCAGAAGACACAGGTTCAATCCCTGGTCCAGGAGGATCCCACATGCCGCGGAGCAACTAAGTCCGTGCGCCACAACTACTGAGCCTGCGCTCTAGGGCCCGCGTGCTGCAACTACTGAAGCCCATGCACCTAGAGCCCATGCTCTGCAATAAGAGAAGCCACCACAATGAGAAGCCTGTGCACCGCGATGAAGAGTAGCTCCTGCTCTCCACAACTAGAGAAACTCCATGCGCAGCAACGAAGACGCAATGCAAAAAAAAGGAAAAAAGTTCCCTCATTTCCCCCTACGCAGACTAGAAATTCTAATGGGGGGATAAGGAAGGGAATTTCAGAGTCAGAGTGGAGGAAGACCAACAAGCTCCAGTTGCTTCAGTTTTGCCTGGGAAGCAGGAGACCACAACCCTGCATCCCCTGTGCCTCCTCTCCACCCCAAGAGTGCTTTGACAGATCTTCAAATCCCAGCTGAGTTGGATGTGTATTTTGTACCTTGTTAATTTAGAATGACCCACTCATCCCTGTTTGCCCAGAACTTTACTGGTTTTAGCACTCAAATACCCATGTCCAGAAAACTCATCTCAGGTCCCAGACAAACCACTGATGGTTGGTCACCCTAGCTGTGATGTTCATGCCATTGTTTCTAAGCCTGAGGTTGCGATGGCATTTTAGAGTCACTTCTCCCATGTGAGCACATAGTAGGCACTTGATAAATGAGTCTGTGGATGGACACAAATGAACCTCAGTTGTAGGCAGCTGCAGATTCCTGGCCTGGAGTACAGGAGACCTGTGTTCTGGTCCTGGTGCTGCCAGGTTTGCAGCGGTGTGATCCTAGGAAAGTGGTTTCTCACTCTAGGTATGTTTCCTCCACTGCAAAATAGGGGAACTTTAGTCATTTCTGCCTCTGCTGTGATACTGCTCTCCCTGTACATGGGATTATGTTCTGATGTCACTTCCACTCAGCTTTCTCTCTCTCTCTCGCCTCTTGCTTTTTACCCCCTTCAAATATATATATATTTAGTAGATCAATAATTTATGTAAGGGCAGGTTGGTAATGGAATTGCTGATGGGCCAGGTTTATGCAGAGTGCTTCTGTGAGAGCAATAGAGTTTGGACCTTGAACCAAGCAGCTGTGGCTGGGAGTTGGAGAATCAAGTCTCTATCTTCAGCTAAGTGTTTGTAATGACCTAATTTGCTCTTTGTGCATACCTGGGAGGGAGGATGGTGGGCATAGGGAGCCTGCTGTTTAGGAATTTTCCTGGGTGGATGAGGGGGTACCCTGGGAAATAGGATTTTAAAGCTTCTTGTCCACTGGAGGGAGTTATTTCCAGCTGAGATAGTGCCCAGGAAAGAGCATCCCAGGGTCTTATTCGGTATTCTAGCACAGCAGAAGGAATAAAATGAGAAATACCAGGACTTGGGCTGGAACCTGTGGCAAACTTAGGGTCAGGAAGCTGCATTTTTCTGTTCCTGGTTCTGCCATGTGTCATCTGTGGAACTACGGGCACATTGTGTAACCTCTCTGAGCCTCGGTGTTTGTCTCTAATTTTCCTTTTTAATGGAGTGAGTCTGCACTGCCTACCTCACAGGGTGGTGTGATTCAATGAGGTGACGCAGGTGGGAGTTCACTGAATGAATGAAATGTCAGTTGTTAACACTAACTTCTGTATGATGGGGTCTGATTCACGGGGGGAGGGAAGTGGAGAGAAATTTGGGGATTTTGTCTGCTTAGTTCTTCCAATAATGTCATCAGTACCCCCTGGCTCCGAACAAGATAGGAAGGGTAGGTTTGAGGGAGGTACTACTTCTTTGGTTAGAAGACACCCCAGCCTAACTTCCTCTTTGACAATATTCCTGAGTTTTGGAAAAAGCTTTCCCTTGGCTATAAAGTCTGCTCCTTCTGCCCTCATTTCCAAATTTTGGGGGCAATGGAGCAAGAACTCTGCTTGAACCCCTTAGCTAAGGCCAGCCAGATACCCCTTCCTACCTAGAGGGGGCTTTCTCATGCGACTGAGTGTCTCCCTCTGGGGCTGCAGGCCTTGTGAAGGGTTAAGTGAGCCACACCCTCAGCAGGAACAGCCTCGGACTTTGTGCTGAGCAGCCATCTCAGGGCTCGCCTGGCCTGACTGGCACAGGGAGCCCTGGCTGGAGGAGGCTGCACAGAGGAAGGTCAGAATCGTGGACACTGGGAAGAAGAGGGTCGAATATCTCCTGTCTTCCGTGACACCATGGACAGCTCCCATTAACGAGGGCACCTCTCCAGCCTTGGGGCCTGGGACTCCTATGCCCCCTTCCTGTCGAATTGGGATTTCATCCACCAGTCTCCAAGAGACACTGAAGTTACACCCTAGTTCCAGTATTGGGTGAGTCCTTCCTTAACCTGCCTGTACTCCTCTTTTCACATCTTTGGGTGCCCCATGTGGGGGCTGCTTTTTTTCCCTCTTCCCCACCTCCAACCAATCTTATTCCCATTCCTTTCAAATCTAAATCCAAAGAAGATGCCTTCTCCCAGCCCTGCTTCTGCTTCTCTCCCTTCCCTGCCAAGTTATTTAAAATCTTAACTTTTATTTTTTAATCTAGAAAATGTGGGATGATAATAGTATCTACTTCATGGGGATATTGTTAGCATCAAGTGAATTAGTGGATGTAAAGTGTTTAGAGCCTGCCTAGCCCGTAGTACATACTACCTGATTGCTAAAGGTTGCGATAGTCATTATTCTTATTGCTCCCTCCGTTGTGACTTTACAGGAAGTGACAGGTGCTCCCTTTTCCCGAAGCTTGGGGAAGGCAGAGTGAAGGGAGAAGGCAGCCCGTGCCCCCTTCTTGCCCCACCTTCCCTTCCTGCTTCCCTCCCTTCCCCCAGTCAGTTTCAGCAATGCGGCACAGGAGGATGTGGCTCTTTTATTCCTGTTAGGGAGTGGCATTGACCATTGTAATAGTCCCGTCCTGCACCTGGTCGCCCTGCCTACTCAGTCCCCCAGGAAAGACTGAGGAGGGCTGGGCTTCCACTCTAGGGAGCACCTGCCATATGCCTACTGCGTGGAGGCCGAGCCGCACGGTGTCCCCTGCCCCTCTGACTCTGCCCATTCCCACCAGCTACTAAAAAGCTAGGTGTGTCCCTCTGGGGCAAAGTCCATGCCAGAAGCTTATGGTCATGGGTGTAAAATCTGGACATGAAAATATAAGGACAGACATGTAGGCACATCCAGAGGTCCTGACAGCTACTTGCTTGTTGGGGAAACAAACCTCATTTTCATTTTCTTTGGGGTATTCTAGCCTTTTACGGAGGAACTTCCGTCTCTGTCCTTGAGCTCATCACCTCTTCCAGTCCCCATTTAAAAAATGAATCTCACTGTAGCAGTGAGACGGGAGGAAAGACACCGGCACAATTTTTCAAAGGGGTATGGGGTGTGCTGGGTGACTGAAACGGGGGCTGTGAGAGGCGGGGAGTTGAGAAGGAGAAGGGGGGACAAAGAGTCAGGGAGTCTGGACCCTGGCCTCCGTGCAGGAGGGAGGGAGCTTTTGGTGCCTGGCTGTGGCATGAAGTTTGCTTACCCTTTCCTCCCCAGCCCTCTCCCCTGCAAGCACAAGGATGCTCCCCCAGCTGCTGCCTACTGGGTGCCTTCTTTACCCTGGTGGTCCTGTCCCACCCCCACCAACCCTAATTCAGGGAGCAGAGGATTCCCTCGCCTCCCACCAGGAGTTTCTGCAGCCTCCACTGTTAGCTTGGGCTGGCCCAGAGGCCTTTCCCAGGTTGGGGGCTCTCTCTAGGGCCAGGACTGGGGGAGGGGAAAGCTCTCTTAGGTCCTTCTGCCTTCCTCCCCTCAAACAGTTACTGGCCTCTAAAGCTGAGCAGACATCAACAAACTGATCCCAGGATCAGTTGCTCCTCTGGACATGACTCTCCTGGAAGGGTCCATTGGGGTGGAGGACCTTGTGCTCCTGGAACCCCTGGAGCAGGAGTCTCTGATCAAGAACCTCCAGCTGCGCTATGAGAACAGGGAGATTTATGTGAGTGCTTACGGGTGCCCCTGCCTGTGGCCATGTGGCCAGAGAGTTCATGTGCCTCCCCCTAACCCCCACCCTCACTCATTCCCTTCATCTTCCCTGGCTCCAGACCTACATTGGGAACGTGTTGGTCTCAGTGAATCCCTACCAACAGCTGCCCATCTATGGCCCAGAGTTCATTGCCAGATACAGGGACTATACCTTCTACGAGCTGAAGCCCCATGTGTGAGTAGAGGGACCGAGGAAAGGTGACAGGGCCCCGGCTCGCTATGATGATACATCCTAATTTCCTCTTTCCTTCCTCCTGAAGGAGGTTCTCCAGCTGCCCCTTCCTCCCTTGGCCCTCTGGAGGCCCCTTCCTAGGCCTGTCACTTGCCTTGGTCTGGTCCAAGTGGGGAGGGCGAATGAGTCTGGGGGTTGGGGGTCGAGTGAAAGGTGTTGTCCTGGACTGGTCCCACACTAGTCACCACCCACTTCCTCCCCACAAGCTATGCACTGGCAAATGAGGCGTACCAGTCACTGAGGGACCAGGACCAAGACCAGTGTATCCTCATCACGGGTGAGAGTGGAGCTGGCAAGACAGGTGAGGCGCCCGGCGGGGAAGCCATGGAGTCACTGCTGGAACTACCCCCTTGTCTCTTTCCAAGCCAGGCCCAGTTCTGCCCCCACCCCCTGGAATTCCTCCCTGGCTTTTTCTGACTCTGAGTGGTGTGAGGTGCTGGGATGAGGGAGGTTAAGGGCATTGGTGGGGATTCACGCGAGGGTTTCTCTTGCAGAGGCTAGTAAGCTAGTGATGACTTACGTGGCGGCTGTCTGTGGGGAAGGGGAACGGGTGAACTCTGTGAAGGAACAACTGCTTCAGTCAAATCCAGTGCTGGAGGGTGAGAAGTCCAGTCTCTGCCCGATCCACCCCCACCCCACCCTACCGTCCCCAGTGTTCCCCACATGGCTGTTCCTGCTCAGCCTGAGAAACCTGAGATCGGCCTCATGGCTGGAGGGCCTTCCCCCTTCCCCTGCTCTGGAGTCCCTCTTCTTGCCTCAGCCATCGTATTCCCCCTCCCCTCATCTCCGCAGCTTTTGGCAATGCCAAGACCATTCGCAACAACAACTCCTCTCGATTTGTGAGTGAACATCTCCCCGGACTGGGACAAGAGGGTGTGGGGCCTTGAGAGGGAGGAACAAGGCGCAGATCCCTCCTGGACAGGGTGGCGAGAAGAGGAGGAAGCCAAGTCTCTCTCTCTCTCTCTCTGGTCTCTGAAGGGAAAATACATGGATGTTGAGTTTGACTTCAAGGGATCCCCCCTTGGTGGCGTCATCACAAACTGTACGTGTCTCCCCATCGCGCTTACCACCTGTCCCACCTGCCCCTACGGTGTTCCTTTTGGCTAATCTGCTGCTGTAGGAAGGAGGAATGTTAGACTACCAGGCTTCCCAACCACTAGGAACACTAGGGATGAGGGCAGAATTAGAGGGAAGCTGCAGTACCTCCCAGGTCCTCAGAACATGATTTTCAAATTCTCTGCCAGATCTGCTTGAGAAATCCCGCGTGGTGAAGCACCTTGAAGGAGAAAGGAACTTCCACATCTTCTATCAGCTACTGGCTGGAGCAGATCCACAGCTGCTGAGTATGTGCCTGCCCCCGACACATGGCAGAACATCCCTAGCCTCCATTCAATGCCCTGAACCCCTGGGCCCCTCTGGATCCCTGTAGCCCTCTTCCCTTGAATCTCAGCACAGTCCCCACCCTGAATCTCATCCACCCATTGTTGGGAACAAATCCCTTGACCTCTGTGTTCTCTTCCTTTTCTGGGGTTTTATTGCTAGGAATAAGCCTTCTTACCTCTTCCCTGCTCTTATTTCTCTGTCTTGTCTGGATTCCTCTTTCCCCAAGCTGGCTTCAAAAATGGAACACTTATTTCCATCTACCATCTCTCCTATCTTCAATTTAAGGGACTTTATCCGTAGCTCAGCAGGAAAGCAGGCAGGATGTTACAAGTGTTCAAGAACTTTCAATGAGCTCTAGCTGAAGTTGTCCTGGGTGTACATCTGCCTTGCCCAGGACCTTGTCCTTGATTTTCTCTTCTTAGATAGTTCTGTGGAGGTTCCATTCAGTCATTCATCAAACATCTCTTGAACACCTACTATGTGTTCATATGAACATTGTGCTAGCTTCTAGGGATACAGAGGTGAGTAAGAGACCTTGTCCTCGAAGAACTTATAGTCTTCTAGGGATGGCAGATGCATGAACAGCTACATCGCAATACAGTGTGATCAGTGCCAATAGGCTCTGCAGCTGGGTAGAGGGGCAGAAGGCATGGAGCACCTTACGTTGTCTTGGGGAAGAGACCATCTCAGCCTGGATGCTGGATGGGCCTGAGGTGGCTCGGGATGGGCATTACTGCAGGGTCTGATGGGACTTAAAGCCCTGCCAGAGTTTCCCCTCTCAATCCCCCCTCTAACTGTGGGTGCTGTGGGTATCTTGGCCTCCAAGAACCTGTCCCTTTGGTTTCTGGTTATTCTATGCTGGACTTGTGCCTGTCTCCTTTCCCCCTCCTGGAGATCTCTATGGTTCAAGAGCCCCCACAGGTCTCATCCTCCCTCTTGGCTTAATTGTCTTGATTGTATTCCGTTTTTCTGAATCATAGGTACTAGAGTTGTGCTCCGGCTGATTCTCACTCACTGATTTAAGTTGAGTCTGGGTGGGGCCTCCCTCCCTGGTGTCATCATCCCAGGGCCTTTCTGACTCATTCTCCTTCCAGACACCCCTCTTTAGCAGGCTCTTATTTCAAAATTTGTGTCTCAGGGGAAACTGCCATTAAACTCTAGTTTGAGGGTCACTCCCTGATTCTCAGATCATTTGAATAACAGATAACTGATACCCTTCAAGCTCCATGATTAACCTATTCCTTCCCATCTTAGGTGAACGGCTTTGATCATTCCCTTGATTCATTTATTAAAAAGAAAAAAGTTCCTGCATGCCAGCCAGGCACACAGAATACGAAGATGAAAAACACAGTCCCAACACACAAGTTGTTCATTGGTAGGAGGGACAGAAAAAAACCCAAAGCCCAGCCCATGTGATGTGGTCTGGGGTAGAGATGCACAATGGGGGAACACAAGAGGGCCATTTGGCTCAGCTACGTGCAGAGAAAACCTTCCCGAAGGGAGTCAGGGTTGGGGAACATAGTATCTGTCACTTGGTTGGTGCTTTGTGAACAAATGATGGGTGCGCCAACATGGGCCTAGGGTGAGGCCTTGAGGCTGGGGGTGGGTGGCAGATGTGTGCTCACCCTTCTTTCCTCACCTTCATCCTCCGAGAACCATTGAGAACTGAGCAGGACAGAGAGGTTTCTTGTTTGTTTTTATTGTTTGGAACCCTGAGGGTGGGGAAAAGAGTAGAATGAGGCTTTTCTTTCATAAAAGTTGGGGAAAACCTCAACAATTATGAACACCCAAACCCTAAATACCACTTAAACATGTAGTCTATCATCACAGGAATTAGTGATCCCAAAACAAAAGAGGCAGGGGAAGAACCTAAAACAAAAAATGGCTCCTCTGAATAAATGAATGAACCAACCTAGGACAAGGGCCGTGAGGGTCAAGGCTGGAGGACTCCAGAAAGCATGTGTTCTGACCCTCTTCCCTCATGCTGGCCCTCCCAGAGGCCCTGAAGCTTGAGCGGGACACAAATGGCTATGCCTACCTGAACCCAGGGGCATCCAGGGTGGATGGCATGGACGACACTGCCAACTTCAAGGCCCTCCAGGTGAGTACCTGGGATGGGCCATTAGGCCATGCCCTGAGCCCAGGCTCTGGCTTTGAGAAGGGAGGTGTTAGACTGGCACCGCAGTTCAACTTTGGACTTCTCCTTTCTCTCCAAGAGTGCGATGACTGTGATTGGGTTCTCCAAGGAGGAGATTCGGCAGGTGCTAGAGGTGGTGGCCCTGGTGTTGAAGCTGGGGAATGTGGAACTGGCAGACGAGTTCCAGGCCAATGGGGTACCAGCAAGTGGCATCCGTGATGGGAGAGGTCTGCACCCAACCAGCTCCCTGAATCTCCTGCTACAATTTCTGTTCTTCCACCATCTCTAGCATAATAGACCTCACTCTGATTCAGTCCCCCTCTGCCTGCTTAGGAGTTCTTCCCCAAACATACTCATTCAGAACTCCCTGTGAGGCATATTGGAATGAGGTTTTGATGTTTGGTAGACCTAGGTTCTGAGACCTCTCTGAGTCTCAGTGGATTCTTTGCAGAAATGGGGACAATTACACTCATTTCAGGAGATTCTCATATTAAAGGAGATAATGCATGCAAAGTGTCAAGATCTCCCTTTCCTCCTCCTCCCCAGAGATTCCTCCAGAGCCATGTTCTGGATTGGCTGTAAGGACTTTCCCAGTAAGACCCAGGAACAGCAGGCTCTCAGCAGTTCCACTTTTCAGCCCTCCCTCCCTCCCCTGGGAGCAAGCCCTCTCTCAGGCCATGTTGTATTTCCTCATCTCTCCAGGTATTCAAGAGATTGGGGAAATGGTGGCTTTGAATTCAGTGGAACTAGAGAGAGCTTTGTGCTCAAGGACCATGGAAACGGCCAAAGAAAAAGTGGTCACTGCACTGAATGTCGTCCAGGTGAGGGGCCCTGTGGGAGGAGGCTGAGTTTTGAGTCTGTTCTGTGGCTGCCACACTAACCAGTTGGCACTGCCCTGCAGGCTCAGTACGCTCGGGATGCTCTGGCTAAGAACGTCTACAGCCGCCTTTTCACCTGGCTGGTGAATCGGATCAATGCGAGTATCCAGGTGAGAGACTGCCCTCCTCCCTCAGCAGTCTCCTCTGTCCGCCCCATGCCTTGGGTTCTGAGATGAACAGAGTAAGGAGGATAGGGTGTATTTATTTATTCACGATAATGTAGTGTTTTGGAAACATCTCTGTCTTTTTGAGTTCATCTATTTGGGTTCCCTACTTACCAACTGTGTGGTCTTTCAGTTTCACAGAGATTCTGAACCTCAGTTTCCCGATTTGGGAAATGAGACACACTAATGCCTACTCATTTCACAGGATTTAGTGAGGTTCAGATGAAATTGTGTACGTGGTTACACCCAGCAATTCTACTCCTAAGTATATATCCAAAAGAACTGAAAACAGATGTCCACATAAAAACCTGTGCATAAATGTTCATAGAGGCATTATTCATAGTAGCCAAGAAGTGGAAACAACCCCAGTGTCCATCAACTAATGAATGGATAAACAAAATGTGGTATATCCATACAGTGGGATATTATTTGGCCATTAAAAGGCACGAAGTGCTCATACATGCTCAACGTGGATGAACCTCGGAAAGATGTTGAATGAAAGAAACCAGACACAAAAGGTCACATTTTGTATGATTCCATTTACGTGAAATGTCCAGAGTAAGCAATCCATCGGGGTGGGAAGTAGGTCAGCAGTTGGCAGGGGAATAGGGAGTGACTGCTAATGGGTTACATGTATAAGATTTCACCTGGGGATGATGAAAATGCTCTGGAACTTAGTGCTGGTGGTTGTATACCTTTTGAATATACTGAAAAAAAGTCCCACTGAATTGTATACTTTTAAAGGGTAAATTTTATGGTATGCAAATTAGGTCAAAATAGAGCTATTATTTAAAAATTCGTATGTGAAAGTGCCATCCATTTAGAATCTGTTACCAGAAGGCAGCAGGGTAATATAGGATTTGAATCTAGATTTGGGTAAATGCTTAGCTCTTTTGAAGTTTGATTTTTTTTCATCTATAGAATGGGAATAATCACACCTTATAGGGATAGATGGATTAATGAAATAAGATCATAGGATTTTTTGTAAAACGCTCTACAAATATAAGGGATGGATATTTTCCTGAGAAGATTTTAACGTCTTTCTACTTTGTACCATGGGAGCATTTTCCTGGAATCTATTACATCTTCCTTTTCCTCCTTTCCTCCCTCTTTGCTTGTCCTTCAGCATATAGAGGAAGAGGGAGAGTAAAATTACACCAATTCCTTTCCAGCTTGGTCAAGCTCACCCAAGTTCTGTTCGCTCCCTGCTTTACTCACATCCATCCCAGAGGGGCCTGGCCTGGTGTGTAGAGGGCCGGTCCTCAGATTTATCTTTTCCTCCTCTTCAGGTGGGCACGGGGGAGAAAAGGAAGGTCATGGGGGTCCTGGATATCTATGGCTTTGAAATATTAGAGGTGAGAGAGCCTCAGCAACCTCAGCACCCCGCTTCCTGAGGGTTAGGAGCGGCAGGCTCCGAGGGGGGTGTGAGAGAGGGGAGGTAGGGCTGAGACAGAGGAAGTGTCTTGGTCTCACTCTCTAACCTGTGTACCCACCACAGGATAATAGCTTTGAGCAATTTGTGATCAACTACTGCAATGAGAAGCTACAGCAGGTGTTCATAGAGATAACGCTGAAAGAGGAGCAAGAGGAATATAAGAGAGAGGTAAACGAGGACTTCCTGCTTCCCCTCTCTCAGATGACTTCTAGGCGTATGCCAGATCTTTCTCCTTCATCACAGCTTCCTCTCAGTTGTCCCCAGATGAGAACACTAAGGACAGAAAGTTTCCCTTGCACAGCTGAATATTCCAGCATTACCAAGAAGCCCTAATTCTCTGCTTTCCACCCCCAGTTCCCCATCCTGCCCTCCAGGCCAGGAGAGGAAGGGAACAGATTGATGGAAGGGTGTTGGGGTGGGTAGGGGTGGGGGAGAGGCCTGACAAGAGTGAAGTGACAGTTGTGCTTGGCCCAGGGCAGGCTATGAGCCGAATCTAGAAAGGGCATTTCTCCTGGGCTTGGCACCCTACCACATCCCTTTCAGTGCCCTTCTCTGACGTCTCAGAATCTTTTGTCTCCTCTGGGCTGGACTGATGTTGCCGTCCCCTCTTGTAGCACCCAGACTTCCTCACCAGAAGTGCCCCGTGGCTCAAAGTTTCCACACTCCTTCCCCTGGTCAGCGAAAACCGCACCCCCCCCGCCCACCCACCCGCCACCACCACACACCCCACCCCCCCCACACCCCCCCGCCCGCAGTATCCTATGGCCAAGTGTTAGAAAAGCTCTCTGAGCTAATTCACTCCAAAGTGTGAATGGCTGAGTCTCACTCATCAAAACCCTCCTAGGGATGTTCCCTGTGAGCCTCAGGAACCTGCTGTGGCAGAATTTCAGGCAATGTGGTCACAACTAAAAGTTTTTTTAGTTTTGTATGTTTTTATTTTAAAATTTTAAATCAGCAAATAGATATACATTCCCATGCTTCAAGATTCAAAAAGCTTAAAAAGGTGTATAAAGAAAGGTCTCCCTCCCACCCCATCCCAGCTTCCTAGTTCTCCCCCCGCATCTGGAGGCAACTGAAGTCGGCCTATTTCCAGAGGTCTTTTATGTGTAATCAAAAAAAATCTGTAAATATATGTTCCCTCAAAATTTATTCAAGTGGCAGTGAATACACTCTGTTCTGCATCTTACTTCCACCAGTTAACAAGAGACCTTTGTGCGTCAGCACATAAAGGTGCTTTTCTATAGCTGCATAGAATGGGAAAGCATTCTAGAAGGTCCTGGGGGAGCGTTCATTTGGTCAGTTGGGGAGGTATTTGGGGGATGAAGTGGGCGGGCAACTTTACTTAATTCCACTCTGCATTCCCTAAAGACCTGTGAGGGAGGAGGAAGAGAAAGGCTCGTGTTCCCCAACCACACCTGGGAATGGCCTGAGCCTGGGAGGTCTGGCCCTTGGCTGGTCCAGAGCTCTCCTGTCTGTAGGCCTGTTACCCAGCAAGGCTCTAAATTAGAGATGCATGGTCTTATGGGTCTTCTGCTTCTATACCATTCTTGCTTTTTTAAAAAACAAATTATACAGCCCCAAAGTATCATGTAGATCAGTTGTTCTGAAAGTGTGGTCCTGGACCAGCAGCAGCAGTATCCCCTGGGAACATGTAGGAAAGACAGATTCCCAGGCCCTGTCCCAGACCTGCTGAATCAGAACCTGGGGGTGGGGCCCAGCCATCTGTATTTTAACAAGCCCTCCAGGTGACTGTGATGCACACTTGAGTTTGGGAATCACTGATGAAGGTCTTTGAAGATGTATCAAATTAGCTTTGTTGTTTTATGATAAACTCACCTATGTGCTTTGGTTCCATAGCTTGTTGCCAGAACAGTATGGCCATTTGCTCTTCTACATACTCAAGGACCCTTCCCCACTCCCACAGTGGAGTAATCCCTATTCCAGTCTTCACCCAACATATTCCACTTCCTTCTCCAACCTACAGCACCTACATGGCTTTCTGCACTGTCTCACCCTCTCTCACAACTGCTCTGGGTCCTCCCACACGTCTGTCCACCCACTCCACAAATTCTCCATCAACCTTGGAGGGATGAGGACGTGATAGAAACCACACCAAGGACCCCTCTGAACTATAGGGCTTTCTGATGGTCCTTTGTGGGGTGGGTGAAAGGGGGCCTGGTTCTGGTGAGACCGTTGGAGACTTGTCTTGGACCTGCTCCATGTAATTTGTCATCTCCCGTTGCCAGGGCATACCGTGGGTGAAGGTGGACTACTTTGATAATGGCATTATCTGTAACCTCATTGAGCATGTAAGTTATCCTTCTCTCATCTCTGGGACCTCCCCCTCCAGACTGCCTGAACACCCTTCCCCTGTCTCTCTCTCCCCTCCTCCCTGACCCCACTTGATAAGGATGGTAAAGAGGGCAAAGGATGAGGGGGCAGAGGGGCGGCAGTGAGGATGTGGACGTCTTGAAGGACCAGGTCTAGGTTGGGCTGATCGTGTTCCCCTGGCCAGAATCAACGAGGCATCCTGGCCATGCTGGACGAGGAGTGCCTGCGGCCTGGGGTGGTCAGTGACTCCACCTTCCTAGCAAAGCTGAACCAGGTCTTCTCCAAGCATGGCCACTATGAGAGCAAAGTCACCCAGAACGCCCAGCACCAGTATGACCACAGCATGGGCCTCAGCTGCTTCCGCATCTGCCACTATGCGGGCAAGGTGATGTCACGGGGCTGGAGGGTGAAGACTAGGGCCTGGGCACAGGCTGAAGGCAATGGGGGAGGCAATGGGGGGAGGTGAGAACCAGGAACACTTCGCAGTGAGACTGGGAGGGCCACACACACGACAGACAATGTGGTGGGCTCTCCAGACCAAGTGCTGTTCCTGTACAGGTGACCTACAACGTGAACAGCTTCATCGACAAGAATAACGACCTACTCTTCCGGGACTTGTCCCAGGCCATGTGGAAGGCCCAGCACCCCCTCCTTCGGTCCTTGTTTCCTGAGGGTGATCCAAAGCAGGCGTCTCTCAAACGCCCCCCAACTGCTGGGGTCCAGTTCAAGGGTTCTGTGGCCATTCTCATGAAGAACCTGTATTCCAAGAAACCCAACTACATCAGGTGACATGCTGGGCACATAGGGGAACATGCTGCATTTGTGATGACACTTGCAGGGTCCATGCATGGTAGAACATGTCCGTGCAGGGGTGGGGGGGTGGCTGTCTCTGGAATAGGATACCAGCTCCCTTTGCCTCATGAAAAACAGAGCCAGCTGAGGAGCTGAGAGTCCTTTAAGGGGCAGAGCGTCATGGTCAAGTAGGGACCATGCTATAGTGAGTGAAACTGGGAAGGCCAGTGTGTCTGCTTCCTCTGAAAATTTTCAGCTAACGGGCATGTGTACAGAATAGAGGTGTAGAGACCAGGATGGGTGACACTGGCAAGGGTGAAGCTCCTGTAGCCCGGGCCTTGCCTTACCTCCCACCAGGTGTATAAAGCCCAATGAGCATCAGAAGCGAGGTGAGTTCTCCTCGGAGCTGGTGGCCGTCCAGTCTCGGTACCTGGGGCTGCTGGAGAATGTGCGGGTGCGACGAGCAGGCTATGCCTACCGCCAGGCCTACGGGTCCTTCCTGGAAAGGTACCGATTGCTGAGCCGGAGCACTTGGCCTCACTGGGACGGTGGAGACCGGTAAGACGCAGTGGGAGACTGGGGAGAAGGGAAGGGCAGTGCAGGGAACCTCTGTGGGGGAAGAGACCAGGTGGTGCCATGTGTATCGCTGAAGCTCGTGAAGGGATTCTCGGGGAAATGAATTGAATGATCACTTCTCAGAGGCTCTGAAGTCTGTTTGAACACTGAACTCTTCTCCTGAGGTGAAAGGGGGTAGAGGACAGGCGGGAGAGGACCCTCCCCTGGGATGCCCTTTGGCAGCTTTCCCCACCTGCTCCTGTAGGGAGGGGGTCGAGAAGGTCCTGGGGGAGCTGAGTGTGTCCTCAGAGGAGATGGCCTTTGGGAAGACAAAGATCTTCATCAGAAGCCCCAAGACTGTGAGTTGGAGGGTGCACTTGTGTTTGGTGGGGCTGGAAGGTGGAAGAGTTGGAGAACCCACGTGAGTGAGAGGCTGGGCGACGGGAGCTTCTAGAACCTGGAATGGATAGTGGATGAGGAAGTCTCCTCTCTGCAGGGACTTTATCCCTGGGAACTGAGTTCTTGGGTTCCTGCCCTGCCTGCCTTGAGCCCTGGAATTAGGTGTGCTTGCATTGCTGGTCTGAATGCCTCTGCCTGAAGCAGGACTCCTTGAGAGTCAGTGTGTCTGAGTTTCCAAGTCTTAGCACAATGCCTGCTAAAGAGTCAGAGCTCAGTAGCTGCTTATTAAATGAATGAATGCATAAATGAATAAGAGGACTAAGGAACGATTGAATAAAACACTGGCTAGGAAGCCTTTGGCGCCGTGGGGTTCCCCTAAGTGAGCCCCTCTCTGCCCCCCTTCCACCTCTCCACAGCTTTTCTACCTGGAAGATAAGAGGCGCCTACGAATCCATCAGCTGGCCACACTCATACAGAAGATGTACCGAGGCTGGCGCTGCCGCATCCACTACCAACTGATGCGCAAGAGTCAGATCCTCATTTCCTCTTGGTTTCGGGGCAACATGGTATCTGTTATCCCCAAAGTCCTATCCCCCTTACTCTAATAGGAGAGGGGGAAGCGGAGAGGTGGTTCAGGAGGTGGAGTTTTTCTAACAGGCCCACTGTTTTCTACAGCAAAAGAAACGC
Organism: Phocoena phocoena; assembly: GCF_963924675.1. Taxonomy (NCBI): domain Eukaryota; kingdom Metazoa; phylum Chordata; class Mammalia; order Artiodactyla; family Phocoenidae; genus Phocoena; species Phocoena phocoena. Next base: position 58,150,307 of record NC_089229.1, read on the forward strand.
TATGCGAAGATGAAGGCATCAGCATTGTTGATCCAGGCTTTTGTGAGAGGTTGGAAGGTAATGGGGAAGGGAGAGTGGTTTCCTCCCCTCATGTGGCTCCTCTGGGTCATGCCAGCTGCTGCTGGTGGGGAAGAGTAGCAGAGAGAAGGTCCTGCCCTCACCCAGGACACATCTGTGTGTGATGGTATGTCTGTGTCTTGGTGTGTTTCTGGGTTTGCTCTGTGTGTGTCTGGGAGTATGGATGCATCTTGGGGAGATCTGAGTATATGCTTGGGTGTGTTTCTGACTTAGCAGCAGAGCTCTGCCTTCTGCTTTGAGTGTCCTCCTGACTGCCAGCTTGTCTGACTTTACTCTCTCCCTCCAGCTATAGTCTCAGCTCTTTTCCTTACTCTGTTCTTTGTGTGGTTGAAAAATAGTAGAACCTCTTCTAGGCCTGTCTTCTATCTTCCAGGTATAACTCCCTATCTTTACTTTGGCCCTTTTCTTGTATGTCCCTGCCAGGCTCGCAAGAATTATCGGAAGTACTTCCGGTCAGGGGCTGCTCTCACCTTGTCAAATTTCATCTACAAAAGCATAGTAAGTGGTGGGGATTGACGGTGGAAACAGGGCATTGAGGAGGGAGGGACAGGTTGGGAAGAGGAAGTATGTGGGGTTTGAGAGGAGGTGACTCAAAGCTTTTCCCCAAGAGCCTCCTCTATCTGATGTACTTAAACCCTGGGGGCAGAGGGGATGGGGCAGCAGCCTGCACGGGGAGGGCCCCAGCGCCTAGGGGCCTAGGGGCAGAATCAGAGCACATTTTGGCATGAATAGACACTGCAGGCAACCTTGTGGCAGGAAGGGGTCCCAGCACATCCACCAACTAGTCCATGGTGAGTAGGCTGGAGAAGAGACTGGGACTAGGTGGTTAACAACAGTTGAAGAGGCTGCGCTTCATTGAAGAGCAGAGAGAGGACACACATAGAGTTAAGTAACCCAACCTTCTGAGATTCATTTTAGGGCTGGGGGTGAAGGTGGAGGAATCATATCTTCCTTCTATCTCTTCTGACACTGTAGCAGGCCAGGCTGAAACTGAATCTCAGGAAGGACCTTAATTCTGGAGGACTTGGGTCAGGGTGGGCAGGAAGAAGCCAAGAGCAGGTCTGGACGTTCAAACTATGGACAGTTTCCAGTGAGAGGAAAACAGGGACAGAGAGGGGTGATTTCCAGAGACATACATCCGATAGCAACAGTGCTTCTGAGAAGTGTTGGAGGGAAACCAGATGGGGGAGAGCAGCACTCCATTGAAACCTTGGGAAAGACCAGAGAGAAGAGCGGGAGATCTTGGACAGAGGGCTGGAGTGAATTAGAACTGACCTCGGCTGATTTGATTTTTGATGGTTGTCAGGACTCTTACTGACTTTGCTCGTAAAGACACGAGATGCATTGGAGCTCCTCTCTGTTCCCTTGGCTAAGTTGAGGAATGGGGGCTCTGGGCCTCTTCCCACCTCCCTGAGTCTTCACTGTGTCCTCCTCCCCCTCCCCGGGGAAGCTCCATTGTTCTAGGCCTCTTCCATTGCCAGGGCTCTCCTCAGGCAGGCTCCAGGGTGTCTGCCTTACCAGAGTACGTGCTCCCTTGCTGCACACCTGAGACCTGTAATCTGATTTTGCTCTTATCTCCTGAATGACCTCTAGTCTACCTTCTCTTTCACCTGTATATCATCAGGCATCTGCTGAATGTCACCACAGGAGCTGTTGCCTTTAAACCAGTATTTCAATAAATCAAGCCCACTGTGGAAGTCTGCGTATAGGGGACCACAGGGCATTGATTGCCGCAGTGTTTCCGACTAGTCCATATTTTGCCATTGCCTTGCCTATAACTCACTTACTATGTGCTAAGCCCTTTACATGCGTTAACTCTAATGCTTTCAACAACCCTCTGAGGTAGGCCCTTATATTGCCCTCATTTTATTTTATAATTAATTAATTAATTGAACTTTTTTTTTGGCTGCTTTGGGTCTTCATCGCTGCACATGGGCTTTTCTCTAGTTGTGGCGAGCAGGGGCTACTCTTCATTGCGGTGCACTGTCTTCTCATTGTGGTGGCTTCTCTTGTTGCAGAGCACGGGGCTCCACGCTTGTGGGATTCAATAACTGTGGCAAGCGGGCTCAGTAGTTGTGGTGCACGGGCTTAGTTGCTCCGCGGCATGTGGGATCTTCCTGGACCAGGGATCGAACCCATGTCGCCTGCATTGGCAGGTGGATTCTTAACCACTGCACCACCAGGGAAGTCCTGACCTTTTCTTTTTAAAAGCACAAAACCCTATATACTAAAATTGTACACATCAAGTATTGGTCCAATCTTATATCAATCTATTTACAATTAAACACCATGGTTTTCTTACCTAGGTTAGTTAAACATGCTCAGAAAATTGTTATTCAAAGTATATGCTTTTTAAAAATAAAATATACTCTTTCCCTCATTTTATTGGTAAAAACTAAGGCCCAGAGAAGTTGAATAACTTGTAGGAGTTCCATAGCTGGTATGTGGTAGAGCTGAGATACAAGCTATTTGACTCTAGTTTTAACCACCACCTATGACTGTTCCCCTCCCCTTCCTGCCTCACCACTCCCAACACACTCACAGAGGCCTGGACAACCCAGGTATCCGTGGCTCTGGGTAGACCTGTGGGCAGGAGGGCTGCATAGGGAAAAGCAGAACTTTCTAGATCTAAAAAAACAAACAAAAAAGAATCTCCACATCAGTTGGAACATGGTGGATTATGGGATTATGGGACATGCTAAGGAATGTTTATTGAATTAAATCAAACCAGGCCAAGGACTGGGGACTCCAGGGTGATTAGACCAAGCCCACTAGATCTTTGTAGTGGAAGGTACAAAGAGCTTGGATTGTTCCTGGAGAGTTACAGCAATGTACTGTGTGTTCTGCCTTTTTCTATTTTAGTTTTTTAACCTAATATCTCAGTAAAAAGTTTTCACAAAAATTCCGAAAATTTGGAAGTGTTCAAGGTCAAGTCATTTTCTATACCTTCAGTAATTCTATCCCATAAATAAACAGGGTGCTAGGTGCTCCCTGAGATATAAAGACTTAAGAGTCCTTGTTCTAGATTGGGGGAGACTAAACAGTCAGATGCCACGGGTGAAACTTGATTGGATCCTGGATCAGGAAAAATAAAAACAAAGTCAAAGAGTATATTTTTAAAGTTTATAAAGGACATTAGAAGAGATTTGCATATACATTACTGTTGGGTGAGTGTGTCCAATTAATGTTAATTTTCTTAGGTATGGTGATAGAATCATGGTTGTGTAGGAAAATATTCTGGTTCTCGGGCAATGCGTGCTTAAGCTTTAGAGGAAAATGTCATGATAACTGTAACCTACTTTAGGATGCTATAGTAGCCAAGATTTGTACATATGCGTGTATTTATATACTTACATGCATTTGTATTTATGTGTGCGTGTGTTAGAAAGAGCACAAAGATAGGGTAAGATGTTAACATTATCAGCTGGTGAATTTAGGTGAGAAGTATATGTTATTCAGATGTTCATTGCAATGTTGTTTCAGCTTTCACTCAAATTTAAAAAATTTCAAAATAAGAAAATAAGTTGTATTACATTTTAAAAAGTAAAAAGTAAAACCTTAAGTCAGTTTATGTCACTCTTCCTCTAAGACCCTCTAAAGGTGTTCCATTTCACCCCACATAAAGCCAAATGTCCTTACCACAGCCTACAGTAAGGCCCTTCATGATCTCTCCTTGGCTAACCTACTCTCTGATCTTTTCTTCTCTTGCTCAATTTAGCCCAGTCACACTGGCTTTCCTTCTTGTCTGGAATATGCTACCACTCATTCCTGTCTCTGTTCTGCTTTTTTTTTTTTTGCATCATAGTGTATATAATTATTGGAAGCTACAGTCTATGTTTATTTGCTTGTGGGCTGTCTCCTTCTCCACCCACAGTAGAATGTAAACTCAGTGAGAAGAGACTTTGTTTACTCTGTTCACTGCTGTGTCCCCATACCTAGAACAGTGCCAGGCACAGAACAGATGCTCAATTATGTTGAATGGTGAAAAAACTCAGGACCTAGCATCCTGACTCCCAAAGACTCACCCTGTAGAAGAGGGAGATTTCCATGCAAATAACAGTAGTACAAAAACAAATGTATAGACAAAGTGCTATGGGGCTTCAAAGAAAGGAGAGACACCACTGGCCCGGGGAATCTGGGAGGGCTTTGAGCTGCATCTCAGAGGATAGGTAGAATCTGGGTCGGCAGAGTTGAGCTGAGAGCAGCGTGAGCTAAGGCACAGAGGGATAATGAGTGGACTGGGCCGGGGCAAGTCAGGGAGTCCAGTCTGGTTGGTGTGCCAGGATTAGATAATGCAGGGGACCCTGTGACATGAGGTTGGGCTCTAAGTAGAGGCCTTTGAATGCCAGGTTGAGGTGTTGGCCTTGACTGAGCAGAGAGGAGGGAAGATTTGGCACCTGTCCAATAGCTAACACAGACAGTGGGGCAGCCATCTGTAGGCAGTTATAAGCCTCGAGAATAGGAAGCCACAGAAGCAAAATATTAAGGCCAGTTTTCATATTGCTCCTCCTACCTCACCACCCTGTGTAGAAGGTATCCGCTTGGAACTACTCCTTCTCTCCCCTCCATCTCCTGATCACGCTTACTGCCCAACCTCAAGTCTGCATTCACACTGTAAGAGACCAGGAGGGGACTCCCTTCCATCTCCTCAGCTCCACTTGTTGCTTCTCCCTGTGGGTGGCCTTCTCCCTCAAAGTGGTGGGATCTGGGTGCCAGTTTGCCTGTCAGGAGGTCTTCTCGTCATCCCATTCCCAACGCCCCTGCTCCCAACCCAGGCACGGAAATTCCTCCTGGGGCTGAAGAACGATTTGCCTACCAACGTCTTGGACAAAAGGTGGCCAGCTGCCCCTTACAAGTACTTCAACACAGCTAACCACGAGCTTCAGAAGCTCTTCTACCAGTGGAAGGTGAGCGGGGCCTGGGCAGCCTCTCCTGGTGCTCGGGCAACTCCTCTCTCATTTGTCTTTTTTTTTTTCTTTTCTCCTCCTCCTGATTTTCCTCTTCTGCCTCCCTCTTCCACTTAAATTTTTTTTTTATTGTGGTAATACATAAAATTTACCATCTCAACTATTTCTAAGTAAACAGTTCAGTGGCGTTAAGCACATCCGCATTGTTGTGCAACCATCACCGCCATCCGTCTCCAGACTATTTTCCATCATCCCAGACTGAAACGCTGTACACATTAAGCAATAACTCCCCATTCCTCTGTCCCTCAGCCCCCAGAAAGTGTGATCTACTTTCTGTCTCTATGAATTTAACTATTCTAGGTACCTCATATAAGTGAACTCACGCCACATTTGTCCTTTGGCTTATTTCACTTAGCACAGAGTTCTTCTACTCAAGAGATACTTTTGAGCACCTGTCTGGGAGTAGGCCTTGTGCTGTGCTGTGGGCACACAGCCCTCCTGGGGCTTGTATTTGACTGTTTCCATCCCCTTCCCCCAGCATCCCTCAGTCCCCCTTCCCTTCCCCAGTGCTCCTCCAGCCTCTGCCCTCTCTGAAGTGTCCTCCTTCCCCACCCCCTGTCACAGTGCAAGAAATTCCGGGATCAGCTGTCCCCGAAGCAGGTAGAGGTCCTAAGGGAGAAGCTCTGTGCCAGCGAACTGTTCAAGGGCAAGAAGGCTTCATACCCCCAGAGGTGAGTGCCTCCCAGACCCTGTGCAGTTTCATCAATAGCAAAGAGAAGATTCCCCAGGTGGAACAGAGCTGTGGTTCTCAAACTTTAGTGCGCCTCAGAGTCACCTGGCAGACTGGATAACAGCCAGGTTGCGGCATGCCCTCCTCAGAGTTTCTGTTTTAGGAGGTCTGGGGTGGGGCCAAAGAATTTGCCTTTCTAACAAGGTCCTAGGGGATGCTGATGTCGGTCCTGGACCATGCTCTGAGAACCGCTGACACACAGGGTACGGCGGAGGATGGGGGATGGAGCACGGGAGGACCAAGATGGAAACTCGGGGGGGGAGGTACAAGGACCTTGGAGGTCGGAGGTAAGGACCTTATCTCCACTGCGTACCTCCCGTGTGTCCTCAGTGTCCCTATTCCATTCCACGGTGACTACATTGGGCTGCAAGGAAACCCCAAGCTACAGAAGCTGAAGGGCAGGGAGGAAGGGCCTGTTCTGATGGCTGAGACTGTGATGAAGGTCAACCGTGGCAATGGCAAGGTGAAGGCCCATATCCTGAACTCCTCCCCCAGCCTGGTCCAGAGCCTCGGCTGGTAGCTGGAAGGGTGGGGATGCATCACAACCCTTCCTCACCCTTTCCTGTTCTGTCCCTAGACTTCCTCTCGAATTCTCCTTCTGACCAAGGGGCATGTGATTATCTCAGACACCAAGAATTCCCAGGCCAAGATTGTCATCACACTAAACAGTGTGGCCGGGGTGTCAGTCACCAGCTTCAAGGATGGGCTTTTTAGCTTGCATCTGAGTGAGGTATCAGAGCAGGGTGGGGGCAGGGCCCCAGACTGGAGAAGGTGGTGGGCATCACAGGGCTGGGGCGAGCTGGAGGCCATGGAGAGCAGACCTCTCACTCTGGGCCTTTGATATCTCCCAGGCTGCTCCTGAGGAGAAAAAAATGAATCCCTTCCCTGCTGTTTCTCTCCTTCCTAAGATATCATCAGTGGGCTCCAAGGGGGACTTCCTGCTGGTCAGTGAGCATGTGATTGAACTGCTGACCAAAATGTACCGGACTGTGCTGGATGCCACGCAGAGGCAGCTTCCAGTCACCGTGACTGAGGAGTAAGGCCATGAGCTGGGGGTGAGGGATGGCTTGGGGCAGATGACCAAGCTGGCGGTCATTGTGACCGGGGAAATTTGTCCTGTCAGAAAGTGAAGCGTACTATGTCAGGTCAGGGCCACCCAAGTTCTCTGCGGCCTTGAGTCTTCTGACATAGGGGGCTGGTGGGGGGATGTACTTGCCTCAAGAAGGGGAGGGGAAGCCACCGTGAAAAGACAGGAGTAGGGGGTGAGGGGATGAGAGCACTAGCTTTGTCTTTCTGTCTGTTCCCCCTCCAGGTTCTCAGTGAGGTTCAAGGAGAGCAGCTTGGCTGTCAAGGTCATCCAGGGCCGTGGGGGTGGTGGGAATGGCAAGCTGAGCTGCAAGAAGAAGGGGAGTCGTTGCCTGGAGGTGACTGTGCAGTGAGGAGGTGCAGCAGTTTCTTCTTCCTGGACCAGCACCAGCCCTACTCCCACCCACCCACCTTCGTGGGAGGCTCCCGTGCCTGAGCCCTCTGATGGGAGGTGGGGCTCAGAGAGTGCAGAACCCTTGAAGAGGACCTTGCTTCTCCCAATCCTTTCCAGTCCTCTCTCCAAACTTAGCTTCCTCCCGCCCTCAGCCTCTTTGCCCACTAATAAAACAAGAGGCTTTGCGAACGTATGGTCATGTGGGTGGGTCCCTGTTCCCCCATCTTTTCACTGGCTTATACTTAGACCCTCTGCCCCCCTCCCTTTCCTCTCCTCAGGCTCCTTGGAGCCAGCTAATGCAGATAATAAGAATGAAAAAGAAGGGAAATTGTCTCTGGGCTCCTTGACCGGCTGAGCTCTGGCGGGGTTTGGAGAGACTGGGGTGGGGATGGGGCAGTCGGGGATGGGGCTCAGGTCGCAGGTGGCCAATGAGCTGATTCATTAAGTGTGTCCCTGGAGGGAAGAAGTGAGGATCCCTGTCTTGGCAGAAACTGGGATCCTTTGGAGATTTAGCCCGGAAAGAGGCCCAAGGCTGGAGGGCTTATGCGAGCTGAGGTGAGCTGGGGAATGCAGGGTCCCCGGCTCCATAGTCCCCTCCACCCCAAGCTCAGCACTGGGTTTTGTCACATCTGCCTCCTGACACCCCTTTCCTTTCCGTACACCAGAGATGCCAGGCTGCTGCCAACAGTTATCTTACTAATCACTGCCCCACAGCTGGGGCCTGCAGCTGGTGGCACTTGACAGGGGGACACGCCCCCCACCCGGACTCTCCCATCCCTATGACTGACCTCTTCCCTCTCGTCTTCATTTATTTTCCATGTGTCGTCTTCATTTATTTTCCATGTGTCATCGTCATTATTTCTTTCTTGGTTTCCAACTGTCTCACACCATCTCGTTGTCCCCGTTGCTGTGGGCTCTGACTAATGTTAACACGTAAGAGTTTGTATAATGCTTTAAATATCGCCCTCCCCCACTTCCTTCATGGCTATTTCCTCATAGATTCTGTCTTGTCTAAGCCTCTCCCACTCTGCTCTCTACCTTTGGGGAACAAGCATCTCCTGGGTTTGCAGTAAAATGTAGACTGCGCTCTGTGCGAGAACACAAACGGCTGCCTTTTGTTTCTGTCTGGACGGCTCTGCCTCCTTTCGGACCTCTGCCTTCCCTGCCTCTTCCCTGTCTCCGCTGAGCTCACGGTGCCTTGAGGCTGGGGTCTCCCTCCACCTCAGCTTCCACTGGCAGGCAGCTCACTCCCCAGGTAGTCATGCTGGCGGGAGACCTGATTAGCTCATCCTCTGACTGCCGATTAATCTAGCCCTCAGAGCACAAGCCAGCCCCGTGTTCTGGCACACCCTGCTCTGAGCTGAGATGGGGCCCAGGGAGGCAGCCCTTCCCAGTGGGTGAGGGGTTAGAGCTGCCGTGGGGAGCCGTGTCCAGAGTTGGGGCTCTGGCCACCCTTCCGCCACCCCCAACAGTTCCCCCGTCCTTTACTTCTCAGAACCAGGCCGAGAGGGGGGTGGTGACCAGAGCCTGACCGCCCCCGCTCTCGCCTCATCTGCTGCTCCCAGGGCCCAAATTGTCGTCACTTTCCCAGTGAAGTGTCTGGTCATTTTCAGAAGCAATTTCAGGAGAATATGCAGCTGCTGCTCCCTATCCTGCTTTTCCTTTCCCAGGGCTGAAGGCACTGTCAGCTCTCCGGGCTGGGAATGGTAGGAGCGGGGAGGGCCGGGGCCCCTGCTCTCTTTCCTGTCCTCCCCCCTGTCAGTCATGTGGATAGATGGTAGGCTGAGGGAGGTGTGGGGGGGTCCTCTCTTCTTTACTCTCCCATCTCTCCCTCCCTCCTCCTCTTTCCTGTCTCTGCTTCTCTTCTCTTCTGGAGCTCAGGAGTGTGTGTTTTTGTCCCCTGAAGCCTATAGGGGCTCAGTTTCCCCACCTGTGTTATAGGGCTTGAATTGGCTCCATCATGATGGGAGAAGCTGAAGTTCTGCTGCCCCCCCTGCTCACAGCCAGTCCAGCTCTCTCAAAGTCTAGGCTGTTTGAGCCTCTGAGGGGCACAAGACATCCTGGAGTCCCCTAACCCCCAAGAGGGGCCATTTGAACATCTCACAGCACAAACCACTCTAGTTCAGCCCTCTATTTCTTCCCCAGGCTCTGAGGGACTCTTCTCCTCGTGCTGTGGGTTGTCTCCCGACTGTGTCCTGGCCACAGGACTCGGCATCCTTCCATTCCTCACTGGTATCTCCACCCATTGTCACATATGGCCCAGCCCCCTCCCCCAGCACCCCTCCAGGATGTCGAAGGGGTCCACGTGTCGCGCCCAAGCTGTGCATGTGGTGGACATATGCAGGCCAGCTCGCGCGCACAGGCACGTGCCCCACCTTGACCCCTGGGAATGGCCGATTAAAGCATCTCCGCTCAGTGTTGTACTGGCTTCACCCCCAACCTGCACCAGCAATAAAGGGGGGGGCTCCAGAGGGATGGTCTGCCAGGGATCCTGCTCCGCTAGGCCAGTGACAGTTAGTGTCTGAGGTGTGGCTCAAAGAGTAAGTGTTCAAGGGAAACACACCTAGGTTCTCTGTAGCTGCAGCACCTGCTTTACATGTCATTTGCATATGATTTGTGGGCAAAGTGAAGCCCAGCCTGCCCTAGCCCTCCAAATCCTCCCTCCTTCATCACCTCTCTGACTTAGCATCAGCTCTTTCAAGTCTTTGCTAATCCCAGAGATCAAGAGGTGGTCAATTCTCCCTGCCATTCCCTTGCTCCCCCCATCCTTGGCTCCTGCCATCCTCTGTGAGATGCCTCATCATCAAAGGAGATTATTCATGACGGACCTTTGCTGAATCCTTGCTTCCCTAGTCCCAGGGCTTGGGGGCAGGGATGGATGGGTTGGTGGGGGAGGGAGGCTGATGTAGAGATGGGACCCAGGAGGCTTTTGTTCTTAGCCCTCAGTCTAACACATTCTTCCTACTGCACCCCCAATTTCCTCCAGCCTGCCCAGCTTGGACCTCCTTTTCCAGATTGGTGAGGGAGGAGAAGAGGAGGAGGTGGGAGGTGACCTGGTCCAATTAGGAATAGCATCAGAGCTTCCCAAAGGCATGAACAAGTCATGCCATTAACATGTAAACAGCCTTCCACTTCTACCTTTTATTCCACTAATGGCTCCCAACCCTGAGTCCTGGGCCATGGTTGCCCCACAGAGCCCTGTAATTAGCTGGGTAACGGGAAGCCTTTATTGAGGCCCCACTGGCCTCTCACATAATTAAGGGGCCTTGAGACCTAGCTGCTGCCCTCATTCGGGGATGAACATGGGGCCCCGTGAAGCCGGAATGACTTCTCAGTATGGCCCAAACCCCAGGGTGGGTAGGGTGGGGAGACAAACATTTCAGGACCCTAGCAGTGCTTGAGAGGCTCTGTGGAGGACCCACATTGTGGGCTGCAATGCAAGAAGCTGGACTCAGACTTGCTTTTTTGTTTTATAAATAAATTTTTATTGAGCACCTATTATATGCCAAGCACTATAGAGCTAGGAATCCAACAGTAAAGCGACAGAAGTCCTTGCCCTTATAATGCTGACATCCTGGTGGGATGTGGGGTAGACAGACCATAAGTAAAATTGTAGTATGTTTGATGTAATATATGAAGAAAAGAAATGAAGGGATATGGAGAATGGAGTGGTAGTAATTTTAAATAGGGTGATTGGGGAAGGTGCTTTTGAGCAGAAGTCTTTGTAGTAAATATGCAACAGAGCTATGATTCTCTTCCCAATCCCAAGATGTAGAAGAGTACAAGGTCCCAAATCTCCAGGTCTTTTGGAGAGGTGGACCCCCAACTCCCTCTGGGAGACTTAACTGTTCCCTTAGTGGTCAAAGTACAGACCAGTGCAGTAAAATGAAGGGGAAGTTTGGAGTGAGAAAAAACCTGAATTTGAGGCTGTTCTCCAATAGCTATATGTCCTAGAGCATGTGAACTGAATTTTCTGAGCCTCAGTTCTCTCATCTGAAAATAGGAATATTTCCTACTCACACGGTGGAGGTGATGAAAATCAGTTGGATTGCTCTCTGCCGAAGCGTCTTGCAAATGTTCAAATTCTGCACCCATTATAAATGCTAAGAGTGATGATTGCTCTGGAGCCGGCTTTCTCTTTCCCTCCCCTCGTCTCCTACAGCAGTATGTTTTTTTCTCTGGGTCTTTTCTCTCTGGATCTGGATCAGATCCTGACTCTGCCTCTCCCCTGGGATTCTCTTACCTTGGGTGTGAAGTGAGCAGAATAAGGCCCCTCGACTGTGGGGCGTGAACTAGAGGCTTGAAAGTTCAGGGGAGAAGATGCCTGAGCTGTAGGGAGACAGATTAGAGTGGAAAAAAATGCAACTGTGAGGAGAAAAAGAAGCAGTTAAGAGATCAATGCTGGAGCGGAGGTGAGGGTAGGGGAAGAGCTCAGCCATGGTGCTCTGTCCCTCCTTTCAGAGATGACAGCAGGAAGGATAGAAGTCAGAACCCTGGAAGGATGCAACTACATCAGGCTGATTCAGGGGTCAAGAGTGGGGTGGGAGGCCATGAGGAGAGGCTCTGGCATTGGGGAGGTGGAGGGGGGCAGACCCTGGAGTTTTCTGCATTCACTAGTGGGGAGAAGTACCAATCCTACTGGTCTGAGGACCAACGCGATGGGTCAGCTCCAGCCGGGAGGACAGAGGGAGAACTGAGGACTGGAGGGTGTGCCAGACTCACCTCTCAATCGTCAGGGACCTGAGCCTGCTCATCCTGGTGGTAGAAGGGCCAGAGCAGCACCTGGCAGAAGTTGTTCTGGCCAGGCAGTTGAGGCTGGAAGTTTAAAGGGCAAAGAGCTGGTGGGTGGACAAGGAGGAGAAAGAGCCCAGGGACCGCACCTGTTGAGTAGGCTCCGGCATGGAAATTTTGTGACAAACCGTACGCAACATCCTCCCTTAGCATGCACAGCTCAGGGGCTATTGGACTGTGGGCTGCTGGATAACCGCCGTTCACTGCTGGGTCTGTGGTGTGTGTGTGTGTGTGTGTGTGTGTGTGTGTGTGTGTGTGTGTGTGTGTGTGTGTGTGTGTGTGTGTGTGTGTGTGTGTGGCTGCAGCCTATATCCCTCTTCCCCCCACCAGCCTCCCCCTCCCCTCCAGCCACCCTGGGATTGGTGATTCTCAGCCCCTCCCCCGGCTCCCCCAGACCCTCCCAGAGCCTTTATCTGGGAGCTGGGCCGGAGCTCCTGCCACATTCCCCAAGCCCCTCCACTCCCTGTTTCTCTCTTCACGGCAGCACCAGCAGAGTGTGTGGGGAGCGGATAGTGCTCCCGGCCAGCTCCCTGATCCTGCCGGACCATCTGCCCCAGGCTCAGAGCTGCTCCACAGGTAGGCACAAGCGGCAGAATGTTGGATGGACAGGAGCTGGCACCAAAGGACAGGGGCAGAGTCAGGAGGGAATACAGGTGGCAGCCTTTGATGGGGGAGCAGGATACTGGGAAGGTGAAGAGGAGTCAATGGGGGTTGATGTAGTGTTTAGAGCCTGTGGGTACAGACTGATTCTTCCTATATTAGAAAGTTTTTGCCTAAGTCTTGGGGTACCTAGGGCTGGAAAATAGCACCCAGGATCCCTCCTCAAGCCGACTAAGGAAATAGACCCATGCACGTCCTATAAATCTATTATCTTCCCTGGGAGGCTAGAGTCCCCCACATTATTGCACCATTGCTCATTGCCAGGTGCATATCCTGGGGAAATATGTGGTGGGGGAGCAGGGAAACTGAGCGCCTCCCAGCTCAGAGACTCTCCCAGACTAAGGCTTGGGCGGGAGAGTTGGGGGCTGGGGAAGCAGGGTCAAGCCAGGCTGCTAGTCATGAATGTCTCCCATGTTTGCACCTGTGTTGTGTCCTCCTCCTCCTTGCCTTCCCTCTGTCCTGTCCATCTGCACTCCTAGGCATCATGAGAAGTGCCCTGCTGTTTGCAGTAATCCTGGCCCTCAGCTTGGCTCGGAGTTTGGGGGCAGTGTGTGAGGAGTCACAGGAACAGGTGGTGCCTGGTGGGAGCCACAGCAAGGTAAGGCACCCACTCTGGCTCACCCAGCCTGGCGTCATAAGGCTGCACTCTGCCTGTCCCACCGTGGTAGGGAGGAAGGTGGGACGGGCGGGTTGGGAGTTACCCATCAGAGGGTTGGACAGCCCAGCCTCTCCAGTGGCCTCATGTTCTCCCAGTATGTCTGTCAGTGTCTCTGTCCCTCTGCATGTCTTTGACACCTTGTACATAAAATGTGCGGCACTAATATGTTGTTTGGTTGGTTGATTGTGTGGTGACCTGGTGATTGGGTGGTACTATGAGGGGTAGGATAGTGTTGTCTCAGGTTCCCTATGGTCCAGCTCAGGTTCTGTCCCTTTGCAGGGGGGCAGATCCTCCCCACTTCCTGGATGGTATGAAACACAGTCAGAACTTCTCTCCCCAATAGTCATTTGTGTGCTCTTTTACCTATCAGCTATATGTATTTTTTTTTTCAAAATTCAAATAAATTCCCTTATCCCCTGCTCATCCACCCCCAATAACATCAGGTGCTCCTAACATTCCAACCCTTTCTTCCCTCCTCTCCCATGTCCCCCTCTAGTCTCTGCTTAGTCAAGATAGGAAAAGACCCCACAAAACAGGTTGGGCCCCAATTTCCAAAGTTCATCTAAGAAAAAGAGTAGATGTCAGGGTAGGGGTACTGGGGGAGAGCAGGGAGGAAGTCTTCTCAAGGTTTTGACAAGACAGCAGTTACATTGGTACGAATGTTTTTAAGATGATTACATGTGGAACTTACTACATATTCAGTGTGTGAAGTCTAACTGCCTCTCCAGCTCAGATCTGTTTAGCATCTCGTTACAGGAGGTGCGCAGAGTATTTGAACAATTTGGGGAAGTGGCTGCGTGGGAAGTTGTGGGCTGGGCAAAGAGAGAGATCACCAGCCTTCATCCAGCTAGTGAGGTGTCCTAAGGTATGATAGGTTGGCATCCTTGCAGTAGTTGCACCAGCTCCAAACGACCAGAACCAGTTCAAAAAACACACAGCGAGTGCCAAATATGGGCTGGACACTGTGTTTGGAGCCCAAAGTTCCAGCTGGAGACAGTCAGAATATCTGGGTCTGTTCCTCTGAGACAAACTTACTTTGAGACCTTGCCCCTCTTGGTCAACAAAATAGAGATTGCCATCCTGCCCCTTCTCCCTGCAGGTCCGAGAGGATGAGGGAAATTGGGACGGAACGGGAGTAGGATGTATGTGTGCCTGGGCAGCCAGGTTGGCACGTGTGTGGGTGCATCCTGGGTAAATGCCCATCTGCGTGTGCTCAGCCGCCCAAGGACCCCTAGGCTCTGGAGAGAGAGGAACCGCTGAGATTCAAGGTGAAAATCTCCAAACATGATCAATTGTCATTATCTCTCTGCAGCCGCAATAAACTGGGTGTGTGATGTGTGCCCACCAACCATCCTGCCTTGCCCAAGTTGCTAAAAAAGAAAAACCACCAAGATGAGAAAGAACCCCTGTTTGGCAGCAGGTCTAGAATGGGGTTCATCTGTGGAGGGGAAGAAGAGGCTTCATCCTGAGCATGCTGCCCGCGTGAAATTCTAAATCCAGGGGAGAGAGGGGAGAGGGGGACAAAAACAGAGGCAGAAACCTGATGGAGAAGAAAAGAGAGGGCGAGGTGGTGGGAAACGCAGGGAGAGAAACATCCACGGACACAGTGCAGAGTGGGGGCAATTTCAGGATTGCTGGCGGCCCTGACTGCCTACCCCCACCTGTCCCCAGGACCGAGTCCTGTCTGTGACTCAATCATGGAGCACAGACCAGAGGACACTAGCTCTGTCTGATGAGCCTTTCTTGTGAGTGTGGGAATTCCTGGCTCATTCACTTAGTGGGGAAACCACATGGTTGGTCAAACGGGTTCCGGGTGTGCCAGGGAGAAAAGAACCAATGGCTCTTCTCACTGAGAGGTGGCAGGAGCTGGGAGGGGGCCCCAAGGGTCAGTACCCTTTGAGCTTGGGATATGGCATGACCAACTCCCAGCTTTCTGGGGACTGTCCCAGCTTGAACACTGAAAGCCCCACATACCTGGGCAAACCGGGACAGTTGGTCGGCCTACAGGGATGCCCAATGTGTTCCCTTTACATGCGCTTCCCAAACCTTGCTGTGCCTATGAGTCACCTGGGGGCCTGGTTAAGATGCAGATTCTGTCTCAGTAGGTCTGGCGTAGACCAAGATTATGTATTTTTAACAAGCTCCCAGCGGCGATGCTGCTGGTCCATGGACCACACTTTGAGAGCCTACTTCGCTTCTACTGTAAAACCAGAGGAAATCCTGAAAGAAATAGGATGTTAAGTTCAGCTGTGATGAGCTCAAGAAGAGGCCATTTCTTGTGGGGAAAGAGTGAGTGGATTGGGTGTGAGCCTCCTCCTCAGCCCTCTTTGTTTCTCTCCCCAGAAGGACTCGAATCTCTACCAGCTGCCCCCGTCGTTGCTCCGGAGACTCTATGACAGCCGCTCAGTCTCCCTAGATGGATTGCTCAAAATGCTGAGCAAGGCTAGCGTGGGTAGGAAGCAGCCCCGGGCAGAGGGGCGTGTGGGGCAGGATTCTGAAGAGTAAATAGGCCTGGGAGACCCCTTCGCGTGGGAAGGAGACTGGAGATGGCTTAGTGAATTATTGAGGGCTGTGATCTGAACCCCCTCTAATCATCACTTAGCAGATTCCTTTCCCCAGTTACATGCCTGTTCTTGCTTCACAGGTCCTAAGGAGTCGTCACTTCCCCAGAAACGTGAGTAGCCTCTTCTCTCTCCTGATCTCTGCTGACCACTTGCCTAGAGCTCCATGGGCACAGGGCACAGTGACTATTTCGGCTGGCCCCGGCTCAGCTGGCGCAAACAGCATGCCAGCTGCAACTGTTCAGCCAGCCTTTCCTGAATGGGAGAGGCCGCTGAGAGCCAGAGGAAGCAGGTGTGCGGAGCACGGTGGAGTCTCCCTCCACTGGTAGGTTAGTGGGAACCAAGAGGATCTCTTGGTGGCTGTGAAGATTCTAAGCCAGGTACCTGTTGGGTGGGAGAATTTCAGAGAGTTCTCAAAATGTGGGGGAGGGAGAGGTAGACAGAGAGGGTGGGCCTAGGGGACAGCCTGCTAACTGCGGGGAGTAAGCTGTGGTGAGACACTGAAACAGAGACCAGAAGCCCAGCCTCAGAAGTCTTGACACGTCTGGGGAAATGTATCAGCCCCTCACTATCACCGCTGAAAATGTTGGCCCTGTTTCTGCAGGTGGCATGCATGACTTCTTCGTGGGTCTCATGGGCAAGAGGAACATCCAGCCAGGTAGGAAAATGTGGAGGTCGGTGGAAGGGCTAGGGTGCTGGCAAAGATGTAGCAGAAGTCAGCTGCTTCATATTTCTCACCAGAGGGAAAGACAGGACTTTTCTTAGCTACAGTGAGGGTTCCTCTGCCCCTTCTACCCAATCGGCTTGGGTCCACAGTCCAGCCCTCCCCGGGAGCACAGGACGGAGACCTTTATAAGGTAGTTCTGCTGTAGCTGGCAGGGGGTCAGGCAAGCTCTGCTTCTCCCCCGCCCCCCGCCCCCATCTCCCAAACAGAGCATCCGTCTACTTCCCAACTCTGTCTTCCAAAGCTGTCCTTAATAGCCAGCCCTTTGCTATTGGGTCAGGGTGAAGGTCATATGCAGAAAAATCCCTCCTAACTACGCTGTTTACTTCACCACAGACAATCCTATTGATGTGAACCAAGAGAACGTCCCCAGCTTTGGCACCTTCAAGTATCCCTCCAATGTGGAATGAAGTAAGTACTTAGAGAGAGGAGAGGGGACTGTGTGTGTGTATGTGGGGGGAGTAGGTTGCCAGAGGAGCATTGGAGCATTTCCTCTGATGCTATGTGTATTAATGCTCATAATTAATGGCCTAAATACACTACCAGTGCCTGACACTTCGAAGTGTGTGCTTGCCTGTGATCACACACACACACACACACACACACACCCTGTTTCTCATCTCTTTCCAGTCTCATGGATCCCTGCTTATGGCTGAGTGGTAGGAAATGGCAAGGGAGGGGTTTCCCCTGGGGTTTCTTTGATGAGCAGCTTCTCTTGTTTGGACTCCATTCTTGTGACTTGTGCAAAAGGTGGAGAGACCATCATCTGATAATTACAGGTACCACATCTATTCACAGGTGAAGCATTTTGCTTCCCAGGCAGGCTGAAACCATTCAGATCATTCAGAATCTCAGGTTACCGGGTCCACTATATAGTTATTTGCAAGGGTGATTTAGCAAGAAATGCAACAAACTCTGAAATCTAATGGGGAGTAGCTGGAAACTATATCTTAATCGCTCTGTGTAATGAATATGAGCATGGCCTGAGTTCGAATCCTGCCACTCACTAGCTGTGTCCCTTGGCCAGGTTACAAAACCCTTCTGTGCCTCAATTTCCTCATCTGAACAACAGGGGTCATAGTATTACCTTGCAGGGCTGTGGTTTTGAGTCTAGGTAAAGTGTTCAGAACAGTGCCTGGCACACAGTGCTGCGTGTTGGCTTTATTGTGACTGTAGTCTGGGAAGTGTGGGGAAGGTCCCAGTGTTGACCCTGGCGGGCTCCGGTCTGTCTGCCTGGAACTGTCTGGGCTGGACCCTGGGCCCGAGTGGGCTGACAGCTCTTCCACTTGGTATGCAAGTGTGAGTCCCCCGGGGAAGTGTCTTGTCAAAACACGGAACCGTCTGCCTCGACACCATCTTCCCACACACAGCAATAGCAGCTCACTGATGGCTTTCTTTGCACTGGCTTCCACTGAAGGTGTCGGGAAGAAAGGAGAGGGATCAGGAAGGCTCAGTCTTCACAGAGACTCCTGCCCCTCTCTCTGTGGCCCTGTTACCCACACTCATTGGTCTCCAGGGAGCCCCAAGGACCAGGAGCAGGCTCTCAATGAAACTGCCTGTGTGTGACTCCCCGGGCCCAGAGGCCGGGTCTGGCCCCCCATTCAGTGTTAGGTGAGAGGGTACAAAAAGCCGTAATAACCGTAACTCACTGATTGCATGGTACTTACTGTATCATTTTGCTCTCATTAGATTGTTATTTCAGTCCTGCTGACGGTCAGATAATTATACGGGCGGCTATATC
The DNA here is from genome assembly GCF_963924675.1 of Phocoena phocoena. Taxonomy (NCBI): domain Eukaryota; kingdom Metazoa; phylum Chordata; class Mammalia; order Artiodactyla; family Phocoenidae; genus Phocoena; species Phocoena phocoena. The sequence continues at coordinate 58,168,697 of NC_089229.1, forward strand.
TGGATGATATGCACTCCCCAGCATTATGCATCAACCATAAACATAACTACAGTACAATTTTGCCATAGTATTTTATACAAATGGCAGAGACAAGTGCATCGTGGAAATCTACTTTTAATGCTTTCTGGTGAACGTAGGCTCTTTCAGAGGGACCAGGCCCATAATTGCAGCCCTCATAATCTCACCACTGATGGTGCATTCTCAACCTGTTAGGTGCTGGGAAGAATAGACACTTAGGTCCCTGGGGGCTGGCATTTAAAGGAGGTTAGATGAGATGGATCAACACAGATCATTGTGCCATCTTATCTCATTCATGTGAAACTGCTGAAAAAGGAAGTGATCCCTGGGCCTGTCCTTCCTCTGGGAGGTTTCTGGAAAGAGGAGGAGGGACTGAGTGAGGCCAGGGGAGCATTAGTGCCAGGGTGCATTGGACAGGGCTGTGTGTATGCCTGGCTCATAGGGATGCCAGGATGCTATGAACTTTGCCAGTACTTCTTTCTGCATGGGCCCCTCAGACCATAGCGTGATAAACATGGAAGCTGGGAAGACGCATGCACCTGTGGCTAGGAGACTACGGTCCTCTAGTTCAAAGGCTACAGGGATAGCTGAGGGTTAAGACTTCCATTCTCTCTACTTCTCCCTTACAGATGCCCCTCCCTTTCTCCCCCACCTCCCCAGTGGGTGGTTGGTGGGAGTTTTACAGGACAGAGATGTGATTTCTTCTTTTTTTGGTCCTCAGCACTCCACTTCTGGACTCCTGGGCTGCATCGTGAAGACACCTGTCACCCTCTCCCAATCCCCAGGTGCACACACTCCTATTTCCCTTCCTCTCCCACATCCTTGTAACACTCCTGGGCTTTGACCCCTTCTCCAACCCTCTACCCCACCCGCTGTAGAAACTGCCTAGTGAGCCCCCCCAGTCCCTGCAGGCATTGACTATAGATTGCCCTGGAGTTTCTGTAGCATCCTAAAAATATGATGTCTCTCTCCACGCCTCAACAATAAAGGATTTTTACATATTATGACCTAGAGTGATGTATTTGGTTGGTGGGTTGGTGGGTGGGTTTTCCTCTTTCTTGACTCTTGCAGCTACATCACACACACATACACAAATATATATATATATATATATGATACACACACATATATCATATATAAATGGAAGTATCTTTATTTTGTACACATATTGGTTTCCCCAACAGTGTCTTACTCCTTGCTTCATACAATTAGTATCAGAAGATTTATTTAGTGATTAAAAGAAGAAATGAATTTGGAAGATGGTTTCTAGCACTCAAAGACTTTCGCAGACCAGATTTAGATAAAGAAGTACAGATATTCTGAATGGCTTGTCTGTATTTCCAGGATGGGCCTGGGAGACATCAGTCCCTGAATCCTACTCAAAGAAGAGAAGTGGGGTCAAGGCTGTGCGAAGATCCAGCCCAGAGGAGGGTGCATCCAAGTACTGTACTGTTTTTCTGTCGCCGAATATTGAACTTGGATCCCGCAACAGGTCGTGTGGATAAGATGGTGATCCGTAAACAGAGTTTACACTGTAGCAGGGCTTTAGACAAGAAAACAGCACTTGATCTTGCTAGGGTGGGGCATAGACAGGGAAGTTACTATAGGGGCTGAGAAAGAAGAGAGCAGATCTTTTTAGTGTTAACTGGCCACCTTAGTGGCCAGTTATAAAGGGAAAACATTTATTTCCTACTCTTCTGTGATGCAACTCTTACCAGCCCCTGTAATGCTGGTCTAGTAGTCTGCAGTGTACATAAGGCACTTAAATGAGGTGTGTGTGGGTGTCTTTTATTAATCTGATGTGCTAACTATCACAGCCCACTGATCCCAAGGGGAGTTCTGTACCCTAATGGAACAGCCTGGGAAGTCCTCAGGCTCCCTGTCTTAGCCCCGTGTAGGGGACTTGGCCATGGCCCTGAACCACCCTGATACAAAGTCGACACTCAGTTCTCCCAAGGCTGTGTAAAGTCAGGGCCATGGAGCCAGAGACCAGTTCCTGCAGGTCCTTCACCCCAGTGAAAGTGCTCTCTTCCCAGAACCTGACTGGGGCAACTTTGGACCCACAGCTCTCCTCACCCCAAATCCTCAAGCCTTTTCCCAACGCGTTATATTGTTGGCTTTTCAAAATGATCTACCTAGCCAGTTTAAAAGTGGGGTAATTTTGCAGAGTCTGGGGAATTTATTTGGGTCATGAAAGCTTCACGAGGTGGTTCTGTTCTTGCCAAGTAGGAGCATAAGTGTAGAAAGGTTGCTCTCTGGTGGGACTAATGAAAATTGCAGTACTGGGCATTCCAGGCAAAATGAAGACAAACTTTAAATTGTATTTCTGTTTTTGTGCTTGGAGAATGTGTGAAGGAATCCTGGCCTTCTTCTTCCTGTTGTAAAGATGTTGATGCCTAAGGGGACCTGGTCAAAAAGACCTTGGGCTGAATTCCTGGCCCTTCTCCATTTAGCTTTGCATATGTGTGCTATTGTTATTACACGATGATTTACTTTAAAGACTTCGGTATTAAAGGTTCTAGACCCAATTCAGTGTGTGGAGGGGGAGATTTCCCACACCAACAAGCAGTGCTCCAACATTATCTACCTGGAGATAGTATCAGATTCCACAGGTTGAGGGCTCAGTCCTACAAGACGTCCCCCACCCCCACCCCTCCTTCAGATGTCAATCTTAAGCCCAGGTTGTTAACTCTCTACAGGTTGGAGGTTCCCACAACCCTCTCCTTGAGTTCCATGAATTTGCTAGTGTGGTTCACAGAACTCAGGAAACCTGTTTACTCACTAGATCACCAGTTTATTATAAAAGGATATAACTTAGGAACACCAGGTGGAAGAGATGCATAAGGCAAGGCAGGGGAACGGGGTGTGGAGCTTCCATGCTCTCTCTGAGCATGCCACCCTCCTCTCCTTGAATCTCTACATTTTCACCAACCTGGAAGCTCTCCAAATCCAGTTCCTTTAGGATTTTATGGAAGCTTTATTTCATAGGTATGATTGATTAAACCATTGACCAACGATAATTGATTCAACCTCCAGGCCCTCTTCCCTCCCTGGAGGTCAGGGGCTTAGGAATGAAAGTTCCAACCTTTTAATCATAAAGTTGGTTCTCCTGGAGACCAGTCCCCATCTTTAGGTGCAGTCCCAAAGTCACTCGATAGCATAACAAAAGATATCTTTATGGCTCTCATCACTTAGGAAATTCCAAGTGTTTTAGGAGTTCTGTGCTAGAAATGGGGGTAATGACCATATATATATTTTATTATAAATCACAATATCACAAGTATAAAGAGTATAAACTTTAATCTATACCTTTAGGGGGTTTGTTAACAACTCAACGGGAAGCGTAGGCATGGTCCCTGAAAACTCTTTTGAGTTCTGTGTCTCTCTCGTTGTTTCCAAGGGCTGTGAGTAAGTTCCTCTCAGCTCTGAGCTCCACTCTCTGTGTCAAGCTTCTGATCTAATTGACTTTCCAATCTGGCACAGGTCAGCTTGAGCTACCAGATGATTCCATCTAGAACCCAATCCCCTAGCCCTTGGTTCAGACCACAATTCCCCCACTTGAGCAGAAAATCCCAGCTGCTGGTTGGTACCCAGATTCCACACAGGGAACTGCTGGTGGTTTGGTCTGCAGTTTCATATTTGTTTGGAATCCTTCCCCAGATTCCATGTTGGGAACTGCTGGTGGCAGCTGCAGCTCCTCATTTGTTTGGAATCAGTCTGCAATCCCCATTGTTTGGGGTCTGCTGGTTCAATCTTTTTTCCAGTCCCCAGTTCCATGGGAATTGTTGGTGGTGCACTCAGGGACTTTCCTTGGCCAAGCTGCGGTAACATCTCTTGGTTACTGCTGGTGTGTTAAGATGCACATGTTTGTTTGTCTCGCTTAGTGTAGATAAAGGCTATTGTTAATGGGAATCTTGGAAGCCATAAAGTTACAAAAATTGATGAGCACTTAAAAGCCGTTAGAAAAAAATAAAACAAAACAACAAAAAAAACTGTTAGAGTGCTCACCTAACCAAAAGACTCCCATGTTAGGATAATTTGGTCATAGAATGGGTTAGATTGATGCCAACCTCAATAAAATTTCCATGCAACGAGGTACACTTGTAAAACACCACACAATCTCCAACCCAGTGGCACATCCCTCTTAGGTATTAGTTTGGCTCCAAGAGACCCAAAATCTTAGCTGAAAATATAACAGGATCCTTAAGCTCCAAAGAGTCAAGCATGCCACCTTCTGGCATACCTGCCTATTTTATGTCTAAGAACGATGGTTCCAGAAGCTATAAATATCTACAAAAATGGCAAAATCTTACTAAAAACACAAAAGGTATCTAGAACAACACCAAGGCCTCCCCTATTACATCCTCCTAGGTGTCCATCATCAAAATGCTGCCCCAAGGATTGATGTTCAGTTGTAATCAATGGAAACACTGGAAAAGAGATTGTTCTTAAAGGCCTTATGCAAATTCTTCAACATTAGCTGCAAAAGTACGTCATTTTCAAGAAGATTCATGGAAAGGACTTTGGTAAGTACAGGTTTATGATAACTTTAAGAGCATATAACTGAACAAGGTAAGAATTTCCAGAACTAATGGAAAAACTGGATTCAAGCAGAACAAGTATTACTTACATGGGACTGAATAAATGAGGAGAAGAATTAAAAATTTTATGACTTTTTTGTTTGCAACATTGCTGGTCCCTTAATGTTTTGTTTTTCTAAATTTAAGAAAACCTTTTTTTTCTTAAGCTATCTATGATTTACAGCAATTTGGTAACATATACCTTTGTAAACAAAGATGAAACATGTACTTTTTCTCCCTACCTGATCCTGTCAGAATTCAGAAACTCTTGAGTATTCTTCTCAGGGCAATATGATTAGTTATTTGCATAAGTCCAATAAAAATCTGCTCTCCTTGTAACAGGATGCAATTGGAAATGCTGGCTACATTATCAAGGCTTTGACTGAAATGTCATTGTTAAGAGAAATGTGCATAGACTCAGATATGACTAGGTAGCTTTAAGGAACTAAGGTTGACTTTATAAGGCCAGTAAAGCCCCTTGGAAAAATTGGCTTGGTACTCTACTTACAGGGTTCCTGGCAGTCTTACCATGTAAGTAAGGAAGGTCATTTCCCAGCAGGTCCAGGAACCCCAGGATATTTTCAGGACCTTGAGAAGAGGAGAATTCACCCAAACTACACGTTTTTCAGGTAAAATCTAATGGCAGTCCTTGGCTTGGCTTCCTGGCTTCAGAGGCTTTTAAGAGTTCAATCTGAAACTCCTAGTAAAGCAGTCTTAAAAAAGAGCTTATATGGTCAATCACTACTCTTGTTGCACTTATGTAACTAATCAGGCCAAGTTAAATTCAAACAAATTGTTGTGTTATCTTTGGGGGGAAATGGGGTGATTGTAGAGAGAAAAATTATGTTTTAACCTTTGTAAATATTAGATTCTAATTCTGTTAATTATCTTTGAGGTTTTGTAATATACTTGAAAACTAAACTAGATCCTGAATTCTTCTAGTTTCCTCAAATATCTGGCTACAACTCTCCAAACTAATGTTTCCAATTTTCTCCCACCCTTCTAATTTGGAATCACTAATAACCTAATAATCACTAATAATCACTAATAGAATGCCCTTGAAACTCCTTGGAAGGGACTATACCAGGTCTTACCCGGATGGCAGCCAAACTTCAGGAACTTGAACGTTGGGTCCACAGCTCCTAATTAAAAAGGGCTCCTTCTGATTTTAGGAACTGCACGCCAGCTGGAGACCTCAAAATCAAACTGACAAAGAAGAGGGGTAGCTGACATTGATGTAAACTTCTTCCACCCAAGACATCAGATCAAGACTTCCTACTTTAACTAAACTTGAAACCCTTACTTCTTTTCTTTCTTTCCTTTACTCTGTCATTGGTCTGGAAAGATGACACCATCATCCATATGTCCCAGGCCATTGCTAAGGGGGATAACATTTCAGACTGCTGGTTTTGTCATAAAAACTCTGATCTGACCATTAATAGTGCCACCTTAGCAGAACTGGTTTGTGCCCTGACAGAATTAATCTTTGTCTGTGGTGGTTGTCATTCTCCTTGGGCCTAGGAATGCCTGGATGGCTAGTGCATAACTGGGCAATGCCTTTTAGGTTATGTAACTGTGCCCCTGACTGTTCACAGACAAACTGAGACACCTTATTGGGTCAACTTCCCTGAATTTACATCATCAAATTAGAAAGGACCTACCAGGAGGCTTTCATGATTCAGGATTTGCTTCCTTTGGCAGGTCCCTCTACTCCTGGTTAGGAGTGAGTACAGATGAGGTTGTGATCAGAAATCTCTCCTTAACTCTTAAAGATTCTCCTGAATGTGCTGCTAAACTAATGCCTGCCCAACAAAAATCCTTAGACTCTCCAGTCAAAGTTGTTCTTGATTTTCTTTTAGCTGAACAAGGAGGTATCTGTGCTATGGCCACCACCACCCACTGTACCTAAATGAACACTTCTGGGGAAGTTGAAACTCAGCTGCATAAGATTACTGAACAAGCCACTTGGCTTAAAAAGGTGACTCCTCTAATGGGGTCTTGCTTTGACTTGTTTGATTTTGATTGCTTTGGGTCTTGGGGACCATGGCTCTGAAGTGCACTCTAGACATTGGGAATTGTCCTGCTTATAATCGTTATAGTAGTCTCCTTGTGCCCTGTATTCTCTCTCTTTTTTTAAAAAATAAATTTATTTATTTATGGCTGTGTTGGGTGTTCGTTGCTTGCACGCAGGCTTTCTCTAGTTGCGGTGAGTGGGGGCTGCTCTTCCTTGCTGTGTGCAGGTTCCTCATTGCAGTGGCTTCTCTTGCAGCAGAGCATGGGCTCTAGGCACACAGGCTTCAGTAGTTGTGGCTCACGGGCTCTAGAGCACAGGCTCAGTAGTTGTGGCGCTCAGGCTTAGTTGCTCTGCAGCACGTGGGATCTTCCCGGACCAGGGTTCGAACCCGTGTGTCCTGCATTGGCAGGCGGATTCTTAACCACTGCGCCACCAAGGAAGCCTCCTGTATTCTCTTAAAGGCTTTAAATGCATGTTGTCAGTTGCTAACCACCAAGCAAATGATCTCCCTAAGACTGGAACACCAAAAAGGGAATAAAAAATATGACCAACTAAAAAACTGTGAGCCTGAAGTCGTGACCTGTGAATACCACAGAGATTCAGTCAAAAAACCTTCATGACCTGTGAATGTCACAGTAAAAGCTGTGATGAGAACTTCAGACTGATCGCTGGTAATGGTGCCAATGCCTTAAATTTTGATCACATCTCTCAGTTAAACTCAGGTAGTTTCAGTTTGATAACAATTCTTGGGCAGGAGCATCTGGGGAGAAGATTTGGAGGGTAACTGCTGCACTGAAGGAGAAGGGTGGGTGGAAGCAGAGAAACTGAGCTGAAAACGAGTTGAGGAAGTAGGGGAGGAAAAATAATTCTCCCTCACCCTTTGAGGTTCCTGGCTGAGTAAATAATAAAAGATTAAAAGGAAAAAAGAAACAGAAGTTTAACAACATGTATACTTCCTGTATACATGGGAGATACCCAGGAAAACTAAGAGTTTCTAGACATTTAGTAACTCTTCTCTTCCTGGTACAGAGAGGTACCTTACAAATGGACATTTCCCTTATAAATGTAAATATCTTTTACAAAAGCGTAACTTCTACTCACTTTTCAGAGCTTCTCCCGTCTGCTGCTTCTTAAAAATAATCCTTATGCCAAAGAGGCATATTTTGAGGTGTCAAGTTCTGCTCCCCTCCAGGGAGGACAAGCTGCCGGGAACAGGCCTGCGCTGCCAAGGTGCAGTGAGATCCTGTGAATTCCTTCATTTGCCCACCTAGCTGGAAGGAGGGTCCACAGTGAACGTCCAGAGGGTTCTTCACCAGGGACCCAAAAGTACTTGTTCATTCATTCAAACAGGCTTTGTTAAGCACCTATCATATGAACCAGAAGCGTGTGGGAAGCGCAGGGACGCGGTAGTGTGCAGAACCACGGCGCCCTGCCTTCAGGAAGGTCACTGCCTGGTGGAGGAGACGTAAATTAATCAAACAGTCTCACAACTTCGTGTAAAACTACAACAGCAGACGTTCTGAGAGTAAACTTCTGGGAATATGAGATGTGGAACAGGGAAGCCGATTTAAGCTCAGAGCTGGGATAGGGTTTTTCACTTCTCCAGGTACCAGCGCGAGGAGGGAGTGGTCCTGCATCCGGAGGATCAGTGCTTCAGAAAAGCCAGGCCTGGGTTGGGGATGGGGGTGTTGGAAACGTCCTCACAGTTGCCCGCGGGGCCCGGCGGCGGCGGTCCCTGGGCCGCGCGGGGGTTGGAGGTGGGGCCGAGGGTCCCAGGTAGCGCGAGGGCCGGACGGGGAAGCGGAGGGGGCGCGAGGGGTGAGGCCGGCCGGAGGCTCGGCGGCTTTGGCCCGCTGGCCTCGCGCCCGGCCCCGCCTTGAGGGGGCGCTGCCTCCTCCTGGGCGGCTGGGGGCGCTGCGGCCGAGCGGCGGGGGGCGCTGCCTCCTCCGGGACGGCGGGGGGCGCTGCGGGCCGGGCGGTGGGGGCGGCCCGGGCCGGTGCGGCGAGCGGCGCGGCGGATGGAGAGTCTGGCCGCGGCCGGCGGCGCCGCCTCCTTGTCGGGCCGGGCACGGCGGGCCGGGGCCTTTGTGTGAGGCGGCGGCGGCGATGGTGCTCGAGCCCCGCGGAGCCGGGTAAGCGCGGCCCGGCCGTAGGGCTGCCCCGGTCGAGGCCCGACCCCCGTCCCAGCCTTTCTCTCGCTCTCGCTTGGCTCCCTCCTGCCCGCTCCCCTCGGCCGGACCCATCCTCCCCGGCCGCGCGCCGACCCTGGCCGGCCCCGCCGCCTATCCCCTCGATCCCCATCCGACCCCGCTCCCCGCCGCCAGCCCCCGTCCCCGCCCGAGGTCGCCCTGAGGAATTCCCCCGCTGTTTGGGGAGGGACCGAAGTGCTCGATGCCTCCCAGATGGAGTGCCCCAGCCAGATCCAACGCTCTTCCTCTCGGATTCGACCCTCCAGAGGGGAGACGGCGGCGCCGCGGGATTGTTGGGGTGCCTTCTCCGAAGTTCCGAATCCGTCCCCTCCCACTGCCCGCTTGGGCTTCCCGGTGTCCGGACCTACTGACCGCTGATATGTGGCCACCAGGGCCCGGGAGATGCTTGGCTGGTACCCAGCAATGCTCAGAAGCTTCCTGGGCCCCAGAAAAAGTTGGGAGTTAGTCGAATGTGGTGAGGTGAAGAAAGGGTCTGTGTTGCCCAGGGCGAGTCGTGAGGCCGAGAGAGAAGGCAACTAGTTTGTCTTCTTTCTGGCGGGCAGGACTCAAAAAGGGGAAAAAGTGGTACTGAGCAAGCCTTTAGGAGTTACCTATGTAATTAGATGCCTTCTTATGGCATCAGGTATATATCTCTTACTTCTGGTCAACATAAGCATAAATCCTGAAAAGGGTGGGAAGAAAAATTGAAGCATATTTAGGTAATATTAAATGCCACAGTGGTGTTCTGCTTTGCTTTACTTCTCTGGTGTCTGAGTGTCTTAACTTCATCCACAGCATACAGAGAATGTGATAGAGCAGTATCTGAATGGCTCTGGGCTATGGAGAGACAAGAGGGGAGGCAGGTAGCGTAGGTAGGGAGAGATGGGAACTCAAGAATAAGCAAGAGATTTTTTTACGGCCTGAACGATCACAGCAATGATAGGAAACTAAAGGGTAGAGCATCCTTATCTTGTCCCCAACAGCTAATGGAGCTTGATAATTGTGTTCAAGTATGTATATGGCATTTGGCATCATAAGCGAAGAGAATATACTCAGTGAGATAGGAAAGCCTGGATTCAGGAAGAAATTAGGCATTTAATATGAGAAAAATTAGAACCAGTTGCTCTGGTAATGGAGTATAAGATTGTGTCGAGAGGATGCTTCTGGCTTGGCTTTAAGGCACTAGCTTCTGTCCACCCAGGCCTACAGCTTCTCTTACTCTTAAAGACCAACCCGGGCTTCCCTGGTGGCGCAGTGGTTGAGAGTCCGCCTGCCGATGCAGGGGACACGGGTTCGTGCCCCGGTCTGGGAAGGTCCCACGTGCCGCGGAGCGGCTGGGCCCGTGAGCCATGGCCGCTGAGCCTGCGCGTCCGGAGCCTGTCCTCCGCAGCGGGAGAGGCCACAACAGTGAGAGGCCCGCGTAACGCATAAAAAAAAAAAAAAAAAAAAAAAAAAAAAAAAAAAAAAAAAAAAAAAAAGACCAACCCATCAGATTTTTTTCAATAGTTTTGGATTTTGTTGTGACAACTCTTGTCTTTGGGAGTATGCAGGGAGAGAGGTCACTGCCCTGTCACTTTTGCTGTCCTTGCCCCGAGCAGAATGGAGCAGGTGTCTGTCCATTCACTCTTGCTCTCCGCCCAGGGCTTGGAAACGTGCAGACTGGTGGCATTTTGTCCTGCAGAACTCCTCACCGGCAGGGGTGTGTTTGGCCATCCACCTTTTCCTTTTGCTGTCCACAGATTAACCGTGCTGATAAGGAGGCAACATCATAGGAGCTGCTAAGATGGGCATGAGGATCAAACTGCAAAGCACCAACCACCCCAACAACCTGCTGAAGGAACTCAACAAGTGCCGGCTCTCCGAGACCATGTGTGATGTCACCATCGTAGTGGGGAGCCGCTCCTTCCCAGCCCACAAAGCCGTGCTGGCCTGCGCAGCTGGCTACTTCCAGAACCTCTTCCTGAACACTGGGCTTGATGCTGCCAGGACCTATGTGGTAGACTTCATCACCCCCGCCAACTTTGAGAAGATTCTGAGCTTTGTCTACACGTCAGAGCTCTTCACGGACCTGATCAACGTTGGGGTCATTTACGAGGTAGCTGAGCGACTGGGTATGGAGGATCTCCTCCGGGCCTGTCACTCCACCTTTCCTGACCTGGAGAGCACTGCTGTGGCCAAGCCCCTGACCAGCACCAGTGAGAGCCACTCCAGTACCCTGAGTTGTAGCTCAGCAGAACCAGCCCATCCCCTTGGAGAACTCAAGGGTGGGGGGGAGCACTTTGGTCCTGATCGAAACTATGCGTTGCCTAGTGATGCTGGAGGAAACTATAAAGAGGAAGAGAGAAACGTTACCAGTGACACTAACCATAGCCTGCCTCTGCCGCAGCAGCCACTGCCGCCAAAGACAGAAGACCATGATGCCCCTGCTCCATTCACGTCCGTTCCCGGTGTGGTGACCCAGCCTGTCCTAGGCCCTGTCAGCATGGGCATGCAAACCAGCACAAGGTCCTGCCAGCCATACAAAGTCCAGAGCAACGGAGACTTCAGTAAAAACAGTTTCTTCACCCCCAACAATGCAATAGACATCACCACTGGGACCAACTCCTGTCTGAGCAATAGCGACCACTCCAAAGACCCGAGCTTTGGGCAGATGGAGGAGCTCCAGCTGGAGGACCTGGGGGATGATGACTTGCAGTTTGAAGACCCCACCGAGGAGATAGGCACAGCTGAGGAGGTGATTGAGTTGAGTGATGACAGTGAGGACGAGCTGACTTTTGGAGAGAGTGACAACCGAGAGAATAAGGCCATGCCCTGCCAGGTATGCAAGAAAGTTCTAGAGCCCAACATTCAACTGATCCGACAGCATGCTCGGGACCATGTGGACCTGCTGACCGGCAACTGCAAGGTCTGTGAGACCCACTTCCAGGACCGAAACTCCCGGGTGACCCATGTTCTGTCCCACATTGGTATTTTCCTCTTCTCCTGCGACATGTGTGAAACTAAGTTCTTTACCCAGTGGCAGCTGACCCTCCACCGACGGGATGGAATATTTGAGAACAACATCATCGTCCACCCCAACGACCCCCTGCCTGGGAAGCTGGGTCTCTTTTCAGGGGCAGCCTCCGCAGAGCTGCAGTGTGCTGCCTGCGGGAAGGCATTGGCCAAGGATTTCCACGTGGTCCGGGGCCACATCCTCGACCATCTGAACCTGAAGGGCCAGGCCTGCAGTGTCTGTGACCAGCGCCACCTCAACCTCTGCAGCCTCATGTGGCACACACTCTCCCATCTCGGTATCTCAGTCTTCTCCTGCTCTGTCTGTGCGAACAGCTTTGTGGACTGGCCTCTCCTGGAGAAGCACATGGCTGTGCACCAAAGCCTGGAAGACGCCCTCTTCCACTGTCACTTGTGCAGCCAGAGCTTCAAGTCGGAGGCTGCCTATCGCTACCACGTCAGCCAGCACAAATGCAACAGTGGCCTTGACGCACGGCCTGGTTTGGGGCTACAGCACCCAGCTCTCCAGAAGCGGAAGCTGCCGGCTGAGGAGTTCCTGAATGAGGAGCTCGTGCTGCAGGGCCAACCCGGGAATAGCAAGTACAGCTGCAAGGTGTGTGGCAAAAGGTTTGCCCACACGAGTGAGTTCAACTACCACCGGCGGATCCACACGGGCGAGAAGCCGTACCAGTGTAAGGTGTGCCACAAGTTCTTCCGAGGCCGCTCGACCATCAAATGCCACCTGAAGACGCACTCGGGGGCCCTCATGTATCGCTGCACGGTCTGTGGCCACTACAGCTCCACCCTTAACCTCATGAGCAAGCACGTCGGCGTGCACAAAGGCAGCCTCCCGCCTGACTTCACCATTGAGCAGACCTTCATGTACATTATCCATTCCAAAGAGGCCGAAAAGAACCTGGACAGCTGACTGGGTCCCAGCAGAGCCAGGGGGAGCTCCCAGGCAGCAGCCAGGACGTTGGTTTGCTAATGGCTGTTGGTCCCTCCCCAGCTGAAGTTACAGTTTTGCCTTGCCAGGAGTTCTGTTCTGTCCTGTGTTGAAAGAAGAAGAAAGAAGAAATAGCACATGAGCACTGTTACTGTTTTTGAGAACAACGGCCCTATATCATGTTTACCTCCTTACCTGTTCTTGCCCGTGGAGGGCTGTGTTTTTGATTCTTTTGAGGCTGGTTTTGGGATCTCGTCAGGCAGTTGGTGTCAACTAGATCCCCTTCCCCAGCCGCTCGAGTTTTAGTTTACTGATAGGTTTTATGCTGCTAAGAATCCAACCGACAGCCTCACTGAACAGAGGAGGTGAAGAGAGGTTTTCACCGTGGGTATTACTGCCAGACCTCCAACCGGGACAACCAGCTATGAGAGAGATTTTGGGAATGTGGTCATTCAGAAAAGACTGGTCAGCAGGGCAGCTCACCTCAGGTGCCAGTCCCAGCCCTCAGCAGGGGAAAGGGGTCAGGGATGGAGGGTCCTGCTTGTTCCATGGCTCGAATCTGCTGATGGGACAGTAAAATCTCTTGGCAGCTAGATCCAAACTGGGGACAAAGCGTTCTGTTTAGGTCAGAAGGCTTTGGGATGAATCCTTGCCAGCCAGAAGGGGTGTCCTGTAGTGCTGCCGGAAGTGGCAGCCTGGATGGACAGGAAGGGAGGTTTTCTCTTTTCTCCTCAATTCCAAAGAAACACAATTTTATGGAGTGATGGCCCGGGATGTCAGGCCTTCCCTGTGGGCAGAAAGGACAGGGAGCCGCTTTGATGTAATCCTCTGTCATCTGGCCACGTCCATCGACCTTGAGTTTCCTGGTGGAGAGGTGGGGATGTCTCTGAAGCAGCAGCCTTGCCTTAATTTACATCCAGTCTCCCACCTAGAAGTGTGTTTGGCCTATAGCGTAGATGAGAAGACCCCATGAGGTGGAGTGGTGGACTGTGAGCCCTTCAGGATTAAAGGGACCCGAGTAACTGGTGGTTTGTAGCGGGATGTGTGTCTGTCTGTCCCAGTCAGGTAACCTGTCGTTAATACTTTGTGCTAACTGGGCCAGAGCTTTGGCAGCTCCCCTTTGACCTGCTGGAATTTATCCTGATCTGTCATTGTGTCGCCACCAGGGGGCGCTATTGACCAGCAGCTGGTTCAGGCCCTCCCTGGGTGACTCGGGAATGGGTCTGCCCAGTCCTGGGGTGCTGGTTGGCTCCGTTCTTAGTTGCCTTTTTGAGGGGTCTTACCCAAAGAAGGCTTGAGGGAGAGGGCCCTCGGATCTCGCATCTCACAAGGTGGCACCTCAGTAACCCATACTACCTCACCTGCTCAGGCGAGCTCTGGGGGTCCCTGGCCTCGGCCCTGATACAGCCCCTCGTGGGACTCAGCAGCACCCCAGGCTGTTTTACAAGCAAGTGGTTTTAATTAACCCACAAGGCCTTTTTGGACATTAATATTTATTTATTTTTGTTTCTGTGTACATATTACCCAGCATCTCTTGGATAAGAGCCTTCAGGAAAATGAGCTTCTCCCCAGCAAGTAGCCACATTCCAGGGGACAATCCTGGCCAGATATTTGGGAAACAGGGGCTAAAACTAGGGGAGAACAGGTCAAGCCTTTAAACAAGCAAATTCTTTTCTTTCTCTCCAGATAGTCTCTTGCAGAATAGACCCAGGGAACCATTTAGGTAATGGATCTACATTCTAGAAAGTTGAGGCTTGTTAAATCCTTAGGCCTTCCATCCCCTTTCCGTCCTCTGATTGAGTAGGTTGGGCACTGGGTTGAGGGGATCAAGTCACATGAAGGACCTTTTTGCATATTTTCTCATCCTTCCTAAAGTTGGGAAGCTATAATAAGACATACAAGTAAACCAAAGCTCTGTCCCTGTTGGACCTGCTGCCTCTCTCCCCAGCCCTAAACTGATAAAGCCTCTGAGTTTGTGTGCATGGCTATCTGGTGGGGTGACCATTACATGAAGGGACTTGTCAAGTGGCCACCTTTCACCATCTGAATCCAACTAGTTAAATGTTCCCCTGGGGCATTCTTGTCAGAAAGCAGTGCTGACACTTCTTCCCTGACTGACTGCTCCCTTTCTTCCCACGCTGACCATTAGACAATTAAGAAGGAAGGTGTGTAAAAGACTACAGTCACCTATCTGCTAAGCTTTTCAAGCCGGAGTGGTTTCTCCCAGATTGTTGGTGAGGACTGAGTTTTGAAGGGCCGGATCTGAGAGTGGAGATACTCAGACCCAGCCAGGTAGCTGAGAATGGATCAGTATGCTGGAGAAGCCCTCTTCCTTAACAGAGGATATCATGGTTGCTGGGTAGTCTGTATACTTAACCTGAAACTGTGAAGTTTTCCCTTTTCGCCAGTAAACCAAAAAGCAAGTCCTTGAAACTTTGCCCCTGAAACACTAAACAAGAAACTGCACCCCCTGATCCCCCTGAGGCAAAGTGGTCAGCCAGGGTGGCCCGGCTGGTTGCAGTCAGACATGTAGCAGGTCAGTAGCTCATGAGGCTCATTGACCAAACCCTGTTCCCCTGTGTGTCCCCCATGTTCGCACCTCAACCCTTCCTCTGTTTGGAGTCATGTTTGCTGCCTCTGCCACCAGCTCACCCTTTTCTGCACTGTTTTACTTGAAACACTATATTGTGGCAAAGGGTGCTCTAGGATACCTGGTGGAAGGTATTAATTGTATTTTGAATTTAAAATTTTTTCAACTGTTCTTTGGATTTTGTTGCCCTCTCTGCCCCGGAGCCCAGTTTAGCACTGTCTCCTGCTGTATTGTTCCAAAGTTCTGTTTGATCCTTGAATGTCTTTTCTTCTCCCTTTTCTCCCTTTTTCTTGTTCTGTACTCAGGACCAGCTACATAATTTACAGAGCCCTTTGTTTAAAAATTATTAAGAATTTCAAGATGGCGACTAGAGCAGTAAAGCAAACACAAGGCCGTTCCCAACTCTTTTCCTAAGGGAAAACGGTGATACTCTAATGGCACACTGTAAACAGCTGCTGTGGCCAGAGGAAGGGATCAGTATCCTGGTGCTCCTCTGGCCCATCCACGGCTCACTGATGCCACAGCACCTGCTGGGAAGCTCTGCTGTACCCTGGTATTTGGTCCTAAATTTTAAGTGGAGTCACTCTAGTTCATGGCTAGTTGGGAAGAAAGGAGGTGGGGGTGGAGGGGTCAGGAAATGGATAAAAATTCTTTCTGACTTTCTTCTGCTCTGTCAGTACCCTTTTGTCTCTAGGATAACCTTTGAGCTTAAATACCTTCTCCCCAGTCAGGTTTTGCTGCTGGTGGATTTTCGTCCTCCTCTGGCCACCTGCTGTGCCCTAGTCCCCAGACTACTCAATTTAGGAAGTGAATTTCAATTCCTTCATAGATGGGCATGATTTTGGTGGCATGGAAGTGGGCTGTGTGGAGAAATCTGCCCATGTGGGAGTCCCCATGTGTCCTTTTCCCTAAATCCTGCGCTGAATGAATCGGGAAGCAGGGCACACAGCGTTGATTTCAACGTGATAACTCATGGTAAACAACATCAGAATGAAAAGGAAACTTTTACCTTGGATGTTTCTCTAACACCCTTCCCCTGTCCAGTCCACCCTCCCCTCCCACCTCTACTAGCTAAATCTCTTTTGAAACCAAGAAAAATTGTTGACGTCTTAACTCCTTCCATTAAATTAATAAGTACTGACCTCCTAATATTTAAGTGTTTACTATCTATTGCTGTAAAGTTTTGTATATTTTGTAAACTTTTCCCCCCAAATAGTAGATGTCTAAAATCGTTGTACATCTGATTCTTTTATATTCCATTGTTCGGCACAAAGTGTGGTTTTTATTTAGAATAAAAAAAGGAAATTTGAAATGGGAATTCTTTTCTCATTTACTGTGACCGTGCTCATCCCTCAGGGTTCAGAGGATCTGGGCCGTCACCCTTTCAGTAGCAGTGTTCTGCTCAGCAGGTGCCAGCATTCTTTCAGGTGCACATTTTCCTTTCCTGTAGCTGGAATTCCCCGGACTTGATCTGTTTTTAGTGGAAAATTAACTCAATGGCCCAACCTTTTCAGAGGGACCATCTCTGGGGGAATCTTCTGTTGGCCCAGAGAGAGAGCAGTGGGACTCTGCTAATGTCTGGTTGGACCAGAGATTTGGCCGCAGATTGTCTTGCCAGTGCCATTTAATTCACCACGACGTGATATGTCAGAGTGGAGAGAGGCAGATTCAGAGAAGGGCTGATTTCATGAGGTTGGTAACAAATGTCCCCCCCACAGAGAAGAGACAGACCTCTCTAGAAGTTAGGATGCGATGTGGTCCATTTGGTCTCAGAGCACACTGCTTGGGCCCAGGCCCCCATCAGTGCTCTGCAAATGTAGAGCAGAGGGCCTTGCTGCTGTCAGCACACGAGTTCTCCTCTCAGGCCCTAAGGAAGTATTTGTGCCGCCAGGGTGGTCACTGGTTGCCAAAATGGAGTCCATGAGAAGAGAAGATGTTGGGAAAGTGGCCTCAGGTAATCTGGGGTGCGACAGAGATGTAAAACTGGGTTTCCTTGAGACAACTTCTGGACCCTGAGTCAGAGGGGTCAGTGATAAGGGCATTGGATCTGGCCTGGGTTTTTATGTGGGCACAAGTGAGGAAAGTCTTTCTAATGCATTCTGTGCATTGTTAGGTTCAGCCCTTACCGCAGCGCCAAGTCACAACCCAAACTCCCCTGGCTGAAAAAGGTTTCAGGTCTGTGCCACCAAGCAGCTGTTTGAAGCGTTAAGACTCTTAAAAAAAAGAAAAGAAAAGAAAAGGCCCTTTTTCAGGTTTGGGCCCAATGAGAAGGGGGAGTTAGACACAGATTTCCCTCTGTGTTCCTGACAAACGGGTTCATACACCGCTGGAGCACATGTTTAATGCATCTGGTGAATACAGTCTCAGATTTCTAAGTGCAGAGGAGATGGTGCTCTAGGTCAGCGAGTGGTTATTCCAAGTTAAACATTCCTGACATACTGAGCACTTGAGCAGGACAGAAGTTCTCAGTGACTGTGTCCACAAACCTTTCGTTCTCCACAGGCAGGATGGAGAGGCCGAGGGCTCGGCACTGGTAGGCTGGGACCTGCTCTTAGGCTCTACTTCAGTCAGAGTGCTTCATGGACATGGTTCTAGTTTCCCAAACTGATAAATGAGCCCTTTCCAGAAGACCTCCTTGTTAACAAGAGGACTTCTTTTCCTGTCTATAGGACAAGTGTTAATAGAAGTTGCTGGACAGGAAAATTATGAGACGACTTGGCCAGGAAGAAAGAAGTCTGAGGGTGAGACCTGACTTAGGAGAACACCAGAACTCTGCCCTGTGACAGAATTGGAAGATTTCCACTTCCCCACCCCGTGCAGGGGCAAAGGCTGAGGGACACAGCACTTGTCAGTGCCTGCTGCTGCCTGTCCCGAAGTCTGCTCCCAGAGTGGATGTCTTGATATTTTCCTACGATCTGGAGAGAAAGGGAGGGACTGAGGGTAGAAGTCTGGAAACCTGCTAGACCCAGAGCTGGGGGAAGATGGGCTACGAGGAGCGTGGACTCTGGGACAGCTCCTCTGCTTTGGGGGGAGGGGATCAGGATGGACGAAGGGGAGAGTATCAGCAAGGAAATGGAGCCCTTTCCTGCATGGCGGGGGTGGAGAATCCTCGGGCCGGCCCAGCTGCAGGGTGCCTGTCTCGGACCTCAGCTTCACCCCGCCCCTGCTGTCCCCACCGCCCACCCCCTCCATTTATCATCACATTGAGAATGCACTGCTAGGAAACAGCCTCCTGAGGCCTCCTGGCTCCTTGGCCTCTGGCCTCTTGTCCCTGTAGCCTGCATGTGTGCTAGGAGATCAACAAGCACAAACGCAAAAGGAAAGTTGTGTGGGGTTCCTGTGGAGCTCACTCTTTCCGGCCAGGGTGGTTTCTGAAACGGGTGCGTCTGGTTTCTGCTGAGCATCTCTTTAGCTTCAGCTCCCTTCCCAGTCCCAGCTTGCAGTGCAGACTTTTTCAGAGATCCAGAGTCATGTCTGTCTCTATTCTTTTATTTCTCCTTTTCCCCTGCGTGTCTCCCTTCGGCACAGGGACCGTGTCGAATGGTACAACGCCAAGGACCCGTTCCCTCTCCCTCCCTGCCTCCCACCCCATCCCCCGACTTCAATATTTTAAGACATACTCAAAATTCGGCCATGAGGGCTCTGACCCTCTCCCCCTGCCCCCGCCCCCCCCCCCCCCCCCGATCTCTCACCTACACTTCCAGCTTTCTACTTGGCTGGTAGAGGAGACTGGAATCTTCCTCAGCTGGCTGTAAGAGCCCGAGGAGCAGAGGTGGGTGGGGTGTCTGCTGCCTGGAAGTTCAGGCTTGGGTGGTGGCGGGGGCTGGCTGCAGGGGGCTGGCTGCCCTCCTTGGTGATGATGATGGAATGCTGGGTGGAGGAGGAGGAGGAGGAAGCATGTCTGCCTTCCCTGGCCTGGACCTTGGGAAGGTAATGGACCACAGCGTTGAGCAGCCGGCCCCGGAAGCTTGGGCTGAGAAAGTTGTACAGGATGGGGTTGACGACGCAGTGGAGCATGGAGAAGCAGTCAATGATGTCGTAGAAGAAGTAGAGCAGGTGGGCCAGATAGCAGTGGAGGGAGATGTGGGTCCCGTGCAGTGTGATCAGCAGCAGGGTCACATGGTAGGGCAGCCAGCAGGTGACAAAGACGGCAATGTAGGCACACACCAGCAGGCAGTGGCGCCGGCCCTCAGGCTGTCCTGCCCGCCGAAGCCGGCAGGCCGTCAGCACGTTGAAGACCGCAATGAGAGGGAAGGGCAGCAGGAAGCCCAGGACAGTGGTGGACAGGGCCACCGCCAGGGCCCATGTGCTGTACGTTTCAAACGGTGCCATGAAGAGGCACATGGGCTCAAAGCTCTCCACCAGCCGGATGTGGACCACCTCGGGCAGCGGGATGAGGGCCGAGAGGACCCAGACCCCGGCACACACGGCCCGCCGCCCTCGATGCTGGTGGCGCTGCCAGGAGGGAGAAGCATTGGTCAGGGTGACGTAGCGGTCGATGCTGAGGCACACCAGGAAGAAGATGCTGCTGTACATGTTGGCAAAGTAGAAGTAGTGAGTGAAGCGGCAGGAGAAGCTGCCCCAGAGCCAGGTGTAGTCCAGCGTGACCTCCAGCATCCACACAGGCAGGGACAGGACGATGCCCAGGTCGGCGATGGCCATGTTGAGGACGTAGAGGCGCAGCAGCCCTGCGCGGGCCGCCCCGCGCCAGTTGACGCAGATCACCAGGAGGTTCTCCACCAGCCCGACCACGAAGACAGCCAGGTAGAGCACGAAGAGGGCCACTCGCTTGGTGCTCTCGCTGAGCTCCATGTGGCACTCAGGCAGGGTGTGGTTGAAGAAGTGGAGCAGTTCCGTCCAGTTGTGGATCTCTCCCGCCTCGCTGGCGGGCGCCACGCTGGGCCCCGGAGCTGACATGAGGACCAGCGAGTGCCTAGTGGGGAGAAGGGAGGGTTGGAAGAGAGAGTAGGCCTCGAAAGCAGCCTGGTGTTCCCAAGGTCGCAGGCCACAGGGGCCAGGAGGCTTCGGGGAAAGATCCTGCGTCTGAAGAGGCAAGAAAGGGAAGTGTAACATTCAAACCGTGAATAAATAGCACACGACTCACTGCCGGCTTTAACCCACGAACACAAATATTTTGTTAAGGGGTCTCAGTGGTGGGAGAGACCAGAGGCCAAACGCTTTCTCCCCGGCCAGGCCAGTCCCGCCCTCCTCCAGCCCAGGTGGGCTCAACCTCCACTTCTCTCCTGGCGCTTCACCCTTTGGCCCTTTCACACAGGCCTTCCTTAGGGGCTCTTGCTCTGTCTTGCTATTTGGGCCTTGTGTATGGGACACACATACACAAACACAGACACAGACACACACACTTCCAGTTCATCCCTGGGAACATCTGTGGATCGTGCAGGAAAGTCAATCGTCTCCAAACTCCACTGCCTTCTTCCCTGAGAGAGGGCAACACTCACCTGAGTTTCCCTGTTGGGAGCACCTCCGGTCCTGGAGGGCCGGCAGGTCTGGACTGCTGTGGAGCTGCGGGGAGGCTGGAGGGACCGTGGCCGTGGGGCTGGCTTTGCTGCGGGCTTCAGGGCCGCCCTTCTCATCCGGGAAGCAGTATCACTGGCTGAGGCTCTGTGGGAGAGGGTCGGGGTTTTTCCTGCCTTCCCCCAATCCAGTTAGAGGGGAAGTCACAGCAAAACATCCAGTGTAGCGGTGACAGGGAGGAGTCAGGCTGCAAGCGTTAAATTCCAGACTCCTGTGGCTGTGTGAATTTACCTCTTTAAGCCTCAGTTCTCTCCTCTGCAAAATGGGACAGCAACAGTATCTACTAATACGGGTGTCTGTGAGAATTAAATGAGCCATCAAAGTGACGTGCTAATGCTTTACGTATGTATGTATTTTCCACCCGATAAATGGGATTGGCATCCCACTGTCCCCTGTCTGTCTTGATACCTACTGAAGCAGAACTGGATGGGAGTGTGAGGGCTAAAATAAATCTGAAAATTATTCAGACGTAATCACTCTGGCTCTTTTGCTGAATGGCCACCCCTGCATTCCCCCAGCCTTCACTTTGTGATCTGAGGTGAGAATCTGGAGAGAGAGGTAGACTGAATGTGGGTGGGGAAGGGGCTGTGTTGAGCTTCGGGGAGACTCCTGGATGGGGAGGGGAAGAAGAACAGCATTCTCCCCCCTACAGCTCATACTGCTCTGGCCAAGTGTGGAGGAGAGAGAGAGGGAGAGAGAGAGAAGACGGACACCAGGCTTCTCTCTCCCTCCAAGCCAAGGGGAAAGCGTGGAGCCCCCGGATTTGTGTTGTTGGTGAGCATCGTGTCAGCAGAACATCCTGCTTCTCAGAGCTCTTTCACCTCAGTTAGTCATTTGATCCCTGAGGTACCTCTGCGGGGAGGGAGGATGGGCTTCCTTATCCAGAGACGTTGCCTGTCTCACACAAGCCGCACAGCAGCAGCAAAAAGAGAGCAGAACCGCCTGGAGCTGGGCCCATGTTTTGTAGGCTGTAGGGCCAGGGGTGTGCTGGCTGGAGGGGATTAAATTTAATCGAGGTGAGATCCCTGTGACAATATTAACTATTTTAGAGTTTACAATTCAATGGCATTTAGTATTCACGTTGTTGAGCAACCACCACTTCTATCGAATTCCAAAATATTTTCATCACCGCAAAAGAAAACACCACACCCATTAAGCATGCAGTCTCAGGTCCCCTCTCCCCTCAGCTCCTGGCAGCCAACTGGTAACCACCCTTCTGCTTTCTGTCTCTGTGGATTTACCTATTAAGGGTATTTAATATCAGTCAAATAATGCGTGTGACCTTTGTGTCTTTTTTTTTCCACTTAGCATAATGTTAAAATTTTTTTTTATTGAAATATAGTTGATTTACAATGTTGTGTTAGTTTCTGGTGTATAGCAAGGTGATTCAGGTTTATATATATATATATATATATATATATATATATATATATATTCTTTTTCATATTCTTTTCCATTATGGTTTATTATAAGATATTTAATATAGTTCCCTATGCTATACAGTAGGACCTTGTTGTTTATCTATTTTATATACAATGGTTTGTATCTGCTAATCCCAAACTCCTAATTTATCCCTCCCCCACTGCCTTTCCCCTTTGGTAACCATACATTTGTTTTCTATGTCTGTGAGTCTGTTTCTGTTTTGTAAATAAGTTCATTTGTATCATATTTTAGATTCACATGTGATATCATATGGTATTTATCTTTCTCTGTCTGACTTACTTCACTTAGTATGATAATCTCTAGGTCCATCCATGTTGCTGCAAATGGCATTATTTCTTTCTTTTTTATGGCTGACATATATATATATATATATATATACACACACCACATCTTCTTTATCCATTCATCTGTCAATGGACATTTAGGTTGCTTCCATGTCTTGGCTATTGTAAACAGTGCTGCTATGAACATTGGGGTGCATTCATCTTTTTGAATTATAGTTTTATCCGGATATATGCCCAGGAGTGGGATTGGTGGATCATATGGCAACTCTATTTTTAGTTTTGTAAGGAACCTCCATACTGTTTTCCATAGTGGCCGCACCAATTTACATTCCCACCAACAGTATATGTAGGAGGGTTCCCTTTTCTCCACATCCTCTCCAGCATTTATTATTTGTAGACATTTTTTTTTAACATCTTTATTGGAGTATAATTGCTTTACAATGGTGTGTTAGTTTCTGCTTTATAACAAAGTGAATCAGTTATTCATATACGTATGTTCCCATATCTCTTCCCTCTTGCGTCTCCCTCCTTCCCACCCTCCCTATCCCACCCCTCACAAAGCACTGAGCTGATCTCCCTGTGCTATGTGGCTGCTTCCCACTAGCTATCTATTTTACGTTTGGTAGTGTATATATGTCCATGCCACTCTCTCACTTTATTTGTAGACGTTTTAATGATGGCCATTCTGACTGGTGTGAGGTGATACTTCATTGTAGTTTTGATTTGCATTTCTCTGATAATTAGCAATGTTGAGCATTTTTCATGTGCCTATTGGCCATCTGTATGTCTTTTTTTTTTAAGGATTTTTATTTATTTTTAAAAATGTATTTATTTATTTTTGGCTGCGTTGGGTCTTCGTTGCTCTGCACAGGCTTTCTCTAGTTGCGGCGAGTGGGGGCTACTCTTCGTTGCAGTGTGAGGGCTTCTCATTGCGGTGGCTTCTCTTGTTGCAGAGCATGGGCTCTAGGCGCATGGGCTTGGTAGTTGTGGCTCGCAGGCTCTAGAGTACAGGCTCAGTAGTTGTGGCACACAGGCTTAGTTGCTCCGTGGCATGTGGTATCTTCCCGGACCAGGGCTCGAACCCGTGTCCCCTGCCTTGGCAGGCGGATTCTTAACCACTACACTACCAGGGAAGTCCCTGTCTGTCTTCTTTGGAGAAATGTCTCTCTCGGTCTTCTGCCCATTTATTATTATTATTTATTAGCCGTGCCATGCAGCATGTGGGATCTTAGTTCCCCCACCAGGGATCGAACCCATGACCCCTGCATTGGAAACACAGAGTCTTAACCACTGGACCACCAGGGAAGTCCCCTTCTGCCCATTTTTTGATTGGGTTTTTGTTGTTGTTATTGAGTTGTATGAGCTGTTTGTATATTTTGGAAATTAAGCCTTTGTTGGTTGCATCATTTGCAAATATTTTCTCCCATTCTGTAGGTTGTCTTTTCATTTTGTTTATGGTTTCCTTTGCTGTGCAAAAGCTTGTAAGTTTGATTAGGTCCTATTTGTTTATTTTTGCTTTTATTTCTATTGCCTTAAGAGACTGACCTAAGAAAACATTGCTACAATTTATATCAGAGAATGTTTTGCCTGTGTTCTCTTCTAGGAGTTTTATGGTGTCATATCTTAACATTTGTCTTTAAGCCATTTTGAGTTTGTGTGTGTGTGTGTGTATGGTATGAGGGAGTGTTCTAATTTCATTGATTTACATCACTTAGCATAACATTTTTGAGGTTCATCTGTGTTGTAGCCTGTATCTGTGCTTCATTCCTTTTTGTGGCTGAGTCATATTCCATTGCATGGATATACCACATTTTGTTTATCCATTCCAGGAGGGGATTTTTTAAAAGTCTGCTAATTGACTTTTTAAATTGTAGTAAAATAAACATAACATCAAGTTTACCATTGTGGCTATTTTGAAGTATACAGTTCAGTAGCATTAAGTGCATTCACATTGTTGAGCAACCATCACCACCAACCATCTCCATGGAAGGGAATATTTTTTTTTTAAGGGAATATTTATAATTTTCAGCTTTCTTAAAGCCTCCTCTAGAAAAACTGTTTCTCTACTCATGACACTTCTGACACCAAATGTGTAGAGTTTTCTCCCCAAAACCAACCAGTTTTCCAACTCTCCAGACATCAGTTGGGTGTTCTGTAATTTAATTCAATTCTGACACCAACCACCTGGAGTTAGTGTCCAACTCCACAGGTTTAAGGGCTCAGTCTCACAAGATTTTCCTTACTTTAGATGCAATCAATGGGTTCCCCTAGGTACCCACACTTCTGTCCAACATGACTGCAAAGACAGGTGTTCCCACAACCCCCCTCCTGGCAATTTTGATAGTTTGCTTCTGCTTATGTTTTCTGTTTTATTATAAAGGATACAAATGGACAACCAGATGAAGAGGTACATAGGGTAAGGTCTGTCCTTGTGGAGTTGGAATGCACCACCCTCCTGGCACTTGGATGCGTTCACCAACCCAGAAGTTCTCTGAACCTCATAGTTTAGGAATTTTTTTTTTTTTTTTTTTTTTTTTTGCGGTACGCAGGCCTCTCACCGCTGCAGCCTCTCCCGTTGCGGAGCACAGGCTCCAGACGCGCAGGCCCAGCGGCCACGGCCCACGGGCCCAGCTGCTCTGCGGCATGTGGGAGCCTCCCTGACTGGGGCACGAACCCACATCCCCCACATCGGCAGGCGGACCCTCAACCACTGTGCCACCAGGGAAGCCCAGTTTAGGGATTTTAATGGCGGCTTCATCACATAGGCATGATCAATTATTAAGTTAATCTCCAACCCCTTTCTTCTTTCCAGAGGATGGTGGGAGTGCAGCTAAAAGTTCTAAGCTTCTAATCAAGACTTGGTCTTTTTGGTGATCAGCCCCATCCTGAAGCCATCCTGGAGCCCACCAAAAGTCATCTCATTAGAACAAAAGACATTCCTATCACCCAGGAATTTCCAAGGGGTTTAGGAATTCTGTGTAAGATGCTCCTATCACTTGCATCACTCAGGAAATTACAAGGATTTTAGGAGCTCTGTGTGAGGAACTGGGAGCAGAGACCAAATATTTATTATGTCACACTTCCACTCACACATCAGATCACTCCTAGGTCAAGAAATCTGTCATGATGAGCTGTGACGAAGTAAAATGTGTGTGTGTGTGTGTGTGTGTGTGTGTGTGTGTGTGTATGTGTGTGTTTTGCCATGCCTTGCGGCCTGTGGGATCTTAGTTGCTCGACCAGGGATCGAACCCAGGCCCCCAGCAGTGAAAGTACTGAGTTCTAATCACTGGACCACCAAGGAATCCCTAAAATGTGGGTTACTTTGATTTTTCAGACAGTTCTACTCTCTCTGTTTAGGATCTCAGTTTCTATCCTATGGCTATCTCTTTTCAGTAAGGAGCCTTCTGAGAATTTTCACTTCCTTCTCCATGCCTTTGACCCATGCAGATGGAGGCTCTACTGGACCAAGCACCCGCCAGAAAAAACCCTAGTTCTGGCTTCTATCCTCTCCACAGGGACCACACATTCTGACCCATGGTCATTTCCCTTCCTCTCAAGACTGCATTTTACTGGCTCAGTCCTGGGTCTCTGAATCTTCTACCCAGGACCTTTTCCCTCCCACGTGGAGACGTCACCCCCTGCCGCCTTACCTCCACCTGCTCCCCAGCCCTCCCTCCCCGCCTGCCCCCACCTCCCAATGTGTATTTGCAGCAAGAGGAAGTGATGGTGGCTCCTTCTGGCAGAGGCACAGAGGGAAAGCTGCTCCCTCAGGAAGGAATGAGTGATAACTCTGCAGTTTTCATGTGGGTGTTTTTCTTTGGAGGGAGGAGGGAGGCAGCTGGAAAGAGAGACTGGAAGGAAGGGAAAGAGGGAGGGGCAGGAGCCCAGGCTCCTTGCCAGCCTGGGCAGGAGGAGGGGGGCAAACAGCTTTGCTCCAAGCAACAAGAGCAGCAGCAGCAAAACAATTCCTGGAAATTTACTCTTTTTCCTTCCTCTCCCTCCCTCCCATTTTCCCCCCGCAAAATATAGACAAGACATTGTAATCACAATCAGAAAGGAAGGAAGGTACCAGGAAGGAGTTATTGGAAGGCACAGATAAAGGCAGGCAGCTTCCCAGGGTTGGGAGGGCCAAGAGCTTGTGCCTGGACCCTGGAGGAAGGGGTGGGGTGGGCTGTTCCAGGAATTGCCCCACTTGCCCGGCTTGTGTGGCAAAGGACCCTACTTTGTGTGCGAGGGCAGGTGGATTGTGGACAGGTCAAGGCTGAGGAGTTTGGCAACCATTGCACTTCCTTCCCCAGCCTGAGCTTCCAGAAGCTCACTGAGTGCAGAAGACAAGTCCAGCCTCGGAAGTTGCTCTGCCCTCTTGCCATGGCTTTGCCCCACACCAGGGACACAGCCCTGTCTACCCAGGAACACCAGATCGGGAGCTCCCCAGGCTCCCCAACGATGGATGTGGCCCAGTGACCCTATCCTTGCTCTGCTCGGCTCTTCCCTGCTCCCTCACTCATCCCGGAGACAGTAGAGAGAACACTAGCTTGGGGACCAGACCTGCCTTTGACACCTTGTTCCACCACTTAGTAGCTGTGTGACTTTGGGCAAGTCACTTTATCTTCCTGAGCCTCACTTTCTTTATATGTAAAATGAGGATAATGGTGCTTCCTTGCAGGATTACTGTATGAGACACATGACATTGTATATGTAAAGTGCTTGGCATAAACATGCCCCGTTTTCTGCTTCTTGGAGATGAGGAGGGAGAAATCCCTTTTTTGTGGAATTGACCTTGAGATCCTCTCCCTAGTCCCACTGACACTAACCATTTTTTTTTCTCTCTGAACTGGATCAACACCAGCTTCCTCTTTTATTTAGTATCTGACATTGTGTTTCTTACACAGAAGGTCAAGAACCACAAATGCCACTATGAATCACCACAGAAGAGATGGAGTAACAGTGACAGCTCACAGCTATTAGTTACATTTGCCAGGCATGATTGCAATGTGCTTTCCAAGTATCACCTCATTTAATCCTCGCAACAACTCAATGAGGTGTGGGTCCTATTGTAGACAAGGAGACTGAGGCACAGAGAGATTAAACAACTCGCCTGAATCTCTCTGCTAGTAGTTCAGTAAACTCTTATTGCAGGGATTCTTGACCTGGATGCTGGCACCTAATGGCTTTAGGTGGTCTGTGAACTCACCGAAAATTAGGTACAAAATCCTGCCTGTTGTATTGTCATTTTTATGGGGCTTCGAGCCTTCCTTGGGTGCTCAAAGGGGTCCATAATGGGGCTTCCCTGGTGGCGCAGTGGTTAAGAATCTGCCTGCCAATGCAGGGGACACGAGTTCGATCCCTGGCCCGGGAAGATCCCACATGCCACGGAGCAACTAAGCCTGTGCACCACAACTACTGAGTCTGTGCTCTAGAGCCCATGCTCGGCAACAAGAAAAGCCATGACAATGAGAAGTCTGAGCACAGCAACGAAGAGTAGCCCCCGCTTGCCTCAACTAGAGAAAGCCCATGTGCAGCAACGAAGACCCAACACAGCCAAAAATAAAAGCAAATAAATAACTTTGTTAAAAAGAAAAGGGGTCCATGATATCCAAAAGGTTAAAAATGACCACCCTAGTAGAAGAGCTTCTCATGGATAGGGGCTAGGATGAGAAAATGGGGTAGGACCAACACTTCCATGAAGGGGACTGAGCCCTGGGAGTTCTGGGATATTTCTTGGTTGGGGGAGAAGCCCCCTTTATGGAGGCTGAGAGATGTGTGGGATGACCTAGGGAAGGGCTTGAGAAAGGGAAAATGAGTTGCCTTTGCTCCCAGCCCTTATCCTTCCACAAGATGAAGGACAACTGTTTCCTCTCATGGTTTCCCTCTTGGGAAAGTGTGTGTGGGGATGTGCACATCAGTCTGAGGAAGAGGAAGCTTGGAGAGACTGAGAGAGACTGGAAGGGCCCTGGGTACCACTACCCCAGGGAAAATCGGCCCCACCCAGCAGCCTCCTGGAAGGCCTCAGTATTCCACCCCACCCCTTCACTTTTCCATACCTCCCCTTTCTTCTGTTCCTCACTCAGATTCCCCCACCTCCTGACACGAAGCACCTTCCCTGGGTCTCGGTAGATGTGCTAACATTCCCTTTCTGGATGCAGATTTATTGTTTCTACTAACTCATCTTGAGCACCTAATGTGTGCTGGACAGAAATTCCCCTTGAACTTTCCAGTGCTTCCTGAGGGCCCAACTTCCTAAAGTTTCACTATTTTGACGACAACCTATGGATTCTTAGACTCCTGGAGAGCTGGAGTTGAGAGGACTCACTGAAGTCATCTGGATTCCCCTCCCCCATTATAAAGATGCGGGAGATGGAAGCTTCAGGGAATTTCATCTTGTCAGACAAGGTAAGAAATGGAGGGGAGGGACCTCCCTGGTGGCGCAGTGGTTAAGAATCTGCTTGCCAATGCGGGGGACACGGGTTCGAGCCCTGGCCCGGGAATATCCCACATGCTGTTGGAGCAGATAAGCCCGTGCGCCACAACTGCTGAGCAACCCCCCTCGCCACAACTAGAGAAAGCCTGCACACAGAAACGAAGACCCAATGCAGCCAAAAATAAATAAATAAAAATAAATTTATTAAAAAAAAAAAAGAGGGCTTCCCTGGTGGCACAGTGGTTGAGAGTCCGCCTGCCGATGCAGGGGACACGGGTTCGTGCTCCGGTCCGGGAAGATCCCACGTGCTGCGGAGCGGCTGGGCCCGTGAGCCATGTCCGCTGAGCCTGCGTGTCTGGAGCCCGTGCTCTGCAACGGGAGAGGCCACAGCAGTGAGAGGCCCGCGTACTGCAAAAAAAAAAAAAAAAGAAAGAAAGAAAAAGAAATGCAGGGGAAAAGGAGAGTGGAAGAAGATGTTGCGGTGATCATTCATTCATCTCTGTCAGATGCTAGGCACTGCCAGGTCCTGGAAATACAAGAAGATGAGACTCAGCCCTTGCCCTCGGGGGGATCTGAGGCAGCAATTCTCTAGAATTCAGCACACACAGCACAGTCCGTGTGGCTTCATTAACATGAAACCATTGCTTCAGGCTTAACCTGGAACTTCTGGATTTCACTAAATTCAGAAGTCACTAAAGAGGGTGAACAGGAAAATCTTGAGGACTCCGTGCCAGAGAGCTTGGAGGCATGTTGGCCAGCCAACATCGTGCCATTTCTCTTCCCCCAGACAATGATTATTGAGCCATTTTGTATCCCCGTGGGGAAAGGTATTCAAGAGGGTTGGGCCCACCTCCGGGAGTCCTCTCCAGAGTCAGGGAAGAGTGGACAGATTAGGACTCTGGTTTCTGCTAGCACCTCCTGAAGGACACAAACCACCGCTGCTTCCTGTAGCTCCCTTCAGGAGCCGGTCACAGTGGAGGGAGAACCGCAGTGACAAAATGTCCTCCTCCTCAAAGTCCCTCGGAGCCTCAGCATGCCTCAACCCCATCCCAGATTTTTTCTCCTGGGGGGCGAAGCAGGTCCAGTGGGTGACTTGAGCAGGGACTGGAGCCCAGTCCATCAGAGGCCACAAGGGTGCCAGTGGGTAGGCACCCCACTCATCATAATTCTACCCCCTTTAACAAATGGTATTCACCACCACACCACGAAGGCCCCTCCATGCACAACTGTTCTGGGGTCCAGTCTCTGGTCCTTTCTTTAGTCTCCTGAGGGGGCAGCTCCCTCCTCCTCTCCATCATCACCCTGATACAAACCGAACTAACACCTTTCCAATTATTGGGCTTTACAGCCCACGCTGCCTGGGGGGAGGTTCGCACACACCATCCCATGATCCCTGTTCAAGTCAGTCTTTTCTCAGTGTCTGAATGGTCTGGATTCGGGGTGTGGTGCCGGGCAGGGCAGGGCCTCACTCAGCACAGGAGGGGCAGAGGGCAATGTAGCTGGGCACCCAGGGCTGTGGGCAGGGCATCTTCACAGAGTGAAAGGGGAACAACTGTTAGACCAGCTTTGTGTGAGTCCTTCCAACAACTGGCCCGGCATCTGGGAGATGTCTCACCATGGCGTGTGTCGCCCCCATTCCCTTCTTGTCCCCTCTCCTTGCCTCTGAGATCAGACACCCCCGCTGTTCTCCTGAACACCTTTCTGGCCCAGGGAACCACTTCACCAGGAGAGACCTTATTCTCGTTTGCCTTCCCCTTCTAATCCTAGAGAGGCTGAGAGGGACTTAGTCTTTCAGGAGTGAATTCTGGGAGCTGAGCCAGAGGAGGAGACCAGGCTCAGAGGCTAAGCCAGCTGCCCAAGATCACACAGCTGGTTGGCAGCAGAGCTGGGTTTTGAAGCCACTTGTGTCTTGATTCCATGTTTATTCCCTATGTAAGAATCTCCAGTAGCTCAGGAAGACCCGGGTCCCACACTTGAGCAGAAAAAGTAAAGAAATCAGCCCTTAACCATGAGACCTGAGATATAAGTGTTCCAATGTGTGTGAGCGGGGGTGGTGGCGGGGGAGAGGAGAGGTGGGCAGGAGGAAACAGGGAGGAGTGGGGAACCAGGAAAAGGTGGCTGGGAAAAGTAGTCTCATCCTCAAGGCGTTGTTTTGGAAATGCAATGATGTCTATTAGAAATGAATTAAGTGTACTAAAAAAAAACATGCAAATTAAGGCCAGAATCAATAATAGTCACTAAAGAGGGTGAACAGGAAAATCCTGAGGACTCCATGCCAGAGAGCCTGGAGGCTGGTTGGCCAACCAACATTGTGTGTGTTCTTAAGTCCCCCTGTCTCAACACTAGCCAGACTCGAGTTTCACCCCAGCCTGCCTGTGTCTGTCCCCTGCAAAGCCATGTGGCTGTACCTGGCGGTCCTCGTGGGCCTGTACTACCTCCTGCGCTGGTACCGGGAGAGGCAGGTGGTGAGCCACCCCCAGGACTAGTTCGTCTTCATCAGGCGGTGTGCCTCGGGCTTTGGGAACCCACTGGCCAGGCAGCTGGACCTGCGAGGCTTGAGGGTCCTGGATGCATGTCTGACGGTGCAGGGGGCGGAGCAGCTGAAGGGCCAGACGTCAGACAGGCTGGAGACAGTGATCCTGGACGTCACCAAGACTGAGAGCGTCGCTGCGGCCACCAAGTGGGTAAAGGAACATGCGAGGGACAGAGGTACCACCCATATTTCTCAAGTCTGATTCCTCTCTGTGAAGTAGAGACCCCTTGACAGCTGCCTGGGGAGATTCCCAAGGTGTTTTCCAGGACTTGAAGTCCTCCCTGTGTTCTTCTCCTCATCCAGCTTACCAGCAAAGCCTCTTCCATCCCACCTCCACCTCCCAACCTTGAGACTCTGCAGTTTGGGGGAGAGTTTTCCCTGATGAGAATGTGTCCTTGCAGACTTCCTGTCTGTTGTCCCCTCCTCCCTCAGCAGGAGGTCTGGGTTCCTTGATGCTGAGTGACCAGGGTGATCGGGGTGCACTTTTTGGAGGACGGGTGGAGATGGGCACTCTGGCTGGAAGGCTGCATGGGGGGCTGGGGAGGAGCGCTGGAGCTGAGCTGAGTTCTCAGCACTTGATCACGTTCTTGCTGGTGACCCCTAGTCATCCGACTTGTGTTTAAATGTCACGCATTTTTCAGATGTCGACAACTGAGTTGTCAGGACTTGTCTAAGGAAGGTCAGAAAACTACTATGGGATCACTTTCTCTTTTTCTTTTTCTTTTTTTGTTTTTGTTTACTACAGTTCTGTCTTTTTTTTATTGGTGAGGGAAAGAACATTAATTTCTTTTATCTTAGTATAAATATAAAACATGATCATTGTGGAAACGGAAAAGTACGGGGATGAAAACCAAACTCATCCAAAATCTCACCACCCAGAGATAAGTACTGATAATATTTTGACGTACATAGTATTATATTTTGCATATAGTGGTATCTTGATACTTATTAAAAGAAGTTAATAAATTTTACAATATAATAGAAAAATTTCAAAGACGTAATTTTTAATAATGGAATATTGTATCCTTTAGAATAACATTACTTACTAAGGCAGTACATCATGATATAATATGTAACGGTTTCCTAGATTTTATTCATTGTGTTGAACGTAAATGACGTCTTGGTAAAACTTATTTACCAAATTTTCTATTCTATAACCATGCATATTTTTGTTTGTTTGTTTGGTTTTTTGGTTTGTTTGGTTTTGCCTTAAAAAAATTCTTTTTACAATTTTTAAAGGTTACATTCCATTTACAGTTATTACAAAATATTGGCTACATATCTCATGTTGTACAATAATATAACCCTGTATGTTGATTGGGTCTTTGGTGTCAAATATGGTGGGAGAATATACATTCCTACAAGGGCAGACTTGGTACAGAGCAGGGGAGGGACTAACTCTGTGTATTAATAATTCCAACACCCTGCACCCAACTCCCCTGACCCTGCTTTACTGCTCTGAGTTCTGTTAGTTGGTTAAGTCTTGAAATTCTTGGTACACGTCTCTGAGTCTTGCGGAGAGGTTTCCAGGAAGCTGGATGACCTGTGAGTAGAGGGGCTTAGGGCCAGAGTGGCCTCCTTGGGTGGGAGGAGAGGGTGGGTTTTTCTGGGACAAAGTGTAAATTCCGATTTGGGGGAGGGTGGTTAATAGTGGCAGCCCCGCCTTCCCCTGAAAGCCTACCCCATGGAATTCCCCAGATTCCTGCTGGAACATTGCTCAGTATTGATGCAGGTATTTCAAAGCCAGGCCCTAGAGGTCAATACCAGGCCTGTCAACACATTCTCCCAAACCTGGGATTTCAGGTCTGTTTTACCCAGCCAATCTCCACCCAGATATTACTCATCTTTTTGTTTTTGTCTTTTATCCATTGTCTTTTAATCCTCTCTTCCCCTCCCTTCCTCATGTTCTATCTGTGTGTCTCTCTTTCTTTCATACTAGCTGTTGGGCACTCAGTCCTGCAGCTGTCAGAAAATCTGAAAATATAGGTGAATATTGATAACGTCTGGAAGGACAACATGGACTGTGAAAACCCAAAACTTCACCCTGCGAGTTCCAGACTCTGGACCCACTAGATTTCTTCAACCTCAGTCCCTGCCTTCATCCAATCTGGGGTGCTTGCCCCTTGTCACCAGGCAGTAGGCTGGGCGTGAAGACTGAGTCAGGAGGGTGGCGCACCTTCTGTCCTCCAACCGCTTACAGGGTCTGGTCTCCCCGAACCCGCAGGCAGCATGTTGGTCTCTGTTCCAGCCGTTCCCCCTGCAGCCTCTCTCCTAAAGTCCTCACTGGGTGGAAGGTGACTTGGAACCACAGCTGGGTCCTCACTTATGGGCCCAGCACAGTGTTGCCCTCTCGCCCTCACAGTTCCCAGGAGTCTGGGGCCTGGTGAATAAAGCCGACATCTCCATGCCCACCGCACCCAGTGAGTGGCTGACCGAACAGAACTTCATGAAGATACTGGACGTGAACCTGTTGGGGGTGATCGAGGTGACCCTGAGTCTGCTGCCCCTAGTGCGGAAGGCGAGGGGCCGTGACGTCAATATCTCCAGTGTTGGGCCGGGTGTCTCTCTTTGGTGGGAGCTTCTCCATGTCCAAGTACAGTGCTGAGGCCTTCTCAGACCCCCTCAGTTATTGGCCTGGGATGGATGCGCTTCCTCTGTCCTGCTTCTGTGCTCTGGGGAAGCCTTTTACAGGGGTTTGCTATCACCAGAGAATTAGAGGCCCTTCCTTCCAGGTCCCTCTCTCCTGCTCTGTGTAGGTCTTTCACTGGGAAGCACCCTTTTATCTTTTGGGTGTCCAGGTGGGTGCGAGGCCTAAGGAGTTTGATTCAACATATTCCTGCCTTGCGTGAGGGTCCACAGTCACCAAGTGTCAGAGGCAGAATTGGACCTGATATTATTTGTCTGTGCAGCCCTTCCATGTGCTCAACTGCTGTGGTATTTAGGTTCTGGGATCTCTGTGGGGAGTGTACCCCATGAAGCCATTTATCCAGGGAGCTACTTAATCATGTCTGTGGGAGAGACTCCACGGGCTGCAGGGAGAGGGTGCTTTTAATTGTGTGGAGCTGTGTCCACAGGCAAGGTGATGTTCCTTAGAGGAACGATGTCCAGGGGGCTACCCGGGTGGAAGAGGGGAGAGAAGGGACTGAGGAGTATGGGAAAGGTAAATTGTGCCTCGTTTGGTGTTTGATTAGAGGTGAGGGGAAGAAGAGGAGATAGCATTTAAGTGGTACCTTGCCTCATAATTGGTAGAATTTAGTGCTAAGAATTATAAGTTTGTAAAATATTTGGAAATATATTCAAATTTTACACAGAAGTAATGCCATCATCATAACATTTCTTCTCCTGGATTCTATACTTTACAACTCTCCAGAGGTTTCCAGTTACCCAACACAGTTTAATTTGGTGACTTTGTTTTTTGGTGCATTTTTGTGTTTTGTTTTGCAAGACCTCTGAAGTCCTTGCCCCTCTCCCTGTCTCCCTTGCAGGAGAGAGCTCTCTACTTTGGGGTGAAAATAATTATGATCAAGCCTGGTCAAGATCGCTATGTCCAGTCCTGAGGTGCTTTCTTGAAGTTTCCATGCTGCATAGGATCGGGCCATCCCAGAGGTCAAGGTACTCTATGGGGAGACATTCCTGGCCTTAGATGAGTGAGCTGTGGACCTTGGGGAGTGAAGTAAACTCTTGTCTGGAAGCCTGGGTCCATCATTAGCACCTCTTCCAGTCTCAGGTCCATCCTCCAGGCTCTGACTCACCCACACAATGGGAACAAGAGCTCCATCCTCACGGTCTCGTGTGGTCAACTTGTAACATAAGGAAAGTATCCAGGCTTGGTAGACCTGGGGACCAGTGTCTCTTCGGAACCCCGTGTTATCTGGAGAGAAAACAATGGAAGATACCCGTACTCACGGCAAGTTGATTTTCAGGTGCGTATATTTCTAGTGTTTGTAGAGACCTTCAGTTTATGCGGTGCACATATTCTCAGGAATAGAGCAAGAGGGGGTGTAGTCTGGAGTGTGACCCTGGGGTAAGAGGTGGCACACACTGCTTGAATGATTTGTAACAAGATTTGGCAGGACCAAGAATTTTTTAGAAACTTTTTCCTGAAGTTGATCTAAAAGTGGGAGGGTTGGGAAGTGAGGATATATTTGTATGGCGTCTCCTTCTGGAGTCATGAAGTCAACTGAAATACTGAAGCCAAGCTGATCTGAGAATATCTCCTCATGTGGGACTGCATGGAACATGCCCTGACGCCTGCCACCCCCAGATCCAATACTTACCTGGCTGTGATGGCATGGTCATCTATCTCCCCATGAGCTACTTGCCCGCCTTCCTGATTGATTCCATGATCTACTGGAGATCCCCAAGGCCTGCTAAGGCCCTGAAACCATCAACTTGAAAAAAAAAACAACCCACAATGTAAGAGCTGTGAGTTGAGTTGGTTTAGTGTCTTCCTGAGTACTATGGCCCAGGGTGCAGTCTCTCAGATACCTCTGAGGACCTGCCCCGAAGAGGCAGAAGGAGAAACCAGCAACTATGTGATTTTGGTTGAGGGGTTGTGCAATCAAGCATACATCTAGGTAGAAGGTTACTCCTAGTCACAAGGAACAGATAACTCAGTTAATTATTTTAGTGCTTTCTTAAGTATGGAAAGATGCAAGATTCCAGGGTCATAAAGAATCTCTCCAGAAGTATTTCTATCTAAGGGCCTGTTTGCTATTTTCCCAGAGCAGAGTTCCTCATCCTGATCTTTGTTCTGAATTCCTTTCAAGGTATATTGTAGGTCAGCAATGTGGTAACTAATGACTTAATCCTTGTAGAACCGGATGATGAGTGACGTTCCTTGTTTTTTATAACCAAAGACTGGGGTGCATGGTAGGGGGGAGTTGGGGACTGTGTGGGGAGGGGATGCATCAGAGGGAGGGAAATAAAGTGGAGAGAGGGGTTCTCATGTCACCGGGGACACCCATTCCACCTCAGTCCCCATCTTCTCCTCAGGCTTCTCTTGGGACATTACTTAGGATTCTGGGGATATTAGGAAGAAGGGAACAAGTTTTGTGGCTGAGGAACAGAGGTCAATAGCTCACGTCTGTGTCCTGTTCTTTGAGTGGCCTCTCAGTGCCTCATGTTCCACATGCAGCTGTGAAAAATCCACACTTTGGGGAGGGTGTGAGCAGCTGACAGGGTCTCGGCCCCCCACCCTCTGCCCCTGTCCACCTCTTCTGGGTGTGCCTTGGCCCTGGCCAGTCTCCCCCTCCCACGGGATAAAAGTGGTCTGGGGGAGGTAAAGGTCCCTCCCCTCCAAAGATACCTGTAGACAGGGGTGTGTGTGGAGGGTGACCACCAGCCTGACACATCAGCCTAGGTGCCAACTCGGCAGACCTTGGCTGGAAAGGGCCGTCCTCAGTAGGGGTCCTGACAGAGGACACAGAAACCAATTTTTGTTTTGTCTTGAAACCATGCATTTCCATTGATTATATTTTCCTGAAAATAAAAGTTGAAAAGTTTACGCAGGCCCAGTGATTGGGACCGATGCCTTGGGCAGCAGGGGGTGTGTGCCTACGAGAGGATGAGTCAGGTGACCTCACAGAGGAGAAGGGGTGAGTGGGGTGACCTGAGGAGGGATTTGAAGAGGGAAGTGAGGTCATCCCTTCATCCACAGAAGTGAGGGGCTAATGTGTCTTTCTGGGGCTTATCAAGTGACCTGGGTTCCCAGGGTTAGACACAGGATCGACAAACAAGGAGAGGTGTCTAAGGGACAGGCAGGGCCCAGACCCTTCCCTGGGGACATCTAGTCTCTCTCTCACCAGAAACCTCTCTCTGTGGTCCTCCCTCTGTCCCTTCCTTTATAGTCACCACCGTCCATCCTCTGCCAACCTCCGGGTCCCCTGGTCCAGATCCCCTCCCCCGACCCTCCAGTGGAGGAGAGTGGGGGCCACTTCTGGACCCCGGTCTTATGTTTTCTGCTAATTTTTACTGAGCACCTACTGTGTGCAGGACAGGAATTCCCTTGATGTCCCAGTGCTTCCTGAGACCCCGACTCTTTATGTGTCCACTCTTCTCATGATGGTCTGAGTATGGACTCAGTGGAGAAGGCATCTGTTCAAAGTCACAGATTTCTGGGCTGAGTACAAATTGGAGTGGGAGGGACCTCTCCAAGTGTCAACTAGAAAACCTGAACTTTTTTCTCCTTTTGTTCAAAGTCAAGGGTATGGAGTCTTTAGGGGAACCTTATGTTATAGAAGAGTATCACCATTTTTTTTTTTTTTTTTTGCTGTACGCGGGCCTCTCACTGTTGTGGCCTCTCCTGTTGCAGAGCACAGGCTCCGGACGCGCAGGCTCAGCGGACATGGCTCACGGGCCCAGCTGCTCCGCAACATGTGGGATCTTCCCAGACCGGGGCACGAACCCGTGTCCCCTGCATCAGCAGGTGAACTCTCAACCACTGCGCCACCAGGGAAGCCCAGTATCACCATTTTTGAGCAGAGAGTGAGTTCAAAAGTTGCAGGGCCACTGAAACTCAAGACTGTGGTGAGCGCTTGGTGTCAGACAGGGGACTGCTGAAGAGACAAAGATGGCTAGGAGTTTCCTCAAGGATCTCTGAGTACTTCAAGGCTGTCATGTCAGCCCCTCAAGGTCTATCATGTCTACCTCTTAAATACAAAGCTAGAGCTTCATACTTGATCTGAAGACCCCAGATTTTCGTATTTTTATTTATACACACAGAGAGAAACACACAGAGCCAGATTCCAAACAAACTGAAATCAAATAACACATCATTGATTCACTTTACGCCTTGGAGGTATGTGTTCAGGAGGTTTGGACTCACCTCCAGGAATCCTCTCCAGAATGTCAGAGAACTTGTGAGATTACAACCCCTGGCCCTGGGCTTCCCTGGTGGCGCAGTGGTTGAGAGTCCGCCTGCCAATGCAGGGGACATGGGTTCGTGCCCCTGTCCGGGAAGACCCCACATGCCGCGGAGCGGCTGGGCCCGTGAGCCATGGCCACTGAGCCTGCACATCTGGAGCCTGTGCTCCGCGAGGGGAGAGGCCACAACAGTGAAAGGCCTGCGTACGGCAAAAAAAACACACACACAAAAAACAAAACCCTGGCCCTCCTTTCTGGCCCTACACGGGGGTGGGGAGGCAAGGGTTACACTGAGATGGGTTCCATGGCCCACAGTGTGGACTGTGACTCAAGGGCCCCACTTCAGACAAGATGGAACAACAAATGCATTGAAAAAGAAGTGCAATGCACACCAGCCCATGTCCTCAGCCTAGACCCTCAGCAGAACCCCATTTCTCCTCATTCCAGGCTGCCTTCCTTGGAGAGGGAGCCAGGTCTTGTCTGATGGACCTGTGCAGGGGCTGAAACCCATGCCATGAGGATCCAGGGGAGTGTCACAAGGAAGCTGCTGTCACTCTTTCCCTCGGCTATCCTGGCCCTTTGTGAGTCGCATAGGGTCAGTGACTCCCCACCTGCAACCCTCATCCCCTCTGAGCACCAGATCTTCAACACCTGAAGGCCCTGGTCTGTTTCTACATTTTTGTGTCTCCACTCCAGACAGTGGAACTGCGTACGTGTAGAGATGGAAACAAGCTTGCACAGTTAGCCCTTACTCTCTCTACCCCTTCCAGCTCCCCTAGTTGTTACCTACACCTCCCCCTGTTCAGAGGACTTGTCCTGGGTGGAGAAGAGGGAGTGGGGGGGAGATGGCCTTACACTTGACAGTGGTCCCCACGGAGATGCTGTTGGGCTACGCCGGGGGGTGTGTGCGTCAGCTCCAGCTCACATGAGGGTCATAGGTGTTGTCCTGGAATCTGGCCCAACTGCCCTTCCCAGGACATAAGCTGCAGAGATCTTTGTCAGTGAGTCTCCCTGACAGCGTAGCCTCTGAAGGATTTCTTCTTCTTGCCCCTGCAGCTCCCAGGTGAGTGAGTGTCACCCCAGGCTCCTTTCTCTTACTGCTCTCTCCTGACCTTCCTGTGGTTGTTCCCACCTGGAATGTAGTCTGAAGCTCCGGAGACCCCCACAAGCCATCATATTACTTTCAGGATTCACAAAAGGGAAGCAGATGGCATGATGGCTGGGACATGTCTTCTGCATGGCCCCATGAGAGTTTATGGTTGAAGGAATTCGTGGTCACTGAGGAAAAAACCCTCTTGTTTCTTTCAAGTAAAGAAACCACTACCTTCTCCCTTAGCAGGGTTTCTATTTGCCTAGGATTTGCATGTCACCCCAGCTTCCTGACAGTTTCCAGGGCACCATCCTTCATCCTTGCCTTCTTCATCCTCACCCTTTGGGAAGCCTCTGTAGGAGGGTCCTGGTGGTCACGCAGGAAGCAGGCACAGGCTGGTTTCTGCAAGACGAGCCTTTCTATTACTGCTGCCAACTCCCACCTGAGGGACAAACACTTTCAGGACTACAGTCAGCTCCCTGCACTTGACAGTTACCACTAAAGGCTGAATCTGTGCCCCTGTCTGTCTTTGTTGGCTGCTGGGGTGGTTCCAGGGGCATTTGAGCCTCTGTTTGCTTGGGGAAGCCTCTCCTTCCCTCCCAGTGCCTCTCGTATTTCCTTACTTACCAGTCGGAGCTGTAGTAAATGTGGACGGTCAGGAGATGCCCTGCGCACTGAACCAGGCTCCTTCTGTCCCTGTCCCACTCATCAGCTCTGTGCCCCTGATGGGTCCACCCCCGTTACTGAATGTGAAAGTCCCTGCATGCACAGCTGTTCTGG
Organism: Phocoena phocoena; assembly: GCF_963924675.1. Lineage (NCBI taxonomy): Eukaryota > Metazoa > Chordata > Mammalia > Artiodactyla > Phocoenidae > Phocoena > Phocoena phocoena. Next base: position 58,208,975 of record NC_089229.1, read on the forward strand.
GGTCCAGCCTCTGGTCATTTCTTTAATCTCCTGAGGGGGCAGCTCCCTCCTCTTCTCCATCATCACCCTGATACAACTGACCTGATTCTTTCCAATTATTGGGCTTTACAGCACTCCCTGATCAGAGGAGGTTCGCACACCCCATCCCATGATCCCTGTTCAAATCAGTCTTTTCTCAGTGTCTGAATGGTCTGGATTCGGGGTGTGGTGCCGGGCAGGGCAGGGCCTCACTCAGCACAGGAGGGGCAGAGGGCAATGTAGCCGGGCACCCAGGGCTGTGGGCAGGGCATCTTCACAGAGTGAAAGGGGAACAACTGTTAGACCAGCTTTGTGTGAGTCCTTCCAGCAACTGGCCCGGCATCTGGGAGACGTCTCACCATTGCATGTGTCGCCCCCATTCCCTTCTTTTTTTTTTTTTTTTTTTTTTTTGCTGTACGTGGGCCTCTCACTGTTGTGGCCTCTCCCGCTGTGGAGCACAAGCTCCGGACGCACAGGCTCAGCGGCCATGGCTCATGGGCCCAGCCGCTCCGCGGCATGTGGGTTCTTCCCAGACCGGGGCACGAACCTGTGTCCCCTGCATCGGCAGGCGGACTCTCAACCACTGCGCCACCAGGGAAGCCCTCCCCATTCCCTTCTTGTCCCCTCTCCTTGCCTCTGAGATCAGACACCCCCGCTGTTCTCCTGAACACCTTTCTGGCCCAGGGAACCACTTCACCAGGAGAGACCTTATTCTCGTTTGCCTTCCCCTTCTAATCCTAGAGAGGCTGAGAGGGACTTAGTCTTTCAGGAGTGAATTCTGGGAGCTGAGCCAGAGGAGGAGACCAGGCTCAGAGGCTAAGCCAGCTGCCCAAGGTCACACAGCTTGTTGGCAGCAGAGCTGGGTTTTGAAGCCACTTGTGTCTTGATTCCACGTGTATTCCCCTTGTAAGAATCTCCAGTAGGTTAGGGAGACCCCAGTCCCAGGCTGAGCAGGAAAAAGGGAAGAAGATAGTTGTGAACCATGAAACCTGGGATATAAGGGTTACAATGTTTGGGGGTGGAGTGGAGAGGGGAGAGGTGGGTAGAGGGAAACAGGGAGGAGTGGGTGCACCAGGAAGAGGTGGCTGGAAAAGTATTGTCATCCTTAAGAAGTTGTGTTGGAAACGCAATGACATGTATTAGAAATGCTATGAGCGTACCAAATAGCATGCATTTGGGGTTAGAATCAATAATACTCAGCAAAGAGGGTGAACAGGAAAATCTTGAGGACTCCATGCCAGAGAGCCTGGAGGTTGGTTGGCCAACCAACATTGCGTGTGTTCTTAAGTCCTCCTGTCTCAACGCTAGCCAGACTCGAGTTTCACCCCAGCCTGCCTGTGTCTGTCCCCTGCAAAGCCATGTGGCTGTACCTGGCGGTCCTCGTGGGCCTGTACTACCTCCTGCGCTGGTACCGGGAGAGGCAGGTGGTGAGCCACCTCCAGGACAAGTTCGTCTTCATCACGGGCTGTGACTCGGGCTTCGGGAACCTGCTGGCCAGGCAGCTGGACCTGCGAGGCTTGAAGGTGCTGGCTACATGTCTGACGGAGCAGGGGGCCGAGCAGCTGAACAGCCAGACATCAGACAGGTTGGAGACAGTGATCCTGGACGTCACCAAGACTGAGAGCATCGCTGCGGCCGCCGAGTGGGTGAAGGAGCATGTCGGGGACAGAGGTACCACCCAGATTTCTTTTTTCTGTTTATTTCTTCTCTCTGTGTGAAGGGGAGACCCCTTGACAGCTGCCTGGGGAGATTCCCAAGGTGTTTTCCAGGACTTGAAGTCCTCCCTGTGTTCTTCTCCTCATCCAGCTTACCAGCAAAGCCTCTTCCATCCCACCTCCACCTCCCAACCTTGAGGCTCTGCAGTTTGGGGGAGAGTTTTCCCTGATGAGAATGTGTCCTTGCAGACTTTCTGTCTGGTGTCCCTTCCTCCCTCAGCAGGAGGTCTGGGTTCCTTGATGCTGAGTGACCAGGGTGATCGGGGTGCACTTTTTGGAGGACGGGTGGAGATGGGCACTCTGGCTGGAAGGCTGCATGGGTGGCTGGAGAGCAGCGCTGGAGCTGGGCTGTGTTCTCAGCACTTGATCATGTTCTTCCTGGTGACCCGTAGTCGTCCTACTTGGGTTTAAATGTCACCAATTTTCAGATGACAACATTGAGCTGTTAGGACTTGTCTAAGGAAGGTCAGAAAACTACTTAAGCGTTACTTTTTCTCTCTCTCTGTTTTCTGTTTTTCTTCTTTTCTTTTCCTTCTTTGTTTTTTTTTTTTTTAATTACTACAGTTGTGCCTTTGTTTTGCAGGGGAAGGAGAGAACTTGTATTTCTTTCATCTAAGTATACTTTAAAACATGATCATTGTGGAAACTCAGAAAATTGCAGGGATTAAAACCAAACACTCAAAATCTCACCACCCAGAGATCAGTACTGATAATATTTTGACATACATAGTATTATATTTTGCACATATTATTATCATTTTCTTTCCACTAAAGAAAGATGTACCGATTTACAACATAATAAAAATTTCTTCCAAAAATTAATAAATTATGATTGAGAATATACTACCCTTTAGAATAGCATTACTTACTAAAAAGTACCTCATGGTATGATACATAATTATTTCCTACCTTTTATTCATCATAATCAACAGAAATGATATCTTGGCAAACTTCTTTCTACCCAGTTCCCTACACTAGAACTGCATACGTTGATCGTGCCTTTGATGACAATGGTTGGAGAATATTCTTCCTACAAGGCACACGTGTTACTGAGTAGGGGAGGAACTCAACTCTCTGAGTGGATACTTCTGGCAGCCCTACCCCATCCCTCAATAGCCTGCTCCTGCCACCCTGAGGCCTATGGTTACCAAGTCTTTAAAACCTTGGGATTGTGTCTTTGATACTTGCAGAGAGGTCTCCATTAAGTTGGGTGAATCTGCACCAAGGAGATGGGGCTAGAGTGGACTCCTGTGTGGGTGGCAGGAGAAGATGGAATTTTCTGGGGTAGGGGGTAAACTCTGTGTTCTGGGGGTGATGGGTAAACAGAGGCAGCCCTTCCTCCCCCTGAAAGCCTACCCCCATGGAATTCCCCAGATTCCTGCAGGAACATTGCTCAGTGTTTTAAGGCCAGGCCCTAGAGGTCAATGCCAGGCCTGTCAACATGTTTTCCCAAACCTGGGATTTCAGGTCTGTTTTACCCAGCCAATCTCCACCCAGATATTACTCATCTTTTTTTGCCTTTTATCCACTGTCTCTTTTATTCCTCTCTTCCCCTCCCTTCCTTATTGTCTCTCTATATTTCCCTCATACTAGCTAGTTGTTGAGCACTCAGTCCTGCAGCTGTCAGAAAATCTGAAAATGTAGGTGAATATTGATAACGTCTGCAAGGACAACATGGACTGTGAAAACTCAAAACTTCACCCTCCGAGTTCCAGACTATGGACCCACTAGATTTCCTCAGCCTCAGTCCCTGCCTTCATCCAATCTGGGGTGCTTGCCCCTTGTCACCAAGCAGTGGGCTGGGCATGAAGACTGAGTCAGGAGGGTGGTGCACCTTCTGTCCTCCAACCGCTTACAGGGTCTGGTCTCCCCAAACCCGCAGGCAGCATGTTGGTCTCTGTTCCAGCCGTTCCCCCTGCAGCCTGTCTCCTAAAGTCCTCACTGGGTGGAAGGTGACTTGGAACCTCGGCTGGGTCCTCACTCATGGGCCCAGCATGGTGTTGCCCTCTCGCCCTCACTGTTCCCAGGACTCTGGGGCCTGGTGAATAATGCCGGCATTTGCACTCCCATGGCACCCAACGAGTGGCTGACCAAACAGGACTTCGTAAAGATGCTCGACGTGAACCTGTTGGGGATGATTGAGGTGACCCTGAGTCTGCTGCCCCTAGTGAGGAAGGCGAGGGGCCGTGTGGTCAACGTCTCCAGCGTCATGGGCCGCGTGTCCCTCTTTGGTGGAGGCTACTGCATGTCCAAATACGGCGTGGAGGCTTTCTCAGACTCCCTCAGGTAATGGCCTGGAATGGAGGCCCTTCCTCTGTCCTCCTGCTTCTATGCTTCTGGGGGTGCCTTCTACAGGGGTTTTCTTTCTTTAGAGACCTAATGGCCCTTCCTTCTAGATCCCTCTCCCTTGCTCTGTGTAGGTCTTTCACTGGGAAGCACCCTTTTATCTTTTGGGTGTTCAGGTGGGTGTGAGGCCTAATATGATTCAACATATTCCTGCCTTGCGTGAGGGTCCACAGTCACCAAAGTGTCGGAGGCAGAATTGGACCTGATATTATTTGTCTGTGCAGCCCTTCCATGTGCTCAAATGCTGCGGTATTTAGGTTTTGGGAGCCCTGTGGGGAGTGTACCCCATGAAGCCATTAATCCAGAGAGCTACTTAATCAAATCAGTGTGGAGACTCCACGGGCTGCAGGGAGAGGGTGGCTCTGATGTGGGGGATCTGATACCGTGGGCAGAGAGATGCTCCCTAGAGGACAGGTGGCCAGGGGGTTAGCAGGGTAGGAGAGGGGAGAGAGGGGACTGGGGAGTATGGGAACGATAAAACGTGCAAAGTGTGGTGATTGATTGGAGGTGAGAGGAATAGGAGGAGATAACATTTAAAGGATGCCTTGTAGCACAACTGGTAGGATTTAGAGCTGTTAGGCACAGGTATGTAAAGTAATTGGAAAAATATTCACACTCTATACAGAAGCAATACCATCACCCTGAGTTTTCTCCCCCCGGCTTCTGTACCTCACAACCTCTGAGAAATTCCAGTGTATCCCACCCCGATCCTATGCTGGTGTCTTACTGCTCTTTCATGTTTTGTTTTGCAAGAGGACCTCTGAAGTCCTTGCCCCTCTGCCTGTCTCCCTTGCAGGAGGGAGCTCTCCTACTTCGGAGTGAAGGTGGCGATGATTGAGCCTGGTTACTTCATGACCAATATGACCAGCCCTGAGGTGTTTAATGGAAGCCTCCAGGCATCATGGGATCAGGCCAGCCCAGAGATCAAGGAACTCTATGGAGAGAAGTTCGTGGCTGACTGTGAGTGAGACCTTGGGGACAGAAGCAAACCCTTGTCTGGTAGCCTGGGTCCATCCTCCAGTCTTAGGTCCATCCTCCAGGTTCTGAGTCCCCCACATAGTGGGGACATGAACTCCATCCCCAGGGTCCTGTGTGGTCAATTGGTGACCCAAGGAAAGGATTCAGGCTTCATAGACCTGGGGACCAGTTTCTCTTCCGAAACTCTTTTAATTTGGGAAGGAAACTGAAGCCAGAGAGGGAAGACACCCGTGGAATCACGGTAAGCTGGTGTTAGAACCAGCTTTTTTCAGGTGCCTCAGTTTCTAGTGTTTGCAAAGACCTCCAGTTTATGTAGTGCACATATTCCCAGGAATAGATCCAGAGGGGGCTTGGTGTGGATAGAGATCCTGGGGTAAGCGTTAGGACACACTCCAATGAAATCCATGGATTTGATTTGGAGTATGATTTTGGAAGAGAAAGGACTTTTTAGAAACTGTCATGTTGATCTGAAAGTGGGAGCATTGGGAAATGAGAATATTTTGGATGGTGTCTCCTTCTGGACAGTCATGAAGACATCTAATTTATTGAAGCCATCATGGTCTGGGAATCTGTCCTTGATGACCAACTGCATGGAGCATGCCCTGACCTCCTGCCACCCCCGCACCCGGTACTCCGCTGGCTGGGACGCCAAGTTCTTCTACCTCCCCGTGAGCTACATGCCCACCTTCCTGGTGGATCTCATGATGTACTGGGGTGCCCCACGGCCTGCTAAGGCCCTGTAACCCAAGACTGGGGTGCATGGTGGGGGGAGCTGGGGACAGTGTGGGGAGGGGATGCATCAGGGAGAGGGAAATAGAGTGGCGAAAGGGGTTCTCATGTCACCGGGGACACCCATCCCACCTCAGTCCCCAGGCTTCTCTTGAGACATTACTTAGTTCTCTGGGGATATTAGGAAGAAAGGAACAAGTCTTATGGCTGAGGAACAGGGCTCATTATCTCACATCTGTGTCCTGTTCCTTGAATGGCCTCTCAGTGCCTTACGGCCCACATGCAGCTGTGAAAAACCCGCACTTTGGGGAGGGTGTGAGCAGCTAGGAGTTTTCAGTCCCCCCTGCTCTGCCTCTGTCCACCTGTTCAGATGTATCTTTCCCATGTCCAGTCTCCCTCTCCCCCAGCATAGAAATGGACAGGGGAGATAAAGGCCCCTCTTGCCTGAAGGTATGTGTTGACAGTGGAGGGTGACTACCAGCCTGACTCATGAGCCTAGTTGCCAGCTCAGTAGACCTTGGCTGGAATGCGATCCTGTCAGAGAACAAAGAAACCGGGTTTTGATCTATCTTGGAAACAAGAATTTCCATTGATTATTTTTTCCTAAAAATGATAGTTGAAAAGTTCACCTGCTTGAATGCATGCTAGAGCTTCATGCTTAATCTGAAGACTCCTGTTTTTCAAATTATTATTTATACACGTAAACACTCACATACACACACAGACACCGAGCCAGTCACACCAAACAAACTGAAATCAAATAAAGTATCATTGATTCACTTTATGCCTTGGGGGTATGTGTTCAGGAGGTTTGGACTCAGCCCCAGGAATTCTCTCCAGAATGTCAGAGAGCTTGTGAGATTGCAAAGCCCTGGTCCTCCTTGCTGGTCTTACAGGGGGGTGCAGGGCTGCACTGAGATGGGTTCCATGGCCCACAGTGTGGACTGTGACACAAGGACCCCTATTTAGACAAGGTGGAGCAACAAAAGCACTGAAAAAAGAAGTGCAATGCACACCATCACACGTCCTTACCCTAGACCTTCCGTAGATCCCTATTCCTCCTCCTTCCAGGCTGCCTTTCTTAGGGAAGGAACCAGGTCTAGTCTGATGGATGTGTGAAGGGGCTGGAACCCATGCCATGAGGGTCCATGCGGCTGTCACAAGGAAGTTTCCCTAATCCTCCCCTTGGCTGTCCCGGTGGTTTTTGACAAAGGATCAGTGATTCCCCACTGAAAATCTCATCTCCTCCAAGTATCAGATATTCAGCGCCTGAAGGCGGGATTTGTCTCTCCATTTGGGGAGTTCACTCCAGTAGGGGGACTGCATACCTGTAGAGCTGGAAAAGAGCTTGCACAATTAGCCCTCACTCCTGGCACCTTCTAGCCCCCTTTGGTTACCTACGCCTCTCCCCACTTCAGGGGACCCAACCTGAGATGAGAAGAGGGGATGGTGTGGGACACCCTGTCTTTGACAGTGGTTCTACTGAGACTGGGCAGAGCGACACCTGGTGGTAGCAGCCCCTGCTCCAGCACAAGCAGGTTCACAAGTGCGGCCTCAGAATCTGGGCCAGCTGCAACTCCCTGGACCATAGATGCAGAGATCTTTGTCAGTGAGTCTCCCTGACAGGGTCGCCTCTGAAAGATTTCTTCTTCTGGCCCCCGCAGCTCCCAGGTGAGTGAGTGTCACCCCAGGCTCCTTTCACTTACTGCTCTCTCCTGACCTTCCTGTGGCTGTTCCCACCTGGAATGTAGTCTGAAACAGCTGAGACCCCCGCGAGCAGTCATATTACTTTCAGGGTTCACAAGAGGGAAGCAGATGGCATGAGGGCTGGGACGTGTCTGCTGCATGGCCCCTTGGGAGTTTATGGTTGAAGGAATTTTTGGTCACCGAGAAAAAAAAATCTCCTGTTTCTTCCAAGTAAAGAAACCAAACCTTCTCCCTTAGCAGGGTTTGTGTTTGCCTAGGATTTGCATGCTGCCCCGGCTTCCTGACACCGTTTCCACACAGTTTCAAGGGCACCAACCTTCATCCTTGCCTTCTTCATCCTCACCCTTTGGGAAGCCCATGTAGGAGGGTCCTGGTGGTCACGCAGGAAGCAGGCACAGGCTGGTTTCTGCAAGACGAGCCTTTCTATTACTGCTGCCAACTCCCACCTGAGGGACAAACACTTTCAGGACTACAGTCAGCTCCCTGCACTTGACAGTTACCACTAAAGGCTGAATCTGTGCCCCTGTCTGTCTTTGATGGCTGCTGGGGTGGGCTCCAGGGGCACTTGAGCCTCTGTTTGCTTGGGGAAGCCTCTCCTTCCCTCCCAGTGCCTCTCGTATTTCCTTACTTACCAGTCGGAGCTGTACTAAATGTGGACGGTCAGGAGATGCCCTGCGCACTGAACCAGGCTCCTCTGTCCCTGCCCCACTCACCAGCTCTGTGCCCCTGATGGGTCCACCCCCGTTACTGAATGTGAAAGTCCCTGCATGCACAGCTGTTCTGGGGTCCAGCCTCTAGTCATTTCTTTAATCTCCTGAGAGGGCAGCTCCCTCCTCTTCTCCATCATCCCCCTGATACAACTGACCTGATTCTTTCCAATTATTGGGCTTTACAACCCACGCTGCCTGGGGGGAGGTTCGCACACCCCATCCCATGATCCCCATTCAAATCAGTCTTTTCTCAGTGTCTGAATGGTCTGGATTCGGGGTGTGGTGCCGGGCAGGGCAGGGCCTCACTCAGCACAGGAGGGGCAGAGGGCAATGTAGCCGGGCACCCAGGGCTGTGGGCAGGGCATCTTCACAGAGTGAAAGGGGAACAACTGTTAGACCAGCTTTGTGTGAGTCCTTCCAGCAACTGGCCCGGCATCTGGAAGACATCTCACCATCACACATTGCGTGTGTCGCCCCCATTCCCTTATTGTCCCCTCTCCTTGCCTCTGAGACCAGACACCCCCGCTTTTTTCCTGAACACCTTTCTGGCCCAGGGAACCACTTCATCAGGAGAGACCTTATTCTTGTTTGCCTTCCCCTTCTAATCCTAGAGAGGCTGAGAGGGACTTAGTCTTTCAGAATTCTGGGAGCTGAGCCAGAGGAGGAGACTAGGCTCAGAGGCTAAGCCAGCTGCCCAAGGTCACACAGCTTGTTGGCAGCAGAGCTGGGTTTTGAAGCCACTTGTGTCTTGATTCCACGTGTATTCCCCTTGTAAGAATCTCCAGTAGGTAAGGGAGACCCGGTCCCAGGCTGAGCAGGAAAAAGGGAGGAAGGTAGCTGTGAACGATGAGACCAAGGACATAAAGGCCCAATGTGGAGAGTGGGGAGGGGAGAGGTGAGCAGGAGAAACAGGGAGGAGTGGGAGGACCTGGAAATGGTGGTTGTAAAAGATCCTCAAGGGGTTGTGTTGGAAATGCAATGACATCTATTAGAAATGGTGTAAATGTACTAAAAAGCATTAACACTGGGGCCAGAGTCAGTATTACTCACCAAAGAGGGTGAACAGGAAAATCGTGAGGACTCCACGCCAGAGAGCATGGAGGCTTGTTGGCCAACCAACATTGCGTGTGTTCTAAGTCCTCCTGTCTCAACACTAGCCAGACTCGAGTTTCACCCCAGCCTGCCTGTGTCTGTCCCCTGCAAAGCCATGTGGCTGTACCTGGCGGTCCTCGTGGGCCTGTACTACCTCCTGTGCTGGTACCGGGAGAGGCAGGTGGTGAGCCACCTCCAGGACTAGTTCGTCTTCATCAGGCGGTGTGCCTCGGGCTTTGGGAACCCACTGGCCAGGCAGCTGGACCTGCGAGGCTTGAGGGTCCTGGATGCATGTCTGACGGTGCAGGGGGCCGAGCAGCTGAACAGCCAGACATCAGACAGGTTGGAGACAGTGATCCTGGACGTCACCAAGACTGAGAGCATCGCTGCGGCCACCAAGTGGGCAAAGGAACATGTGAGGGACAGAGGTACCACCCATATTTCTCAAGTCTGATTCCTCTCTGTGAAGTGGAGACCCCTTGACAGCTGCCTGGGGAGATTCCCAAGGTGTTTTCCAGGACTTGAAGTCCTGCCTGTGTTCTTCTCCTCATCCAGCTTACCAGCAAAGCCTCTTCCATCCCACCTCCACCTCCCAACCTTGAGACTCTGCAGGTTGGGGGAGAGTTTTCCCTGATGAGAATGTGTCCTTGCAGACTTTCTGTCTGGTGTCCCCTCCTCCCTCAGCAGGAGGTCTGGGTTCCTTGATGCTGAGTGACCAGGGTGATCGGGGTGCACTTTTTGGAGGACGGGTGGAGATGGGCACTCTGGCTGGAAGGCTGCATGGGGGGCTGGGGAGGAGCGCTGGAGCTGAGCTGAGTTCTCAGCACTTGATCATGTTTTGCTGGTGACCCCTAGTCATCCGACTTGTGTTTAAATGTCACGCATTTTTCAGATGTCGACACTGAGCTGTCAGGACTTTTCTAAGGAAGGTCAGAAAACTACTATGGAGTTACTTTCTCTCTCTTTTATTTTTCATTTTTCTGTGTGTGTGTGTGCGTGTGCGTGTGCGTGTGTGTGTGTGTGTGTGTATGTTTTACTGTAGTTCTGCCTGTGTTTTATGGTAGAAGGAAAGGACTTTAATTTCTTTTATCTAAGTATAGATTTAAAACATGATCATTGTGAAAAACGGGAAAAGTACATGGATAAAAACCAAAGTTACCCCACGTCATGCCACCCGCAGATAAGTACTGATAACATTTTTACATACAGGATATTACATTTTGTACATAATTTGTCTCCTAATTTTCCACTGAAAGAAGTTGAACAAATTTACACATAACAAAAATTTCTTCAAAAACATAATAAATAATGATTGAGAATGTTCCATACTTTAGAATAGCACTACTTAGTAAAAAGTACCTCATGGCATGAATGTAATTGTTTCCCACATTTTATTCATTGGATTCAACAAAATGATGTCTTGGTAAATTTTCTACCCAACTCCCTACGTTGTAACCATGTATATTAAATGGGTCTTTGGTGTCAAATATGGTGGGAGAATATATGTTCTTACAAGGGCAGGCTTGGTACTGAGCAGGGGAGGGACTAACTCTGTGTGTTAATAATTCCAACACCCTGTACCCAACTCCCCTGACCCTGCTCTTCTGCCCTGAGTTCTATTAATTGGTTAGTGTTTAAATATTTGGTATGTGTCTTTGAGTCTTGCAGAGAGGTTTCCATGAAGCTTGGTGAACTGTGAACTGAGAGTCATGGGGTCAGAGTTGCCTCCTGTGTGGGTGGGAGGAGAGGGTGTATTTTTCTGGGACAAAGTGTAAATTCCGATTTGGGGGAGGGTGGTTAATAGTGGCAGCCCTGCCTTCCCCTGAAAGCCTACCCCATGGAATTCCCCAGATTCCTGCTGGAACATTGCTCAGTATTGATGCGGGTATTTCAAAGCCAGGCCCTAGAGGTCAATACCAGGCCTGTCAACACATTCTCCCAAACCTGGGATTTCAGGTCTGTTTTACCCAGCCAATCTGCACCCAAATATTTCTCATCTTTTTTGTTTTTGTCTTTTATCCATTGTCTCCTCTCTTCCTCTCTTCCCCTCCCTTCCTCATTGTCTCTCTCTGTTTCTCTCTCTTTCCTTTATACTAGCTAGTTGTTGAGCACTCAGTCCTGCAGCTGTCAGAAAATCTGAAAATGTAGGTGAATTTGATAATGTCTGCAAGGACAACATGGACTGTGAAAACACAAAACTTCACCCTCTAAGTTCCAGACTATGGACCCACTAGATTTCTTCAGCCTCAGTCCCTGCCTTCATCCAATCTGGGGTGCTTGCCCCTTGTCACCAGGCAGTGGGCTGGGCGTGAAGACTGAGTCAGGAGGGTGGTGCACCTTCTGTCCTCCAACCGCTTACAGGGTCTGGTCTCCCCAAACCCGCAGGCAGCATGTTGGTCTCTGTTCCATCCGTTCCCCCTGCAGCCTCTCTCCTAAAGTCCTCACTGGGTGGAAGGTGACTTGGAACCTCTGCTGGGTCCTCACTCACGGGCCCAGCATGGTGTTGCCCTCTCGCCCTCACTGTTCCCAGGACTTTGGGGCCTGGTGAATACCACCACCATCTCCATGTCCACTGCACCCAGTGTGTGGCTGACCAACCAGGACTTCATGAAGATACTGGACGTGTACCTGTTGGGGGTGATCAAGGTGACCCTGAGTCTGCTGTCCCTAGTGCGGAAGGCGAGGGGCCGTGTGGTCAACATCTCCAGCGTCACGGGCCGCGTGTCCCTCTGGGGTGGAGGTTATTGCATTTCCAATATGGCATGGAGGCCTTCTTGGACTCCCCCAGGTTATGGCCTGGGACAGAGACCCTCCCCCCACCCCCCTTGGTCCTTCTGCTTCTGTGCTTCTGGGGGAGCCTTTTACAGGGAGTTCCTTTCATCACAGACTTAGAGTTCTTTTTTCCAGAGCTTTCTCTCTTGCTTTTGCCAGGCATTCATTGGGAAGCTCCCTTCTAAGTTCTTGGTGTCAGGATGGACTTGGCGACTGTAGAGTTTGAATGAACTTACTCTGCCCTGGAAGTTGGCCCACACTCAGAAAGTGAGGTAGAATTGTCACCGATATAATTTGGCTACAGTGTGCTCCACCTACATTACTGCTATGCTATTAGGTTGGGGGAGCCTTGTTTGCAGTGTAACCCCATGGAAGCAATTAATCAAGGAAAGTAATTAATCATATCAGCAGTAGAGACCCTACTGGCTGCAGGGCTGAGGATGGCTCTGAATATGGGGCAGGGAAGTGATCCCAGGTAGGGAGATGCATTTTAAGGTCCAGTTACACCAGCCCAGCTGATAAATGGCCAGGCAGTAGACTGGTTAGGATAGGGGGGAGAGGAAATTGAGTGTGAAGGGGATAAAATATAAAAAGCCTGGTGATCAATTGGATGTGAGGAGAATATGAGGAGATAACACTTATGTGGTACCTTGCAACTCAACTGGTAGGATTTAGAAGCGTAAGCACATGTATATAAAATATTTGGAAAAATATTCAAACTCTATACAGAATAACATCATCATAAGATTTCTCCTTCTGGCTTTTCTGTACTTCACAACCTCCCAGAGTTTCCTACTTATCGCACTGCAATCCTGTATTGGTGTCTTATTTGTGTGTGTGTGTTTTTGTGTCTTGGTTTATAAAAACTCTGAAGTCTTTGCCCCTCTGCCTGCCTCCCTTGCAGGAAGGAGCTCTCCTACTTTGGGGTGAAGGAGGAGATGATCGAGCCTGGTTACTTCAAGACCTTTGTGACCAGCCGTGAGGCAATTTCTCCGGGCCTCCAGGCAGCATGGGATCAGGCCAGCTCAGAGGTCAAGGAACTCTATGCGGAGACCTTCCTGGCCTCAGGTGAGTGAGTTGTGGACCTTGGAGAGAGAAGCAAACCCTTGTCTGGAAGCCTGGGTCCATCATTAGCACCTCCTCCAGTCTCAGGTCCATCTCCAGGCTCTGACTCACCCACACAGTGGGCACATGAGCTCCATCCCCAGGATCCCATGTGGTCAACTGGTGACCTAAAGAAAGGATCCAGGTTTGGTAAACCTGGGAACCACTGTCTCATCTGAACCCCTTGTTATTTTGGGAGGAAACTGAAGCCAGAAAGGATAGACGCCTGTGGACTCATGGCAAACTGACTTTAGAGCAGCTGGTTTTCATGTGCTTAGGTTTCTAGTGTTTATAGAAAGATCCAATTTATGTATTGGATATTCTCAGAAGTAGAGACAGAGGTTGCTTAGCGTGGAACAGTTGTTCCTGGGGTAAGAATTTGGGCGCTTCTTGGAGAATTTGAATGGATTAGTTTGGGACATGAGTTTGTGGGGGTGGGGCAGGGGGAGGGCAGGATTTCTTAGAAGGTTCCTTCCCATATTAGAGCTGTGAATTGGAAAGGAGGGATGTGGAAGTATATAAGGAAACTTTCATCTTGAACAGACATCAAAATAACTGAAAATATTTTGAAAAAATGCAAGTTGAATCTCTGTCCTTGGTCGTGAACTGCGTGGACGTGCTCTGACCACCTGCCACCCACGCACCTGATGATACTCACCTGACTGGGATGTCAAGCTCATATACTTCCCAAGAGCTACATACCCTCCTTCCTGATGGATGCCATGGTCTACTGGAGCTCCTCAAGGGCCAGGGCCCTGTGAAGTCAAGGTTGGGGTGTATGGGAGGTCTATTTGGGTTGCTGTGTGAGGGCTGATGCTTCAAGAGAAGGGAAAAAAGGTGGAGGGAGGGAGCTTTCCAGTCTCTAAGGCCATGCAGCTCATCCTCCTCCTTATCTCTACTCCAGGCTTCTTCTGAGGCTCTGGGGATATTAAGAAGAAAGGGCCAAGTTTTGCAGCTGAGGAACAGGGAGCCAATAGCACACATCTGTGCCCTGGTCCTTGAGCAGCCTCTCAAGGCTCTGAGCCTCATGGCCCTCCTGCCACCCTGAGGAATCTGCACCGTTTGGAGGGTGTGAGCCGCTGGGAGGGGGCTCAGCCCCACCTGCTCTACCTCTGTTCATCTCCTCAGAGTGTGCCTTCGTTTCCTCATCCCACAGGATGGAAATGGCCTGGAAGAGGCAAAGGGTCCTCTCTCCACTGAAAGTACCTGCGAGCAGGGGTTGGGGATGCACAAGGCAACCACCAGCCTGACCCATCAGCCTCATGTGCCAGCTGAATAAGGAGGCCACTCATCAGAGTGGGCAGCATTCTCAGTCCTAGGAGAAGAGCCCTCTGCGTGGTCCTGCAGCCCTCCCAACCCCCATTCCATGGCCTGCATTTTTCTGATGTTGGGAGTTTGAGTCCAGGGAAGTGCTGCTTGAGCCAGCAGTCAGCAGACAGGCCCGTGAGATGGTGAGTCAGGCCTAGGCCTGCGCTGGGACAGTTCCAAGTCATTCTTTTTCAGGTCTAGAGACAAAACCCTGGATCTCACCAACTGGGACTGTCTGAAGAACTGGGACACTCCTGGGCCTGCTCAGCCCTTGAGTGACATTGTCTGACTTCTTCCAGCCAAGACTTCCTTGTTCACTCACCAAGGAGGCAGACAAACTTCTGAGATGCCTCCCAGACCCACTGTAGGCAGTGCTGTGCCTTGGGGTGGGTATGAAGTAGGTGAGGTTCACCTCCACCTCCCACCTCCTACCTCCATACCCTGCAGGCTTTGGGTCTGCTCCTCAGGGCTGGTCCATGAACTGACCCCCACCCCCGCTACTCCCACCACCCTTGTTATAGAATGGCCAGACTCTCTGAGATTTGTGGTGACATTCTGGAGCTGACTAACCTTGGTAGACAGATAGCATAGAGCAGAGAGACGCATTCTTTTCCCTTCACTCTAGAGAACTTTGTGGCCCTATTTCTGTGTCAGACCCTCTAGACAGCGAAGGTCCCTCAGGATGAGCCTGGGCTCTTTTCTCAGGCCTGTTCTGAGAAATGGTGACCCTAGAGGTTTATCCAAAGATAAACCACAAACTCCAGCATAATTCTGTCCCCATATTTTATGCAGCCCTGGGCATGGCCCCTCACTACTCATACCTCTGTCTCATATCCTTGCTTCCTTTTCTTTACTGGCTTCCCTTCTACCTTTCTGTGTGTTCTTTGCCCCATTGCCTGGAATCTCTCCCTTCCCTCCAAGTCCTGACCCTGAGAGTTTTTTAAGTCCCTGACCCCAGTCCTCTGCTCTTCCCATATGTCATCCCCTCTCAGGGCCAAGGACTTGGCCCCAGGCCCTTCCCACAGCTGCCCAGGGAATTCATGAGCCATCTTCATCATCTGGCTGGACCTCAGTCTCAGTAACGCTCATATCAGAACTCTCTGTTCTCCTGCCTCTCTCCCTATGCCCAAAGTGTCTCCTCCTGACTTTTCTTGACACCTGTGGTTCAACCTGTTATCAGAATCATTTTGACTCCTGGCCTCCCTTCCCTCTGCGTTTTCCATGAGCCACTGTGTCAGTTGACTTTATAGTCCCTTCCTTTCACTGACATCACCCGCCTTCAGGCTCCTCAGCTCAACCTGGTGTGTATCTGGTCCTGGAGGTAGAAGAACAATGCTCACTGGGGGCCCTGCCCGGGGGAGCTTATGTGTCCTCAGTCCTTGACTCCCTCCATTTGCCTGGTTGCTGGGTGAGGGGGGTGCTGGACCCGCTTGGAGTGCAGTGGGGACTCCTCATTGGTGACCTGAGCATCACCTCCCCAGGACCCAGGCCCTGAGCCCCTCAGGGGTTTCTGCATTCTGGGAGTTGGGGCCTCACATAACCAGTTTCCCTTAAGCGGGAGGCCTGCTGCCTCTGACCTCAGGACAATGGAGGCACATCCGCCCTGGGGCAGACCCTTTATTTCTCATCATCTCTCGCAATGGAGACTCACCTAAGGACAGAGAATTCCAAAGAGCTGATAACCTGGAATTCATTTCTCTTGGGGTTTGGAGGGCACAAAACCAATTTTGTTTGTTTTGCGTTAGTGAGTTTGTCTTAATTTTTCCACCGAAAATAACAGTTACATTTCTTCACATGCCCGCATTCATGACAAAGGATTTTGATCCCTGGGCTGGAAGTGGGGGATTTCCAGGAGGATCCTCTGGGCTGAGTCATCCTTCCTTCTTTCCTCTGCTCAGACCACCCAGGTGAGCCACTTCTCAGCACTAACATCACCACTGTGGTTTTTCCCATCCTTGGCATCTTCACCCATTAGGGCTGGGGGAGACAGAGAGGGAGCCACCAGGGCTGTCTGAAGTGACAAAGCTTCAGGTTGGACTTGAATTTCTTGCATCTAGGCAAATTGGCATGGTGATGCATCCACCTATACAAGTTATAGAGTGGCTCACCCAGTGGCCGTGCATCTGTCGCCGGCAGCAGAAGGGAGGAGAGCTCTTCTCAACAGGCTCCAGCAGACTGGGGCTCAGAGGACCAGCCTCTCCTGCTATCTTCTGAGCCCGATTCTTCTTGGCCATCACCTCTCCCCTCTGCTATGGCGCCTATCACGGACCTCTCCTTTATGTACTTGTATGTTCAAGAACTGCAATCTGGTCCGCAACCTCTCGAACAAGTACGTCTTCATCATGGGCTGTGACTCGGGATTCGGGAACCTCCTGGCCACGCAGCTGGTTGATCGGGGCATGCGGGCGCTGGCTGCTTGCTTCACTGAGGAGGGGGCCCAGAAGCTTCAGCAGGTTACCTCCTACCAGCTGCAGACCACCCTATTGGATGTCACCAAGACTGAGAGCATCAAAGCAGCAGCCCAGTGGGTGAGGGACCAAGTGGGAGAGCAAGGTGGGACGAATTGCATTCTTTGGCTTTCTCAGTTTATCCTTCTTTTTCTCTCTTTCTCCCGCGGGTATCTGAGAGTTATCGGGGACCCTGTTGTTCAGATGGGATGGGAGAGGTGATGTAGAGAAAGGGACCGGGCCTGTAGCTCAGTGGGATTGGACCTGTTGCAGGGTTTGGACTGTCCACATGAAGAGGTGATTTCCCAAGGAAGTTTTCTTTCCCAGAAACTCAGAGGGTTAGCAGGGTTTGGGGGAGGTTGCGCTAGATGTTCAGGGAGGGAATATGCATTCCGTCTGTCGGAAAGATGGAGTAGCCTCACTGGGACTTTGGTAGTCCTAACTGTCAGCTCCTATAAAAATGTGAGCACACTTCTTGTCAGAATCAGGCTAGGGGGAGGAGAGAGGGAACATGAGGTTGGACTCCCTGAGTGGGGACATTTGTTCTCCTTGACTGTGTCAGGCTAGACTGCAGGGTGGGGAGCGAGATCTCTCCTCCTCCTCATATCATGATGGATACCAGGTTGACCTAAGGGTAAGTGCCTATGTCAGGGTGCCTGCTCTTATTGGGAAAGGAGGCTGTGGGCTAAGGATGGACTAGGACTGAATGGGGACCCACCCAGGGATCTTCCCACACGCAAGATGTAGGTGTAGGAATGGAAGAACAGGGTGGCTCAGTTGTAGAAGGAGCAGCCTGGGGGAAGTCTTGACTCCTGAGGGAGCTAATCTGGGGACTGTGCACACGAGTCAGGGCAGGAGAGCTCTGGGGCCCAGAAGGGGCAGACAATAACTCTTGCTTTATTTTCCTCCTTGGCATCTACCGCTATCCAATATTCAATATATTTTACTTATTTTTCTTATTTATTTTCTATTTCTCCGGCTAGAATAAAGCTTCTAGTGGGGCAGGTGTTTTTCCTTTTATTTATTATATATCCTTAGTGCTTAGAACAGTGTCTGGCATCTAGTAAGGTGCTCAATAAATATTTGTCAAATGAACTAAGTTATGAATAATTCAGCAAGAGTCAGTTTCTTTCTTCAACAGGCTGTCTCCGCCCAGTGCCCTACATTCAGCTTTGAGCCACTTGTGTTAATGACTCACTGGGTATATTAATTAGTTTCCTATTGCTGCTGTAATAAATGCACACAAAGTCGGTGGCTTAAAAGAGCACAAATTTATTATCTTATAGTTCTGGAAGTCAGAAGTCCAAAATGGGTCTCACTGGACTAAAATCAAAGTGTTAACAGAGCTCTAGGGAAGATTGCATTTCATCATCTTTTCCAGCTTCTAAAGGCCTCCTGCATTCCTTGGTTCATGACCTTCTTCATCTTCAAGGCCGCAAGGTTGGGCTGAGTCTTTCTCAGGCTGCCATCTCTCTGGTTCTCTGTCTTCTGGCTCCCTCTCCACTTAGAAGGACCTTTGTGATTGTATTGGGCTTGCCAAGCTAATCCACGATAATTTCCCCATTTTAAGGTCAGTTAAGCAACTTAAATTTCATCTGCTACCTTAATTCCTCTTTCCCATGTAATCCACCATATTCACAGGTTCCAGGGATTAGTATGGGGACATCTCTGGGGGGTCATTGGGCAACATCTTCGGTCTAAGAAGCACTGGGAAATGGGAGGAAGGGATACTTGCATGCTTTCTTCTTGCCCCTCAGAGTCTCTGGACATGACAAGTTGGCATGACCCTAAAGCTGTTCACACTGTTTTGAAAGTTCTCTAGCTCTCTTTGCAGAAAAAAGAAAAATTAAAGTTGTCCTGGTTTGCCAGCAGGCAGAGCTATTTACCAGGGATGATCAGAGGTGGCAGCGAGGCAGAGACCACTCGGGTTTTACAGTCTTTGGGTCTCAGCAGCTCCTTTCTTCCACTGTAAGACAAGAGTCTCCCCTAGCTGGGAAGGCTCTGAGTCCTGCCAGCCAGTTGGTCTCCTGGGGTCTCTACTTGGAGGAAGGCAGAAAGATAGGATGGGGACACAGCTTGTGTGGGGACCCCAGGCCTAGGGGAAGGGGTGAACCATGATTGGTGTTTACATCTAGACCTGCCCTCGTGTGTGTGGAAGAGTATCTTGAGGCTACAGAGGCCAAGGTGGGGTAGTGAGATAAGGGGACGGAAAGGGAAGGAACCCCAGGCCCGTCCCCCAAGTGGAATTTTACTTGGAACCTCAGTATGTAAGACAAATGAAAATTGAGGTTCTCCTGCATCTCCCTTCCTTATCAGGTTCTGGGGTTCAGCCTGAAAGCTCTCAGGACTGCAAACCACAGGTTGGAAACAGCTGTCCTAATCCACTCAACAATGAACCTGAGGCCCAGGGAAAGGAAGTGACCTGTCCAAGGCTGGAGGTAGAACCAGGACTAGAACTTGAGGCTCTTCAAGCCTGGCTCTTGCAGAGCTGAATGACAATACCTAGCAATATTTCTCTCCATTTATACCAACTCAATTTAAATATCTCAAAGGGAGCCCTTTTCACATTTTTCCAAAATTATTTTATTTGAATGTCTTCTGTATTTGTTTATAAGTCTTATTTATTTCTTCTCTGGTTTCTGAGATCGTTGAGGATTAAGACCATGTTTTGTTCATTTAATGTCTCTAGCACCTTCCTCTGTAACTGACAGATGCATGAAATGAATGAATGTGTGAATGGTTGAATGAATGGATGAACAGAGTAATTTTGGTAATGTGTGAAATGGAGTTGGTTCCTTACACTCAGATGAACAGAGAGGGGGAAGCATGATGGGGTAAGGAATTGAAACATTAATTCATTGGTATGAAAATGAGATCTCTTTTCCCAGAGCCAATAGCTTAGATGCTATTAGCTAAAGCCTGGATTGTAGCTGGTACAGTGTCCAGCTAGCTGGCAGACTGTGTGAATCAGAAAAACTGCCCCTTTAGGGCAAACCCATTAGTAAAAGGCCCATGTTCCTTTGGGCTGTCATAGCTCCCCACCCCACACTGCCAGACTGGCTGTCTTGTGCCTTGTGACATGCTCAACCATCCTCAGCAGCCCTGAGCTGGGGGGGTCGTGGACCCTGGTGCTTTTCCAGAGACACTGCTGATTTTTGTCTGGTTCTCCCTCCCTCCACTGTGCCCCCAGGCCTCTGGGCCCTGGTGAACAATGCTGGTGTAGGCCTGCCCAATGGTCCCAATGAATGGCTGACCAAGGAAGACTATGTGAAGGTGATCAACGTGAACCTGGTGGGACTGATCGAAGCGACTCTCCATAAGCTGCCCATGGTCAAGAAAGCCCAGGGCAGGGTCGTCAAAATGTCCAGCTCTGGTGGCCATGTGGCTATCATTGGTGGCGGCTACTGCGTCTCTAAGTTTGGCGTCGAGGCCTTCTCTGACAGCATCAGGTGACTGGGCCCAGGTGCCAAACCAGTCAGGGTAGGAGTTCTGGGGGTTTCACCTTAGGAAGAGAGGGCTGGATGGGGGCACCCTGTGGGCAGGGGAGATCTGGAGAGAAGATGCTAAAACAGTAGCAGGAGGAAGGCTAGACCTCCAGGGGCCTTCCTCAGGGACCCAGAGAAGAGGAATGAGAAGAGGTGGGGTGGTGATGAGCAGCCTTCCCTCGAGCTGTCTCAGAATAAGCAACACGCTGCTTGGGCCTGTGGGAGTAGGAGGGAGAGTCCTCCAAACAGACAGAGAGGTCTGGGGGCAGATGTGCTGTGGGCAGCCCTCTGAGAAGGATGCAAGCCTTGCATAGATCCCTTCACTCCTTTGCCACCTAGGCATTGGGGGTGGAGCTGAGTGGGAGGGACCTGGTCGGAGCAAGGCTTTGGTCTAAATTCCTCCCGGCTAGGCTTGCCTAATGTGAATTGTCCAGAGACAGGCTTGGGAAAGGGCTTATTTGCATGAAAGCCGTGCTGGGCCTGGTGCAGGGGTGGGGGGCACACCTCCAGGTTCCTGATCTCTGGAGATCAGCTCCTCTAGAGGTGTCAGAGGTGACTTTCCCTGATGATCCTTTGTCATCGTGGAGTCCCAGACTGAGTCCAGCTCTTCTTTCCCAGGCGTGAGCTCCACTACTTCGGGGTGAAAGTCAGCATCATTGAGCCGGGGAACTACCGGACATCCATTCTGGGCAAGAAGGACCTGGAGGGCATGGAGAAGAGCATGTGCAAGCTGTGGGAGCGGCTGCCTCAGGAGACCCGCGAGAGCTATGGAGAGGAGTACTTCCATATCTGTGCGTTCCCCAGGAGAGAAAGGGATCTCTGAGAGGGATGGAAAGGTCTTGGGGGGTCACTGACCCACTTTCATTTTACAGATGATGGATGGAGGCTCAGAGGGGTTATGAGCCCAAGGCCACACAGCTGGTGGCAGAGCTGGGATTTGAGAACTGCTGGGGGAGTGACAAAACCATAGCTGCAGGGAGATGGGGGTGTTAAGAGAGATGCTGCCCACCCGCCCCTGGCACCTGCTTTCCCCCCAAACATCCGTATGCAGGTGAATCAGGTGAAAACGCACTGCCATGAGTACAGAGAAGTTATTAAGAGCACAGCTACTTGAGCCAGACTGCCTGGGTTTGAAGCCTGGCTCTGCCACTTACGGGCTAGGAGGAGACTCTGAGAATGTTACCTAGTCGCCTTAAGCCTCAGCTTTCTCATCTATAAAATGGAGTCAATGATAGTGCCTACCTCACAGTGCTGCTGTGAGGATTAATGTCTGTGAAGTATCTCTCATGCACTAAGTGCTTGTCAAATCAGTAAAGAGGAAAATCACACGAATGTTTTAAAGGAAGGGGCTCTGGGAGCTCTCTTTCTCCCTGGCCTAAGGGTCTCCTGTGAATCTCAGGTGTTTCTGGAGAGTAGAGGAGGGACATCACAGCTGTTTACTATACTGTCCCAAACTCACAGTTTGGGGAACTCTTCCAGTTTGAGGGATGCACGGAGCCCCCACCATTGGAGACCAAGAGGAGGGGTGGCCTGCAGATGCAGCGGAGGAGGGATTGGCCAAAAGACCTGGTGGAGTACCTCGTGGTCGGAGGGAGAGGCCTACTCTGAGGCCCGGGCGGCCCCACGTTCACTCAGAGCATCTAATCCCAAAGCCAAGCCAGTTGGTTTCAGGAGAGGATCATTCACAAGATTTCCTGCTTCTCTCCATTTCTCCCCTCCAAGTGCCTGGAGGGGGAACAGCCCCTCAGGGCCACCCTTGGAGCTGCCCTTGTGTGGGACAGAAAGGTGGGGCTGGCATTTTTCTGGCTCAGGAGGTTCCCCTGGTCCAGAGTGAAGCAGCCGGCTCTCAGCCCCGTCCTGCTCCATTTGGGCCTCAGTGGCCTAGTCATATATTTCCCTAAGCCAGATTTTTTCCCCTCTCTTTTACTTGACTTCCATGAACATCCCTGAGAGGCAATTTCCTGTTGTGGTTTTAAGCTCTTAGACTCTGAAACTAGGCTGCCTGACTGTAAATTTCATCTCTCCTGCTTGCCTTGGGCCAGTTGCTCAGTTTTCTCATCTGTAATGGGTTGTAAAAATTAAATGAGTTAATATATAAAAAGTGCTTAGAATATTATCTGCTTCCTGGTAGGAACAATTTGATTTAAAAGTTTGTTGTTTTTATCTATTACCAGTATAATAGAGAAAAAGAGCATGGCCTCCTTTTCTCTAGTACACTGGTACCTGCGAGCTGTGTTGCAAAGAGATATTCTTAACTAGCAATCATCCAAAGTGATGAATTTTAAACATATACCCAGAAACTCTGAATGGGCTAAATATAATCACTCAGTTAAATTAATGGCAGGTATCTAACTGTCTGGGGGGCAGGGGTGGTTATTTTAGTGAATTGCTCTCCTAGACCTCCAACATCCACAGAGTAAAAAGCCAAGACACCATAACTTAAAACCATAACAGCCATTTATTCACCTAATGCACATTTTATTGAGAGCCTACCACATGCCAGGCACTGGGTAGGGCCGGGGGTGAGAGTGGACAAAGCAGCAGGGCACACAGCTGGCTGCCTGCAGCTTAAGGCCCAGTGGAGGAGATAGATCTTAATAACAACACACACATTTAGTGACAAATGTGGATAACGACCATGGGAAGAAACACAAGGCCATGAAAAAAAGAATAGGGTTGGGAGTGGGGCCCCAGTTTAGATTATGGTGTAGGGAGGGCTTCTCTGATTTGACTTTGGGGAAGAATAAGTTAGGCATTGTTGGAAAGTGGATAGGCAAGAAAGTTTTTTCAGGAAGGCCCTGAGGCACTGAGTTCCCTTAGAGGAACTTTAAAGATACCAGAGGGTGGGGAGCAGTGCAGGGGGAGCAGAAGAGACCCAGGATAAATTAGAGCATCAAAGCACACTGAGGATTAAGGATGTGATCTGATCTGTGATTGGGAAAGCCTGCTGTGGTTGCTGCGGTATTCCAGGCTACACATGTCGGTGGTTTAGGATACAGAGAAGTGGAGGAGATGGAAAGAAGTTGATAGATGCCCGGTGTGTATTAGACCTCCTGGTACTGGGAGGGAGAGAAAGCCATCCAGGACGAGTGCTAGGTTTAGTTCAAGAAACCTGATGGGTGGAGGCATCATTCATTCATTGATTTAGGGAAAAGTCAGGGAGAAGTATTTGGAGAAGTATTCCTTGGGGAAAGTAATCTTTCAGTTCTGGACATATTAGAATTCTGTGAGGAGAAGTAAAAAGTTCTGAGGATCAGTTAGGGCTTTTCAGTTACAGGTGACAGAAAATCCAACCCAAATCATTTAAGCAGAAAAGGAATTTCTTGATGCTTATTACTAAAAAGTATAAGGATATGGGCTTCAGGCACTGCCTGATCCAGTCCACAAATGATGTTCTTAGGACCTGCTTTCACCCTATTTCTTTTTTTTTTTTTTTCAGTACTTGTAGATTTATTCAGGCTTGTTAGAGGTCTTAAAGTAACCAGGAATTGCAATAAATATTTGAACAGAGGGCTGGATGTTTCAAATGCTAACTAAATCGATAGAATTAGAGCTAATACACCAGCTGTGCTGATCCATGTGACTGCCCTTTGTCTTGTGCTCTCTCAGCTGACACTTGTCCTTTACAATCCAGCCGTGGTAAACCCTTCACTAGCTGAGGAAAGCTCTATTTTCATTTCAAATCACCCTATTTCTTGGCTCTGCTTCTTCTGTACTAGCTTCAGGCTTACAGCTCTCTCCCCTGTTGGTGGGGTCCCATGGCTGCAGCATCTCCTCATCTCCTCCCAGGATAGTCCTTTCCAGTAGCTCCCCCAAACGGTCTAAGATTTACTCTGACTTGGTGGGCCAGTGATGGCAGGAGCAGAGGGAATTGCAGGATGTACTCAACCCTGAGCCCATCACTGTGCCCGGGGAAATGTGAAGCTCTGATTGGCTCAGGCTGGGTCATGCACTCTACCTAGACCAAAGGACTCAGAATGGAAGAGGTGTGGATTCCCAGAGAGAAATCTGTAGCTGTTGCTATAAACAAGGGGAATAACTGTTTGGGGGTTGGGGGAGGATAATATATATTCCCTGTGAGTTTCCCCTAAAGCTCTCAGTTAGCAAAGAATGATCCAAATTATTTATGGGGTCACTATGAGGCTGGGGTGAAACACAGACTCAGCCAGCATCTGGAAACCACAAAGACGTTTTCTAAGTAGCTCAATGCAGGCAGAAGCTGTAGAGTCTTCAGTGAGGTCCCTAAAAGAATGTGTACAAAGGCGAACTTCCTCTGAAAACCACTGTTGAAAAGCTGATGTTCTTCAGAAGAAAAGTAAGGGTTGGGTTATAAAATACTATAGGCTGATTCATCTGTAGTTCTCTCCACAATTTCAGAGGAAAATTTTTACGCAGGCATTTGACTACTTTTAGATAAAAAATTTTCTGAGTGATCATACTCTAATTTTTACTTAAGTTTTACTAGTGTTTACTGGGATACACAGATGAGACAAAAATCTCTAGGAATCTAGAAGGGGAGGTCTGAAAGCAAGTATAACGCCACACAAATTGTGCAACAATGGACATGCATACAAAACAAAGCAACAACTGAGCCTGTGCGTCTGGAGCCTGTGCTCCGCAACAGGAGAGGCTGCGACAGTGAGAGGGCCGCGCACCACGATGAAGAGTGGCCCCCGCTCGCCGCAACTAGAGAAAGCCCACTCACAGAAACTAAGACCCAACACAGCCATAAATAAATAAATTAATTAATTAAATGACGTAAATTTTAAAAACAAACAAACAAAGCAACAGTACAGGGACTTAATTCTGCTGTCACAAAAACCTTCACAGAGGTGACCATTGGTGTCCTAGTGAGTTTTGAAGAATAAATAGGAGTTCATCACCAAAAGGGAAAAAGATGGCAAATGTTTCACAGAGGGAAGAGCATGAGCCACAGTTGGGAGACCTGCCATAGCACTTGTGTGCTTTCGAAGGTGGTGTGGATGCAAGCTATAGACGACAGTAGTCTCTCTAACCGTGTTACACAACTCTCTATACTTCAGTCTCTCCACGATAAAGTATAATAATTCCTCTCTCGTGGGTTGTTAGGAGAGTTAAACAAGAATGTAAAGTACTCAGCTCAGCCATATGATAAGGGCTCAACAATCTTAGCCATCGTTGTTATGACTAGTCTGGCCTGAGTGTAAAGAGGTGGGCATGGGGATGAAGCCGGGAGACGTTACGAGTCGGATAGTAGAAGACTTTGATGGCTCCAATAAGAAGTGTGGCTGTAAAAAAAAAAAAAAGAAGAAGTGTGGCTCTCATCCTGAAGGACCTTGGAGAGCCTTTTATTAAATGGCTCTGAAATGACCTGATCAGATTTGTGTGCCGTGGGAAGGATGAGGGTGGAGACGTGAGACCAGCTGGGAGGCCACCTCAGAAACCCAGTGAAGGACCGACAAAGGCATGAAGTGAAAGGTCTTGGGCATTGTGGGAAGTATGTATGTATGTGGGGTAGTGTTGGGGGTGGGGCAGGTGCTGTGGAGACAGACTGAAGAAATATTTAGGAGTGGTCACAAGCACCACTGGACACGAACTCCAGCAAACTGTTATGGCCAATCAAACAGGCCCCTGGCTTGTGAATCGGGGAACAGGCCAGGTATCTTGGAGCGATTTTTAGCTATCCCCAGAATAGAACCATACTGGAAATGGCTAGTTAATAACAACCTAACCTAGGCACATTCCCGAAGAAGCAGCGCACAGAGTCACTGGGATAAGCATGTGAACAGGACACAGTGCTCTGGTCCTCACAGAGCACAGCCTGGCTTGTTAGCATACTTCACAGCAACACAGCCACCTGCCAAGTTTCTTTCTTTATCTCAACCCTGCCAGGGAAGCCACCAAAAATTCCCCTTTTAGTCCCCTTTCTTCCTAGGGAGGGACTAGGACCGTTGGGTCCATACTGAGTGCCAAAGCCTAGTGCCTGCTGTTTTATAGACTTCATTTCGCTGAATTCTCACAATAGCACAAACGTTTCCTGGATGCCCAAATGCAAAGCCTGAGTTCTTCCTCACCGTCCAGGAGACAGACAGGGGCTAAAGGGTACCCCTGTCTCCCTCAATCCATGTCTAGCTGGGTGCCCAGCACAAAGCAGGAGTGCAATAACTATTTGAGAGAACATGGAGAGGATGTGCCTTAGACTATTTCAGAGTCTCAGGCAGCTTCTTCCACCCCATCAGCTTGTGGGTCCAAAGCCATCTCATCCCATCAGCTTGCCTCATCCTCATCAGCCCACACAGCCTTCCCTGCCTCTGAGGGAGCCGTAACCCTGAGCTTCATGAATGGGTCCTTTGACACTCACTTCCCCGCCTGGAACCTGCTGGTGGTGGACTCTGTGTCAGACCCAAGGACGGAGCACAGAGCATCGGATTCCTAAGACATTACTGCTCTATAGACAGCCTGGCTTTAAGTCAGTGTGGCTCTTTTTGGGACCCCTAATATGTAGTTTACCTCTTTTCACTGCAGTAGTTTTCTCTTTAAGAAGAAACAGGAGTTCCTCGGAGTCGGAGGGTGGGGGTAAAGCATACTTGAACGACACCGTTCCGCCCTCACCAACTGCCCACCAGTGTCCTGCACAGAAGGGGTGACTTCTCTGCCTTCCTGGACCACCCCCAAGTCAGGCTAGCTTTTGCTCCCTCTTTGTTTTCAAGTTCTAATCCCTTATCACGAAGTCTGACTCTCAGGCACCACTTCCTCCTGAGTCCTTGGGGTGCTCAGTGAAATATGAGTCCCACTGAGCTACCCCCTTCCCAGAGTCCTGGGGTGAGGGTGCAGGTCAGGGCTCCCTAAGTGTATCGTGTGGCTTGTCTCCTATCTGTGTTGTAAGCTACAGCAGACTTGGACCCATCTCCACACCCGTGTGTACCATGCTAACGGAACAGCCCCTCACATTTGCTAGAGGCTTACAAGGTACCGGTCTGTGCCTTAGCTCATCTGAGCCCCATAATGACCTTATGACCAAAGCAAAGGCAGTGTTACTATTTTTTAATAACATCTTTTCCCTGCATGCTTTTGTAGAAAATTTGGAAACTCTAGGAAGTCCACAGTAGGAAAAAAAAAACCTCCAGCGACTAGGAATTTCACCAGACAGACAGTATTTTTCCTTATTTCCTTCCAATTTTTCTGTGCACTTATATTCACCTGTTTTCTCTCCTCTTTCTTCCACTGTCTACCCTGCTATTATTCATCTTTATTATTCTCTAGGGCAGGTATTATTATCCCCATTTTACAGATGATGATAGTTTAAGCTCAAAGTCACACAACTAATAAGTGGCAGAACTGGGCACAGTTCTTCTCATTGCTAGTCTAATGCAATAGTAGGAATTCAGTTCACAGCTATTGAATTCGGGAAGAGAAATAAGATTATTTATAGGGTGTTTGTTTAAGGGGCAACCTGGAGCTTGTGAAATCTGCCTGAAATGTTAGATCAGTGGTCTGGTGAAAAAGGAGCTTGGATGGAATTCAGAAGAAACAATCTTTAATGAAGAATAATAGAACCTTTGATTTTTTCCCCCTCTTGTACCCTGAAACAGATACTGACAAGTTAAAGAACACGATGCAGCTGGCAGAGTCAAGGATCAGTGAAATCACTAACAGCATGGAGCACGCTTCTGTTTCCCAGAACCCCCGCATCCACTACAACCCTGGCCTGGATGTCAAACTCCTCTACCTCCCCTTGGCTAAGTTTCCCACCCCTGTGACAGATTTCATCCTGAGGCGGTACCTTCCAAGGCCAGCA
Source organism: Phocoena phocoena (assembly GCF_963924675.1). Classification (NCBI taxonomy): domain Eukaryota; kingdom Metazoa; phylum Chordata; class Mammalia; order Artiodactyla; family Phocoenidae; genus Phocoena; species Phocoena phocoena. The sequence continues at coordinate 58,237,163 of NC_089229.1, forward strand.
GACAGTGTCCGAGCTGGGGAAGCCCAAGGGGTGGTCAGTGGAGTATGGAGGAGGGGGGGCGGGAGAAGGCACTGTAGGGTCACATGAGGGGGTATCAGATGTTCTGGGGACACCTTGCTTGGCTGACACCCTACCTGTTGGTGGTGAATTTATGGATAACTTCTAACAGAAGGTGTTCCTACTCACTGGGGCCTCACAGAAACCTGAGGGGGCCTTTACAGGTTCAAAGACCTGCAGCCTGGCCCCAAGACCATCTGTCACCCAATCAGGATATGGCTTTTTCTTGACCTGGAGGAGTCAAGGAGAGGAAAACTAGTTCCTGCTGAATCATGAGCCTCCCTCAGTTATCACCACCACTGGGAAATTTTGTGGGATTATGTAGCCCACAGGAGAACTCAACCACTTTCCTCTCATGTCTCTAAATATGCATTAACCTTATTCACATAAACCATTATTTGAAGTATGTAGTAGGACAAACAGGGAGTGCAAGATTACATCACGCAAAAGTTTATCATAGTATTTTCTCTCTCTTTTATGGATTTCTGTATCCATAGGTGATTGGGACTCACATGAAGTAACACTTGTTTGTTTAATCACCATTGATTAATTCTTCAAATATTACCTGAGTGCCTACTATAGACGAGGCCCTGTGTAGGCGCTAGAAGCATACAAATATGATTGAATCATGGTCTTGGTTTTTCACTCTTTATTTTGTGGTTTTGTTTTTGTATTTTAGCACAATATCTAGTAGCAGAGACAGGATAGTGATAGAAGAAACAGAAAATCAAATTTTTGGAGCTACGAGGAACACTAGAGTTTATCTAATTCAGTAGTTCCCCAACTTGGCTGTGTATATCATAATCACCTGGTTAATTAAAATACAGATTCCTGGGCCTTGGTGTTAGAAAATCTGATTATTAGGCTTGGGTGGGGCCCAGAAATCTGTATTTGTCAAAAGGACCTAGATGATTCTGATGCATCTGGGCACTTGGAAACTGCTGATAGTTCCATAGGAGTACCTAATGCTCAGAGGAGGAAGTGACTTATGGGAGGTCCCCTAGCATCATAGCCATGACAGAACTCAGGTGTTTAGATTCCCAGACTAGGATTGTAGTTATCGGAGAATAAATTCCCGAAATTAGTAACATTGTCAAAAAAGTCAGGAAACAATGGGCTTCCCTGGTGGCACAGTGGTTGAGAGTCTGCCTGCCGATGCAGGGGACACGGGTTCATGCCCCGGTCTGGGAAGATCCCACGTGCCACGGAGCGGCTGGGCCCGCGAGCCATGGCCTCTGGGCCTGCGCGTCCGGAGCCTGTGCTCCACAACAGGAGATGCCACAGCAGTGATAGGCCTGCGTACCGAAAAAAAAAAAAAGTCATGAAACGAAATTATTATTCTTTAAAAATCCTTAAACTTCTGAGTCATATGAAGTTCTATTGAAAAGACTTTTGATCTTGAGGAGTGATCACGTAATAAAAGTCAAATGTGAATTTTTAAAATTAAAATGTCTTTAGTTGGTGTCTCTTCAACATCCAGCTGAACTTGAAAATAATTAAATGTAACTTAATCACATCTGCCAAAGACCCCTTTTCCAAGGAAGGTAACATTCACAGGTTCTAGGGATTAGGGTGTGGACGTATTTTTTGGAGGGCTACCATACAACCCACTAAGTCTGTTATTTGCATCACGTCTATTCCTGGCACCAAATTCTCTGTATCAGGTAGGATGCATTGAGCAGCAAGTAACAGAAAAGTCAACTCACATTGGTTTAAACAACAAAGAAAGAGTTAGGGCAGGACCCCATAGCTAAATGATAACTGCATCATCTTTCTGCTTCTTTGCTCTGGCATCCACAGTTTAGTCTTTACCCTAAATCCAATTACCTTTATTGTTATGGCATGACTGCCAGTGGCAATGGGAACTCTGTGCTTCCTCATTCACAACTTATAAGAAAAGAGAGAGCCTGTCTTTCCATGACGCTAAAGATTTAGGAAGTTTCTTTCCCAGAGCCCTCACCGAGGCTTTCCTTAAATCTCATTGACCCAGGGACTTCCCTGGTGGCACAGTGCTTAAGAATCCTCCTGCCAATGCAGGGGACAGAGGTTTGAGCCCTGGTCTGGGTCATGCCACAGAGCAACTAAGCCCGTGCACCACAACTGCAGAGCCTGTGCTCTAGAGCCCATGAGCCACAACTACTGAGCCCTCGTGCCACAACTACTGAAGCCCATGCACCTAGAGCCTGTGCTCCACAACAAGAGAAGCCACCTCAATGGGAAGCCCGTGCACCCCAATGAAGAGTAGCCCCTGCTCACCGCAACTAAAGAAAGCCTGCACATGGCAACGAAGACCCAACGATGAAGACCCAATGCAGCCAAAAATAAATAAATTTATATTAAAAAAAAAATCACATTGACCCAAATGAGACCTGGATGGCTTAGGTTTGTCCATCTGTGGACCAGTCACTGACGAGGGGGTAAATTGCCACAAATTGTTTAGACTAATCACAAGACAGAATGGGAATGTTGGGGAGACAGTCACAGTGCCTATTGCCCTGGAAAATTCAAACCTCAGACTCCATGCTATTGAGAAGGTTAAATCTAGGTCAAAAATAAATTTTCTTTGTTGAAGACACAAAAATTTACTAGGGGGAGTAGCCATACTACCTATAGCTAGGTAATATTTTGAGATACTAATTTACACATTTTCATTGCTCCTTGTTTTCTTATTTCCCCCTTCCCCACTCAAGTAGGGAGCCAATTTGGTACTTCTTTACCTAGGGTGAGATATCTAATGGAATAGAATAAATACATTTCTTGTACTTTCTCCAGATTTAGTTTCCCCCAACCTTAATATCTTTAGAGAAATTATAGGATTTAGGGAAAGAAACAAAAGGGAATGTGTCTTGTGGGTTTATACAATGTCTCAGAGAAGCAGGGCCTCTCCCCTAAGACCAGGAGATTCACTTTGGTGAATTCTGATGAGGGAAGACCAGGGTTCACTTTTTGGTACTATGTTGGGGAAGTGGCAAGACTCAAGATAGTCCCAGCTGCATTGTGTGTTTAGGCACATGAGACTCTGGGTGACCTCACAGAAGACACATGTCCCACCATGGCAGGAAGGCAGTAGAGATTCATCAGATATAAAGGGCATGTAGGGACTTCCCTGGTGGCGTAGTGGTTAAGAATCCATCTGACAATGCAGAGGACACGGGTTTGATCCCTGGTCCGGGAAGATCCCACACGCCACGGAGCAACTAAGCCTGTGCACCACAACTACTGAGCCTGCGCTCTAGACCACAAGCCACAAGTACTGAGCCTGTGTGCCACAACTACTGAAGCCTGCACACCTAGAGCCCACGCTGTTTAACAAGAGAAGCCACCGCAATGAGAAGCACGCACACCACAACCAAGAGTAACCCCTGCTTGCCACAACTAGAGAAAGCCCGCATGCAACAATGAAGACCCAACGCAGCCAAAAAAAAGGCACTCTGCTTACTTATATTAAAAAAAAAAAAAAAGGCATGTAGACTGGAACAACAAACATTTTAAAAAATTTTTTCTTTTATTTATTTATTTATTTTGGCTGAGTTTTGTCTTCGTTGCTGCGTGCGGTCTTTCTCTAGTTGCAGCGAGCAGGGGCTACTCTTCATTGCAGTGAGTGGGTTTCTCATTGCGGTGGCTTCTCTTGTTGCAGAGCACGGGCTCTAGGCACGTGGGCTCAGTAGTTGTGGCTCATGGACTCTAGAGCCCAGGCTCAGTAGTTGTAGCGCACGGGCTTAGTTGCTCCGCAGCATGTGGGATCTTCCCAGACCAGGGTTCGAACAAGTGTCCCTGCATTGGCAGGCAGATTCTTAACCACTGTGCCATCGGGGAAGTCCTGGCACAACAGACATTTAAGAGGTAACCTATGCAGATAGAAGACTTAGTTTTTTGCTCTGAGGGCTATTCCCCCACCCCATCATTAATAGTTGAGGTAGTTTTGAATTTGTGGACTGAAATTTATAAGTGCTCCAATTTTACATTTTAGTTTATTTCATATTAGGATCACAACTTTTCTTATATAGCTTTTGTATTTTCCTAGAGTTTTAAATTGACTTTCCTTTTCTTATTCACTTATTCAGCCTCTTAATCAAATTTTTCCACTTTTTTTTTTAAAGCAGAGAAGAAATGTGATCTGATTTAAATTTTTTAAAGATCACTGTAAGGGCTCTTTGGAGACTGAAATGAGGGGGCAGTGGTAGAAGTAAGGACACCCTCCAGAGAGACCATTGCATAATCCAAGCAAGAAATTATTGTTACCTTAGGTTAAAGTAGTGGAGTAAGGATGATGAGAATGGATGAAATCAGTGTATAATTTGGTGGTAGAACCATTGAAGGATTTTAATCAGTTAGTCTGAATAAATTCAAGAAGAATTTCCTGTGCTCTTACTGTGTTCTGGGCATAGTTCTAAATGCCAGAGTTATAGTGGTGGACAAGACAGACAGAGCTCTTGCCCTCAAAGAGTTTCTATTCTGATGGGGGGAGGAGTTGGGGAATAGACATATAAAGAAATGAATGAAATAATTTTATATACTGATAAATGTCATGGAAAAGAGAAAATATAGTAATGTAACTAATAGAAGACCAGGGAGGCTGCTTACCTTTTGAAACAACCAGTTATTGAGGCAAAATTTATATATAACAAAATACATCCTTTAAATTGTAAAGTTTGATGAGTTTTGACATATGAATATACCTGTGCATCCACCATTAGTCAATATATAGAACATTTCTCTCATCCTAGAAATTTCCCTGGTGCCCCTTTGCAGTTCATCCTCCCTCTCCTCTGCCTTAGCTCCAGATAACCACTGACATGCTTACTGTCACTATAGATTCATTTTGAGGCTACTTACTTTTAAAGAAGATAGTTTTGCTGCCCTTGAGGAATGAGTTGGAATGAACTGGACTGGAGGGGTACAAGAGGAGCAAGACTAGAGATGGTGAGAGAAATGTAACAACAAAATCATAGAAATAATAATAATTAGCATTTATTGGACATTTACTCTGTCCCAAGCACTGTGTTTTCCAAATACTATCCATTTAATTTTTATTTAACCCCTGCAACAAGCCCTGTGGTTTTATCCCTATTTTATAAAGGAGGAAACCAAGACTCAGAAAGTTAAGTGATTTGTACAAGATTACATAGCTAATGGGGTTTCCCTGGTGGCACAGTGGTTAAGAATCCGCTTGCCAATGCAGGGGACATGGGTTCGAGCCCTGGTCTGGGAAGATCCCACATGCTGCAGAGCACCTAAGCCCGTGCACCACAACTACTGAGACTGCGTTCTAGAGCCCGCGATCCACAACTACTGAGCCTGCGTGCCACAACTACTGAAGCCCGCGCACCTAGAGCCCGTGCTCCACCACAAGAGAAGCCACCGCAATGAGAAGCCCACGCACCACAACGAAGAGTAGCCCCCACTAGCCACCCCTGCTTGCTGCAACTAAAAAGAAAACCTGCGCACAGCAACGAAGACCTAACACAGCCAAAAATTAATTAATTAACTAATTTTATTAAAAAATTACATAGCTAATAAATGGCAGAGAGGATTCCAGTCCCTGCCGTTCACCACACACTACAATAGCAAACACTTACATAGTGGTTACTGCATACCAGGCACTGTTCTAAGCACTTTAATATTCACAACAACCTTGAAAGAAGGATATTATTATTCAGTTTTAATGAGGAAGAAACTGAGACTCAGAGAGGGTAATTACATACCTTAAAAGTAACTGGCAGAGCAGGTCCTTCTATTTCTGAATACTAGTCGTTGAGCATGTGCTTAATTTCACCCTGGGGAGCACCTCTGTCCACACACATTTGTAGCAGGGTTTTCTGGCCAGCAGCTGTGATGTGGCTTTTGCTTCTGTTTCTATAAACCTTCTGAACCTCTTCTAGCCAGACTTGCATGGGCCTCTCTTCCAGCTCTTTCCCCATGAAAGGAGGGGAGCCTCTGTCCTCCATGGCCTCCTTTTCCCCTATGGGGCATGCCTGCCTTTCCCCTGAGCCTCAGCTGTCTGATCTCCTGTCAACCTCAACTCAGAAGTGATGGGAGGTGGGAGGACAGAGCACCATCCAGAGTAATTGGGGCTTGCTGGTCACTGAACTATTGCCTGGCCAGAATATTTGAGATATTCTTGAGCAACAGCAGTGTAAATACTGCATCTGGACCAGAACAAAACGATACAGAGAATTTTAATGCCAAACTTGGAACAATAACAAAATGTTCCTTTTGGAATTCCTGACAGAGGAACAGGAGGAGTGAGGATTTTTTTAAATTGTGTGTGTTTATTTAATAGTCAGGGACAAGTTTCGACCAGGAAATGAATGTGAACTGCAAGTAAACAATCTTCAAAGGCAGAATTGAGACTCCACTTAGGAGACATTTCAGAGGGCTTTGTAGGTAAGGAGAGAAATGCCAACTCTTCCAAGGTTGCCGGGAAAGGAGAGATCTGAATTTCTCCTACTGAAGGAGGAGGAAAACTCCCCCAGGGGGTTCTTCCATCTTCTGCACTGTTATCTGCGAAGACCAGTGAGGGGTGAGCCACCTCCAAGACAACTACGACTTAATTGTGACATGTGACTCAGGCTTTGGGAACCTGCTGGCCAGGCAGCTGGACCTGTGAGGCTTGAGGGTGCTGGCTGCGTGTCTGATGGGGAAGGGGGTGCAGCAGCTGAGGAATCAAACATCAGACAGGCTGGGGACATCCTGGATGTCACCAAGACAACATTGCTGTAGCCACCCACTGAGTAAAGGAGTGTGTGGGGGACAGAGGTATGACTTAGGTATATTTCTCTTCATCTGGATGTCCTCTTATTCCAAGTAGTGGCCCCATGAGATGACACCAGTCTATTAAATAAGGGAGAGGTACTATCCAGTTATAAAATGAGCTCTTAGTTATTTACTTTGACAGAAAAGAGCAATCATCTGGATCCAAGACAGCAGCTGATTCTCCTTAGCCACACTCCATGGCATGTAGCTGTAGGTATATAAACATGCTTCATATAAGTACAAACTATTTAATAACAAATAATGTTTGTATAGCACTTCACAGTTTTACAAAGTTCTTATATATACATTACGCCATGTCCTGTTTCAAGAACTTTGATTTCACCTCAGATCATTGGAATACTTTTAATGTGGAAAAGCAAGACCCACAGCAGAGGTCTTTGCTCAGAGTTCCTGCACGTGCTGGTGCAGTGAGACATGGGAGTTGAAGTCTGGATACCTGTGATAAAATTCTCCACTCTGGGGCTTCCCTGCTGGCGCAGTGGTTGAGAGTCCGCCTGCCGATGCAGGGGACACGGGTTTGTGCCCCGGTCCGGGAAGATCCCACATGCCGCGGAGCGGCTGGGCCCGTGAGCCATGGCCGCTGAGCCTGCGCGTCCAGAGCCTGTGCTCCACAATGGGAGCGGCCACAACAGTGACAGGCCCGCGTACCGCAAAAAAAAAAAAAAAAGTCATCTAACCCCTCAGTGATTCAATGTCTTTCCCAGTAAAGTGGAAATAATAATATCTCCCCTCAAGTGGTTCTGGTAAAGCATACATGAGGTAATGTATATAAAAACTTTGTAAAGGTGAGATGGAGCCAGATGATGGAGCTGGGAAGTCACAGGCCAAGCTAGAGAATCAGTGCCCTGTCTTCTGTGCAACTGGGGAGACTTAGCAGTTTATGGAGAGAGGGGGTTCTTTTCCTACTCTCTCCCAAATTTCCCTTGTTCATCCTGAATCCCCCTAATTTCTAGGACTTTGGACTTCTGTCTGCTGGCAGCATCCAGCAGATTCCTATCAAAAACTAGAAGAGGAAGGAAACTGTTGACAAGGGGCTACAGGAGTAAATACCTGGGAAAGCAAAGAGAGGGAATAAGTTTCCAAAAGACAGAGAGGAAGGGAATGAGGTGGAAAACATTTCAAAAGAAAGAAACAACTTGACCTGAGCTTATATGAACCACCTGTAGATTCCAGGGTGACAGTTTTTTTGTGATGACTGCATAGTCATGGACACCCCAATGGTCCTGGCTCCAGACTCTTTATAGGAGGGACCTGAGAGAGGCGATTTGGGTGGATTCGGGCACCTGGACACTTGATGCTTTTTGCATGGCAAGCCTTTTATTTCCCTTCAAATAGTGGTTAAAAATCATAGATGTGGAATCAGATTTCCTGGGTCCAAATCCTCATCTGCCTTTTACTAGCTGTATGAACTTGGGCAAATTACTTAATCTCTCTGTGCCTCACTTTCCTCATATGCAAAAATGGAGATAATAATAGTATCTATTGCATAGGGTTGTAGCAACGATTAAATGTGGTAATATGTGGGATGAATTGGGAGATTGGGATTGACATATATACACTAATATGTGTAAAATAGATAACTAATAAGAACCTGCTGTATAAAAAAATAAATAAAATAAAATTCAATAAAAAAGACATGCAAAAAAAAGAAATGTGTACAGCACATAGAATAGTGCATAGTCCACAGTAAATGCTACGTAATTATATGCTATATGGGAGGACAAATTCTCCCCAAATGACCCATTGGCACCACTGCCGATTATGAGGTTAGTCCCGGCGCAATCCCTCACTTCCACTTGCCTTTTCTGCGTTCTTTATGTCCATCCCCACAACCTTGGTGGTCTCATGCAAAGCTTCATGGAACACTCCCCACTCTTCCCAGAGTGGGTCCTGCCCAGACCAGGTCCCATGTTTTGGCTCTTCTCATCATCAGGTGATCTCCATTCCATGGCCTGCTCCCTCTTGGTTATCTATCTCAGAAAGTCATTTCTGTGAAGGGTAGGAGGAGAATTGGAGACCATGAGTACAGGGAGCTCCTCCAAGGAGTTTTGCTCTAATAAGAAACAGAGAAATGGGGCAGTCGCTGGAAGGGAAGCAGAGTCAAGAGACTCCATTCATTTTGAAGATGGGAGAAATAGCATCATGTTTGTGTACTGATGGCAATGATACGATAGAGGGTGAAAGGAAGGAGAGAAAGGAGTGGGTTGCTGAGTTGGTATCTTAGAGTAGGAAAGAGGGGCTGGAAACTCTCAGTAGGAAAGAGTGTATAAGTGGAGGTGTTGGCTCCTGTCCACACCTTAGCTTCTCTCTGAGACTGGTTTCCTCTTCACAGTGACACATGGTCTTTGACATCTCCGAACCTCACATCTCATAGCTTCATCATCATGGAGCCAAGTTAAAAAAAAAGTACTTGGATCAGATGACAATCCCTGAATCAGTTAATTGTAATCAGGGGTCGAGGGTTCTATCATAAGCCTAGCTTGAGTCAGAGAACCTTCCCTTGATGAATCAATGGGAGCTGGTGTTGGGTGGGATCTCTAAGATGATGGCATCTTCCATTTAATCCATTTTGCATTTATTTTTGCATATGATGTAAGAAAGTAGTCCAGTTCCATTCTTTTATATGTTGCTGTCCAATTTGCCCAACACCACTTATTGAAGAGACTGTCTTTTCCCCATTGTGTATTTTTGCCTCCTTTGTTGTAGATTAATTGACTATATGAGCATGGATTTATTTCTGGGCTCTCCATTCTGTTCCATTGGTCTATGTGTCTGTTTTTATGCTAGTACCATACTCTTTTGATTACTGTAACTTTGTATTATAGTTTGAAATCAGGAAGTGTGATGTCTCCAGTTTTGTTCTCCCCTCTCGATTACTTTGGTTGTTCAGGGTATTTTGTGATTCCATACAAATTTTAGGATTATTTGTTCTAGCTCTGTGAAAAATGCCGTTGGTGTTTTGATAGGGATTATATTGAATCTGTAGATTGCCTTGTTTTTTTGTTTTCGTTTTTGTTTTTTTAACAATACTGATTCTTCCAATTCATGAGTATGGTGTATCTTTCCAGTTATTTGTGTCATCTTCTATTTCTTGCCTCAATGTCTTTTAGTTTTCAGAGTACAGGTCTTTCACTTCCTTGGTTAAATTTATTCCTAGGTATCATTTCTACAATTAATATGTATGTGTACATTTTTTAATAGATGAAAAAGGCAGCATTTCAAGTTAATCAGGGTTGTGGGCCTCTCCAAGTCTGACACTCTTCAAATTCTTGGAGGCAGTGACTGTTTTCTACAGAATCTACTCTTGTAGCAGTTGCATATCCTTCCAGCCATCTGCTCAAGCAAGAATAGAGATTTCTTAGCTTGCTAGTGGCAGCATTTAGAAAGGGCATATTTGATCAGTTTCTTCTTCATCTTCAATTTATTACACTTTTTGGTGGCTTAGTTTGAGGTCTTAGAATTTTGATGTATTCTGCTAGATCCTTGTTCCTGGGGAAAAGTGTTTTTCTGCCTGTTTGGTTCCTGCATATGGCCCTTCTTGCAAGCCTGTGGAAGAGGCTGGTTCCTTCTCTTCCAGTTTCCGAACCCTCCTTCACTCTTTCACTGTGTTTTCACAAGGCAAGAATTTGTCTGAATCCCAGAGGCCACTCAACACAATGTCTGTCTCCCATCTATGTTTATGCCCTTCCTCCTCCAGCACTGGCATAGTCTGGGGCATAATAATTTCAAAGTAATTTCCTGCCTTTTGCAACTTTCTCTTGAAGAAAATTTCTTCCTCTTCTCCTGTCCAGGCAGCCTCATCGGGTCGTCCTTTGACTCTCCAGTGTCCTGTCCTGTTTCAGTCCACAGCCTCATCATGGGAGCTTTTCATGAGCTCTGGGCTCAGATCTGGAACCAGAAGCCTGGAAGAGCCTCCCTTTCCATGACAGGATGGCTTCATTTCTCATTTGGCTTTTGTTCCTGGCATTTCTCATTTGGCTTTTGTTCTCCTTTACATGAAGAAAGAGAGGTTTAAGAATCACAACCATTCTCCCTAGGTATATACTGGTCTCCTTGTTTACTCAGCAGGAAAATGCTCCATATCAGGGCTGGATAGAAATGTCTGCCTCTGCCTTTGTCTCTCTTTCCCTTCCTCCCTTCACCCTTCCCTCACCTTTCCTTCCTTCCTCCCTCTGTCCTTCCTATCCTTTGCTCCTTTCTGAATGGTTAATGGATACATTTGGAAATAACTGCCCACACTCTATAGCCTCTGGATTGTATACAAGAGATCATGTTCTTATTATAGGATGTGGTTTCAGCTGCATGTCACAGACACCAAAATTAACTGTGGATTACACAAGACAGATGTTTCTTTCTTCCTCATGGAAAAACCTGGAATGATATAGTATCTCTTCTCTATTAATTTGTCAGGGACTCAGACTCCTTTGTCTTTTTGCTCTGCCATCCTACAGTCCAAGGTGGCTCCAGCCAGCAGGAATGGGGAAAGGAAGGACAGGCGTCTGCCCTTTAAGGGCATAGCACATCTGGCTTGTGCTTACATGTATTGGCCAGAACTTAGTCACATTGTTACACCTAGCTGCAAGACAGACTGAAACTGTAGTCCTCATTCTGAGCAGCCATGCATTCACCTAAAAATTCCATTATTATGGATGAAGGGGAGAATATATATCGTGGGACAGCTGGCAGTCTCTGCCACACAGAATAAGTCAATTCTTCTGTGACATCTTTAGCAACAGCTTCTTCCTTTATAGTCTTTGGTGATAGAAAGTTTTAATAATTGCATTTCTAAATCTATGGATCAAATGGTTGGAATTTGAGATTCCTCTGGATTGGACTTTCAGACTCTAGGAATTCTCCTTTCCTAACATACCTGGGCCTCTCTTAACAGCAGAGATTTGAGAAGAGTACAGAGACATTTCTTATGATCAATCAGTTTTGGTCTTTGATTCCTTTGCAGTTAGAGAGCCTTACCTTTTTTTTTTAACAATTTTGTTGTGGTATAATTTACATACCTCAAATTCACTTATTGAATTTGAGGTTAAGTGTACAGTTTGAGAATTGTTTACTAAATTCATACAATTTGTGCAACTATCATACAGTCCAGTAATAAAAAATTTTCTTCATCCAAACTGTTCTCTTGTGCCTGTTTGAAGTCAACTCGTACTTCCACTCCAGGTTCCTCTAGGCAACCACTGATCTGCTTCCTGTTTGTATAGATTTACCTTTTTTAGAAATTTTATATAAATAGAATCATACAATGTGTAGCATTTTGTGTTGGCTTCCTTTATTTAGAATAATGTTTGGGGGCTTATCCATGTTGCTTCTTACCTTAATAGTTCCTTCTTTTTTATTGCTGAATTGTATTCTATAATATGGACATACCACATTTTTTTTTTTTTTTTTGCGGTACGCGGGCCTCTCACTGTCGTGGCCTCTCCCGTTGCGGAGCACAGGCTCCGGACGCACAGGCTCAGCGGCCATGGCTCATGGGCCCAGCCGCTCCGCGGCATGTGGGATCTTCCCGGACCAGGGCATGAACCCGTGTCCCCTGCATCGGCAGGCGGACTCTCAACCACTGCACCACCAGGGAAGCCCATATCCCTCCTCCTTTTCCCTTTGGTAACTATAAATTTGTTTTCTATGTCTGTGAGTCTATTTCTGTTTTATAAGTAAGTTCATTTGTATCTTTTTTTGAGATTTCACATATAAGTGAAATCATATGATATTTGTCTTTCTGTCTGACTTAGTTACCTTAATATGATAATCTCTAGGTCCATCCATGTTGCTGCAAATGACATAATTTCATTCTTTTTTTATGGTTGAGTAATATTCCATCATATATATATATATATGTATGTATGTATACACACACATATATAGCTGTTTATATATGTATATACCACATCTTCTTTATCCATTCATCTGTCAATGGACATTTTGGTTGCTTCCATGTCTTAGCTATTGTAAACAGTGCTGCTATGAACATTGGGGTATATGTATCTTTTTGAATTACAGTTTTCGTCTTTTCTGGATATGTTCCCAGGAGTAGGATTGGTGAATCGTACGGCAACTCTATTTTTAGTTTTTTAAGGAACCTCCATACCGTTCTCCATAGTGGCTGCTCAAATTTCTTCTTGCTGTTAAATTCTAATTTAATTCCTCTGTGGTTGTAAAACAATCTTTGCATGATTTCAGTCTTTTAAGTTTTATTGAGAATTGTTTTGTGGTCTAGAATGTTATTTATTCTAGACAATGTTTAATGTGTGCTTGTGAAGAAAGTGTATTCTGTTGTTGTTGAGTAAAGTGTTATAACTAACAGTTAGACCAAGTTGATTGATAATGTTGTTCAAGTCTCCTTATCTTACCAATTTTCTGCCTACTTGTTTTATCAATACTCAAGAGACTTCCCTGGTGGTCCAGAGCTTAAGATTTCACCTTCCCGTGCAGGGATGCAGGTTCAATCCCTTGTCTGGGAGCTGGGATCCCACATGCCTCATCCCCAAAAATCCAAAGACATAAAACAGAAGTAATAGGGACTTCCCTGGTGGTCCAGTGGTAAAGAATCCACCTTCTAATGCAGGGGACAACGTGTTTGATCCCTAGTTAAGGAACTAAGATCCCACATGCCGTGGGGCAACTAAGCCCACGCACGCCACAACTACTGAGCTCTCGCACCTCAATTAGAGAGCCCTCATTGCCACAAAATACAGAGCCCACGTGCTCTGGAACCCGTGTACCACAGCAAGAGAGAGAAAACCTGCACGCCACAACTAGAGAGAAGCCCACATGCCCCAACCAAAGATCCCACATGCCTCAATGAAGATCCCGCATGCTGCAGCTAAGACCTGGCACAGCCAAAAATAAATAATAAATCTTTAAAAAAAGAAGCAATATTGTAACAAATTCAATAAAAACTTTAAAAATGGTTCATATCAAAAAAGAATCTTTAAAAAAAATACTCAAGAGCAAATCATTGGAATCTTCAACTATAATTGTTGAGTTGTCTATTTTCCCTTTCAATTCTGTTCGTTTTGCTTCATGTTGTTTTGGGGTTCTGTTGTTAGTTGCATATACATTATAAACTTTATACTTTTCAGATGTAATGATGTTGTAAAACATCTCTATTTGTCTCTAGTAATATTTCTATTCTCAACGTTGATTAATATAGCCATTCAAGCTCTCTGACAATTACTATTTGCATGGTATACCTTTTTTGATCTTTTTACCTTCATTCTGTTTGTGTCTTTGGATCTAAAGTATATCTCTTATAGACTGCATATAATTGAGTCTTGCTTTTGTATCCAGTCTCACAATTTCTACCTTTGATAGGGGAAGTTTTGTCCATTTACAGTAATATAATTATCAATGTCACTGGATTTGTATCAAACACTTTTATTTTCCTTAGGTCTTAGTTTATTTTATTTTTTCTGTTCCTCATTTCCTGCCATCTTTTGTGTTAAAAAATTTTTAGCGTACCATTTAAATTTCTCTCCTGATTTCTAAAAAATTTTTGAAATTGTTATTTTCTGAAATGTTGCTCTAGAGTAGTAGTTTTCAACTGGTAACAGTATTGCTTCCCCACTCCCACCAGAGGACATTTGAAAATGTCTGGAGACATTTTTGGTTGTCACAGCCTGGGAGGACATTCAGGGTTCAGCCAGTCCTCAAATTAGCATTGGCTTTAGCTTTCAGCTTGGCTCTCCTAGGTCTCCCCATGCATGTGCATAGTTTTCCAGTCAGCTGACTCTGTGTGAAGAGCTTATTCCAGCTCTTCAATGGCTCTCTCATTTCCAGGCTCTCACTGCTAAATTTCTTTTTTTTTCTTCCCATTTTTAAAGTCTTCCTTGAATTTGTTACAATATTGCTTCTGTTTTATGTTTTGGTTTTTTGGCCCCAAGATATGTGGGATCTTAGCTCCCCGACCAGGGATTGAACCCTCACCCCCTGCATTGGAAGGCGAGGTCTTAACCACTGGACCGCCAGGGAAGTTCCATCTCACTGCTAAATTTCTGACTGGTCTGTTGCTTGCCCCAACCAGGGCCACAAGCGCAGGCTAGAAGAGCTCTGGGTTTTCCCTGTCCATGTCCTACCAAGTTTGCTACTTTTACTGGTAAGGTTGTGGTGTGTTTTTGCCTTCTGTCTGAAATTGTGCCCACCCCCCTCTGGCAGCAAAGCTGCTGACTTTCTGGCCAGCTCTGCTGAGTGAGGACGGTTGAGCCGCCTCAAGCAAGATCATAGATTCCTGCTGATCTCACTGGAAGAACTAGCAGTTTTTCATGAATAAATTATTCTCAATTTGTTGTTTACTTTTGGTTGATTTCCAGAGATCTTAAACCATTATTTTTGACAGTTTTCTCCAACTTTATACTTGGTTTTGGAGAAGAGGATTTGCCAACCTCTTCACTCCTAAAGTCCCCCTACTACTTTGGAGGTGAAGTTTCTATCATAAAACCTGGCAACTTTAGGACAGCCATTTCTTTCCCAAAAGGGTAAACAGCATCCTTGAGGACACCTGGGACCATATTTCTCTGGAAATCAGAAGATAGAAGTTCTTTGAAAACTGTAGGCCCTCTTTCACCAGCATTCAAGCAAGTATTTTTGACTTTGGGTTCAAGAACAACTGATTCTGAGCCCCAAACAGGGCTGTGATCCTTGAGGGACAAGTCCCTCAAAGTTGGCTGGTTTAATTCCCAGAGAATTAGTTTCCTAAGGTCTTACACTGTGATAGCCGCTCTCCCCAATATGTTAGTCTTCCCCATTCTCCCATCTACACACACACACACACACACACACACACACACACACACACATACACATACACCCCTGTATGTGAACATAGACATACCAGCAATCTGCTTTCTAGAGCAATCTAACTCTGGCCTCAGTGAGACCAGTAAACTGCATCTGGGGTGCCCTAATGTAGGCCTGGATGGGGCTGCTGCAGACATTCTCCAAGTGCCAAAATCCAGGGCCACACCTTACTCACTGGTTCAGTTGATTTGTGTTGAAGCACTACTGTGGAGGCTGGCACTGTGCTAGGGGCTGGGGTATGGTGGTGAGCATGCCACATACGGTTTCCACCCTAGAGGAACTTACAGTTCCAAGGAGTAGACACAAATAAATATGCACTTATAATAAAGTGTTATGGAAATAATGGCAGGAGAGGTACAGGCTGTTAATAGAAACTTATACAAGACAGGAGCACTTAGTGTAGACTTGGGGGATCAGAGGAGGCTTCTTGGAAGAAGTAATGTCTGAACTGACTAAGGAATGAGTCAGAGTTAGGCAGGCAGCTAGTTTACACCGTGTATTATTCACAAATTTTCAAATCAAGGCTGAGTTTTAACTAGGCCTCCCACCCATTCAACTTCCTTCTAGATCACCTCCTTTATTTTGCCTCCTTGCCTCACTCTACCTATATAATTTGGTATGTGATCTTCCAGGAATGTTGGCTAATTTTAATCCATCTGAGCCAGATGGATTTAGAAAGATAAGGATACAGCAATAAAAACAATCCTTGACTTAATGATTGAGAAACAGAATCCCAAATTTCCTGACAGCTTCTGAGTATGATATGTAAAACCAGTTGAATGGGCATCTCTGGAAGAGATGCATGCCCCTGATGGGGGTGGACTAGATCACCATGAAATTCTAGTCCTGGTCTACCATTGAGTAACTGGGAGATGCTGGGCAAGTTTCTTAATCTTGTTGTTGTTTTTTTTTATTAGTAAAAAGAAAGGGGTAAGTCAGTCCCCAGTTGCCTTCCACCTCTAGTAAGAAGTAAATCAAGTTATTTTGCAAAGCTAAATACAAATAATCCAGACTGGGCAGTGTCATGGAAAGCAAGCTGAGGTCTGTACTAAAATGAGAAAGAGTCTACCTACAGTGCCATGGTAGAGTTTAGGAGTAAAACTAGAAGGCTTGCACTCTACCCCAGCAGCTCTCTCAAGGAAAGGTGCTTTGTCAGGCATATTTTCCCCTTATAGCAATGTCGTTTATGTTGTTCTTAAGTGGATATCAAAGGGAGTGCTTGATTATACATTGAGTAAACCTTACCTGTGCTACAGATCCTGAGGTCTCATCTGCTTTTCTCATTTACCTTAAGGTTTGTTCATACCTTAAAACAAGTGAACAAACAAGCCAAACACATACATACATACATGCACCCTTTTATTGTTTTTCCTTATTATATAAACGATATATGCGCATTGTAAAATACTAGAACACATGAATAACAAAAGTGGGGAAATAATAGCATAATTCTACCACTTGGAGATAACCACTATTAATATTTTTCTGGCTATACATTCAGAGTTTTCTTTATCATGTATATGCTTTAAAAATGAGTCATAAGGACTTCCCTGGTGGCCCAGAGGTTAAGAATCCCCCTGTCAATGCAGGGAACAAGGGTTCGAGCCCTGGTCTGGGAAGATCCCACATGCTGCGGAGCAACTAAGCCCGTGTGCCACAACTACAGAGCCTGTGCTCTAGAGCCCGCGAGCCCATGAGCCTGCATGCCACAACTACTGAAGCCCATGTACCTAGAGCCCGTGCACCGCAATAAGAGAAACCATCGCAATGAGAAGCCCGCGCGCCGCACCGAAGAGTAGCCCCCGCTCGCCGCAACTAGAGAAAGCCCGAGCACAGCAACAAAGACTCAACACAGTCAAAAATAAAATGAAGTAAATTAATTTTAAAAACAATTCTCTAAAACAAAATGGGTCATAGTGTTCTTATGATACTTTTTTCTCTTAATATATAAGTACTAAATATCTTTTATGTCATATTTAAATCACATAGTTTTTATTGTATTAATACGCCACATTTTATTTATTCTTGGCTGGTTTTATTCTTTCCAGTTTTTTGGAATTATCCACAGCACTGCAAGGTGGTTAAATGTTTAAGTTGTTATTTTTACCTTAGGATAAATTTTTGAATAAAAATGCTGGTTTAATGGGCATACATAAATTATGTGGGTTTTTTAAATTTTTGATGAGCTATGAAATTACCCTTAGCCCCCATAATCAGTGTATGAGTACCCATGTCCCTGAGTTCTTGCTAACCTTGGACACTTACACTAAAAATGAAACAAAGCAGGGACTTCCCTGGCTGTCCAGTAGTTAAGACTCCACACTACCAATGCCAATGCAGGGGGCACAGGTTCTATGGGGGAACTAGGATGCCACATCCCATGTGGCCTAGCCAAAAAAAAGAAAAAGAAACAAAGCAAACAAGACACTTGGTCATAGCAAAGTCATTCTTGTTTTACTTGGCATTTCTTTAAACACTGAGAAGGTTAAGTTTCTTTTCCTAAGTATATTGATGCTCTTCTCTTTTATAAAGTGAGTATTCTCATCTTTTGCTTATTTTTCTGTAGAGTAATTTGAATGCCTTGCCTCATATGGGAATTAGGTTACCCAGATTCCTGGGACTCAACGCCCTCTTCCGTAATGATAGGTGTTAAATGAGGTTTTGTGTGTGTGCATGTAAGTGTGTATCCTTAAGCATGGCATTTATGAGTCGAAAAAATTTTTTCTGAGACTACTTTGTTAAAATTAATGTATGATTTACTAAAGTTGTAACTAAGAACGTATTTTTCTTTAATAATTTGTTCATTTTGTAAATCTATTACATCCATAAAATTTGGCAAATTTTATCAGTTTTTAAGGGGGAATTTGATTAATATTTGGTTTGCTAATTAAACTCCCTTGAGAAATTTAAACTGCATTTGTAAATTTAATGTATTTAACTTTCTTTGAAAATACAACTGTGTGATAAACAAAGCTTAAATAATAAGCTTTATAAATCAAATAACAACATATAAATATGGCAAAGTCAAGTTATCTTAAACTTTCTAATATGGTTTATGAATTTAGCACAATTTTCTTTTATCTTAAAATCACAAATCTAATAAATACTCATTATACATTTAAAAATTGGAATTATAAGACAAATCTGTTAGTCTATTTGCTCTTTAACATACCAAATTCTCTTCCTTGTTTTAAATAAAGGAAACCCTCGTTTTATTGTACTTTGCAGATACTGTGTTTCTTACAAATTGAAGATTTGTGGCAACCATGTGTCAAGCAAGTCTATCAGCACAATTTTCCAACAGCATTTGCTCACTTCATGTCTCTGTGTCACATTTTGGAAATTCTCACAATATTTCAAATGTTTTTATTACTATTATATTTGTTATGGTGATCTGTGATCAGTGATCTTTGATGTTACTACTACCACTTATTGAAGGCTCAGATGATGGTTAGCATTTTTTAGCAATAAAGTAGTTTTAAATTAAGGTATGTATATTGCTTTTTAGACATCATGCTATTGCACACTTAATAGACTACAGCATAGTGTAAACGTAACTTTTACATGCACCAGGAAACCCCAAAATTCATGTGACTTGCTTTACTGCAATATCCACTTTGTTTTGGTGGTCTGGACCCAAACCTGCAGTATCTCTGAGGTATGCCTGTACTTAAAATACTAGATAGCTATAGACTATTCCCAAATTTAATTCAAAATAGTAATAACTCAGGGTTTGGTTTATTTGACCATCTCTATACTTAACTCTAAATCTCCTCAGACATTTATCTATGAAGGAGAAAATTATTTCCTCCGAAGTAATTCAACATTGCCCTGTTGGGTAGCTGAGGTTGTACGTAGACTTGAGACTTTGGGTGGGATAAGAATATTTATAGCTGTAGACATTGTCAAATGACAAATTAAACAATTTAGTAATGAGTTTGATGTCCTTTATTCAAGGGAAAACAATCCATGGATTGGGGGAGTACGGTGCCTCACAAACAGTGCGGCACCCTTCCCAAGGTATTTTGGGTAACAGTGAGTTTTACAAAACGTTACAAGTTCCAACGTGGAAGGAAGGCATGGTTGATTGAGGTTGTATATCTGACCTTATTTAGAAAGATCAAGGAACAAGGAACTGAGTCCAGAGTCCAGAGCCGGCCTGATATATGGGATCGTCTGACTGGATACACTGTGTTTCTGCTTACATGGAACATTTACAGAAACAGGAAAGTTTGCTGCTGTAGCACCCTGGACAGGAGCGGCTCCATCTTGGGCCTGGAGGTTTATTTCAACACATCTAGGATGAGTTTTCTCACAATGATGGAGTACTAGCATTACTAGAAGGCTCTTTTTTTTTTGATTTTTTCAAGGATTATCTTATTATTATTATATTTTTTAACATCTTTATTGAAGTATAATTGCTTTACAATGGTGTGTTAGTTTCTGCTTTATAACAAAGTGAATCATTTACATATATACATATGTCCCCATATCTCTTCCCTCTTGCATCTCCCTCCCTCCCACCCTCCCTATCCCACACCCCTAGAAGGCTCTTTAATGTCCCTATGTCAGATAAGGGGCTCTCAGACAATCCCCTGACCTGCACTTGAGTGTGCGACCCTTAATTTTCACGCATGAGTTAAGCCTACACCCTCATCCACATTGCTTCGCTAACTGATTGGATCCAGTGTATCATATCTAGTTATATTCTAGGCTGAATGATTTTCATATTCTTCCTATCTGTAGTGCTACAAGCCTTACAGGTATTCAAACGACATCTGTTTGGATTCTGTAAAATCTATGTTTGTCTGATTCAAAGTTCAGAATTCTAACGTCATTCTTGTGACAACAGATAACACTTTTTTTTTCTTTTGGCCAGGGCAAATAAAACAAGATAAGTACAAAGTTTTAAAGTTACTGCAATAAATAATCACTGGCAATTAACCAGGTTTAGTTCAACCATAGAGTTCTCCTTTCCTTCTTGTCTCCCATCTTCTGCAAATCACCACAATCATATGTTATCACTTCACTGATAAATGTTGAATCCCTAGTTTGATTAGCTAGAGATTGGCTCTAAGTAGGGAGCTGATCTCAAAACCTGGAAATAAAGTTAGAAATAGGGACTTCCCTAGTTGTGCAGTGGTTAAGAATCTGCCTGCCAATGCAGGGGATATGGGTTCAATCCCTGGTCCGGGAAGATCCCACATGCCACGGAGCAGCTAAACCCATGCACCACAGCTACTGAGCCTGCGCTCTAGAGCCCGTGAGCCACAACTACTGAGCCCATGTGTCTAGAGACTGTGCTCCGCAACAAGAGAAGCCACCACAATGAGAAGCCCATGCACCGCAAGGAATAGTAGCCCCCGCTCGCTGCAACTAGAGAAAGCCCGCGTGCAGCAACAAAGACCCGACCCAACGCAGCCAAAAAATAAAAATAAAGTTAGAAATAATGTCGCTCTCTAAATGTGAGGTGAGTCATTTTAGAAGTAACCCTACCCAAGAAATGGTTTGCTAGTGTCACGCTGAAGTGTCATGAGAAACTCCTGAGTTTTATTTGGGCGAGACAGGTCCCCAAGAAAGCAAGCCTGACATGTGATGTGTGTACATTACATGCATGCACTTACACTGCAACAAGTGTGAGTACGGGAGGGTTCTGACAGAGGGGTGACAGGTAACGTGGAGCCTAGGAAAAGGTAGCCAAAGAGGAGAGCCATGCCAGATGGTCTGCTGCCCTACCCAGCAGAGAGGCTGTTCTAGCCCTAAGGGCTGCAGCTGACCCTCAGGACCCCATATTTCTAGTGTGGAGAGAGAGAAGTTCACTCAGGGTACTAATTTGTTGGAAATATTCTTTAAAATCATCTCCTTCCTTTGTCTCTAAACCTGTCCTCACTAAACAACACTCTGATCAGTAATAGGGACTCCAGGTGTTCTTGGTCTCACCCAGAATAAGTGCTATGAAAATGCCCTAGATAGCTTTCATACCCAGAAGTAGTTTCTCCTGTAAATTGGGTTCTTGGTTTGTAGATCAGCATCTTCCCAGAGTTTTATCTTCTTGGGTAATAATGGCTGGAATTAGATGTAAGGACCAGCAAAGTTGAAATACAGAATTGGCTGAGGGATCCTTTACCATCAGAACCCACCAATGGGGTTCAGCCTGAGGCAAGTGGCCAATTGACCTCCCTGCTGACTTTTCTTTAGCTATACTTTGACTATGAATCTGGTGAATGTAGAATTCAGGGTGCATAGGTTCTGATTTTTCAGTGGAATAAAACTAGATTTTATGGAAGTGGAAGGAAAAGTTCAGATAGGAAAGAAGTTGGTGATTGTATGGCAAATGGAAAAGCTATCATATAGGGAAAAGGTGAGTCTTGTTGAGGCTTTGGGAATAACTGGTTTCTGTTCATAGCAGAGACAAAAAGAAGATCAGTAGCGTTTAAAGGTGCATGTTGGGACTTCCCTGGTGATCCAGTGGTTAAGAATCCACCTTCCAATGCAGGGGATGTGGGTTCGATCCCTGATCGGGGAACTAAGATCTCACATGCTGGGGGGCAACTAAGCCCACACGCCACAGCTACTGAGCCCATGCACCTCAACAAGAGAGCTCGCGAGCCGCAAACTGCAGAGCCCCCGTTCTCTGGAGCCCACATGCCACAACTAGAGAGAGAAAATCCGCACGCCACAGCTAGAGAGAAGCCCGCACACCACAGCTAGAGAGGAAAAAAACCCTGCACGCCACAACTAGAGAGAAGCCCGCATGCCTCAACAAAGATCTCGCATGCAGCAACTAAGACCTGACGCAGCAAAAATAAATAAATAAATAAATAAAAATAAAGTTGCATGTTATTCCTAGCAGAGCTTGCTCTTTGTGGGGTAGCCCACTGTCGTGGTGAAGCGCATGGTCCCTGGAGCCAGCTTGTCTAGGACTGAATCCTGGCTCCAACACTTACCAACTGTGTAACCTTGGGCAAGTAACTTAACTTCTCTGTGCCTTGGTTTCCTTAACTCTAAAATGAGTTGATATGAAGATTAAATGAGATGGTGTACACGAAATGATTAAAATTGCATCTGACATATAGTAAGATATGTTTTTATCATCTAATAATAATTGTGGAGTAGCTTCTTTCTCATGAATTAGATGGGAAAGAAAGCCAACCAGCAGCTTGTTAAGAAGCTGGCATAAAGAATGGAAGAAATGGTTAGCTAACTCTTAAGTCTGTAATCTTTTGTGAATAGTAAAGGGCACAGACTTTTGAGCCCATTCAAAGAGGATTTATTGATATTTCCTTTAACCAGGAAATGCTTACATAGCACTTGTTAGGTGCCAGACACTGGTCTATGTGCCTTACAAATATTGACTCATTTAACCTTTCTTAAAAAAACTTGCTGTTATTAACAGGCCCATTCTACAGATGAGGAACCCAATGCGAGGAGAGCAGGGTTTCAACCCCGACTGTCAGGCTCCAGAGACATGTGGGATGCTGCCCATCTCCCCTCTTCAGACAGGATTGCAACTGCAGAGTAAGCGGACCAAAGAGGCTGGAGTCCAGTACTAACAAACAGTTCTGGTGCAAAACATTTTCTCACTTGTTTGCCTTGTTTAATTTTTTTCCTTCATCAGATTGGGATAAGAGAAGTTATAGCTTTCTTGACATGAATTGGGTTTAAAGTGTGCAGAATTTAATTTTCTTATTAGGATTATAAAGCTGGGAAACATAAACACCTGGGGTCACCAGGTCACTGCACTGCCTAGCTGTTACCGACCCTCTCGAGTCAGTCGGCGCAACAAGGGTCCTTCTGCTCAGTGTCTTTCGAGCCAATAAAACGAAACAGTTCAGTTCAGAAGCAAAGGAAAGCTTAATTCTTTGATCAAAGAATGGTCAGGTGCGAGCCCTTCCTGTAGAGTGAGGTTCTCCCCCGCAGGTCGTGGGTGGGGCTGCTTTTTAGGGATCTTTGTAGCTGGGAGGGGGCAGAGTTGTTTTTGTTTTGTTTTTTAATGGTTGTGTTGGGTCTTCGTTGCTGCGTGGGCTTTTCTCTGGTTGTGGCGAGCGGGGGCTACCCTTCATTGCGGTGCGCCGGCTTCTCATTGCGGTGGCTTCTCTTGTTGCGGAGCGCGGGCTCTAGGCACGTGGGCTTCAGTAGTTGTGGCACATGGGCTCGGTTGTTGTGGCTCGCGGGCTGTAGAGCGCAGGCTCTGTAGTTGTGGCGCACGGGCTTAGTTGCTCCGCGGCATGTGGGATCTTCCCGGACCAGGGATCGAACCTGTGTCCCCTGCATTGGCAGGCGGATTCTTAACCACTGCGCCACCAGGGAAGTCGGGGGCCGAGTTTTTGCTTGACAGCACAGCTGTGCTGCTCATGCTCCAGATCACTGTGCCTGGTGCAGCATCTCTGCACACGGCACACGGCTGCCATCTTGAATTGCAATGCCCTGTGCAGCGCTTCTCCACACGGTCCACCGAGCTGAGGTGTCAGGCGCAGCCATTACTCACTAGGAACTCTGGTCTGAAGTGCTGGCTGCAAGGCCTCTGCACGCGGCACCCTATGAGCGAGTAAAACAAGACGGACTCAAACGAAAAGAAAAAAAAAGTTAGACTTTATTTTGTTACCCAGATTCTTTTTTTATTTCCTGGGAATTGTTAATGGGCTTTGCTGGTGACAAAACCACAGTGAAGATAAGTGATTACTCTTAGTTATGTCAGGCAAAGTAAGGGCTGCAAGCACTTACTATACTTGACATTTTGTGCTGGTAGTGAGTATATAAGAATTAAATTTGGTAAATTCCTGATTAGCCTGTAGTGTGTTTCATTTTGAAGGTATATTACTGGCCTTGGCAAAGTTTCTTCTCCTTTTAGAACTTTTGGAGCCACAGAGATTGTTTAATAAGTTCAGTGTTGGTTTGTTAATAAGAAATTAAAGAGGGGGACTTCTTGAGGCAATGAGAACTCCATGTTCCTTTTACCTCTAAGTCTAACCTGTAACAGAATTAAAGGACAGGGACTGTGTATCTTTGTCTCTATGTTCTTAGCACCTAACACAATACCTGGCACATAGTAGGTGCTCAGCTCATGCTTGTTCCATTCAATTGAATCTTGGGGTGCAACAGAAATGTGCTAGGTTAAATGCTCGGTTCAGAGAAAATACATTGAATCTTAGCTGAAATCCTAACAGCAATTATCTTTGGGTAGTGAGATTCTTGTTCTTTTTTTTTCTTCCTTATCCTTTTGATACTTCTCCAAAACCACAGCTCTAGTCTTTGCAACAGATGACTGCTTATAGAAATGAGTGCCCTTCTCCTTATCTCATTCCTTTTTAAATTGTGGTTTTAAATTTTACAAAACTGGTAATTTTACAAAAATTATATGGGCACAGCAGTCAAATAGTTGCTATGAAGAGGAAATGAGGACACCCTTTAGATTATTTTAGTCAATTATTTTGGTATTTACCTCTATATATCTAAATAACATGCTTATGTTGCTTGTTTTTGATTTGTGTAGTTTCCATTGATTTCTCTATGGGGAGATAAGACTTCATCCTGTTTCACCACTCCCATCCCACCCCCAGGTACATTCCAATCACCCTCATCCTTGCAGAAATTTGGCCAGATTGTTACTCAGTGTTGGCATTATGCTGACTTTGTAAATAATTGTTTTTGATTCCCTGCACAATATTTTATTTTCTCTAGAGTTAATAATTATCTTTATTGGCTTACTTTTTGATGTTTTACCACTAAATTGACCTTCTTCCCTTCTCCCCTCCCCCTCATCATTCATATTTAATTGATATTGGCTGGGTGCGGAACCCCAGAATGGAAAACCCTTTCTTTCTGAAATTTTAAGGCATAGCTAGCTCCCTTCTCTTCTAGCTTTCATCATTGCTATTGAGGAATCTGATGCCATTCTGACTCCTGACCCTTTACAGGAATCATGCTTCCCTCTCTGGATGTCTGTAGGATCTTCTCTGTCCTTGCTGTTCCTTATTTTCACCCTGATATGCCCCAGTGCCAGAGCCAGGGTCTGTTTTCACCCATTGTGCTGGGTGCTCCCTGGGCCCTATCAATCTGGAAATTCATGTCCTTCATTTCTAGAAAATCCTACTGAATTTTTCCTTGATAATTTTATACTCTTCACTATTTTTGTGCCCTCTATCTAGAATTTCTATTATTTGGAAATTACACTTCTATGGTTTTCTTTTCTGCATTCCATGTCTTTGCCTTAGCCCTTCCACTGAGTTTTCATTGTGCTATTGTAATTTCTGAGAGCTCTTTTTTGTTCTCTGATTGTTCCTTTTTTTTTAATAGTGTTCTCTTCTTTATTTCTTTATTTTTATTTTTGGCTGTGTCGGGTCTTCGTTGTGGCATGCAGGATCTTCATTGTGGCATGTGGGATATTTTTGTTGCAGCAGGTGGGCTTCTCTCTAGTTGTGGTGCACGGACTTCTCTCTGGTTGTGGCGTGAGGGTTTTCTCTCTCTAGTTGTGGCGCGTGGGCACCGGAGCACATGGGCTCTGTAGTTTGCGGCATGCGGGCTCTCTAGTTGAGGCGCGCTGGCTCAGTTTTCCCGCGGCATGTGGGATCTTAGTTCTCCGACCAGGGATCGAACCCGCGTCCCCTGCATTGGAAGGCAGATTCTTTACCACTGGGCCACCAGGGAAGTCCCTAGTATCCTCTTCTTGCTTCATGTATGTAGTATTTTCTATCTCTCTGAAGATATTGAGAATGTTTTATGTATATTTTCCCATTTGCATTTTCTGCTTCCTTCAGGTGACTTTATTCTGTCAGCTCATTTTGGTCTCTACCTTTCATACTTGATGTTTTCTTCTAAAGTCTGTTGATCCTTAGCTATTTGCTCACATTTAAGAGTGGGGAACTAAAGAACTGCAAATTGGTAGTGCTTGTCAATTATGATCTTTGCTATTTTGCTCTGACTGGACTATTTCAGTGGATACCTGATATCAGTGTCCTAGGCTGTTGTTGTTTTGGGTTTTTTTTTTCTCTTGGATTTGTCAAATTCCCTAGAGAAGCTCCTCCAGTCTCCCACGGAGAGACTATCTCTGGCTGCCACCATTTTGGTTGCTAAATGTAGGAAGAATGTTGGGCTCAGGGTTTCAGTGCTCCTTATGTACATTTCACTCCATCCCATTTTCAGTACAATATCCATGCCCTCAACTCTGCCAAATGCCCAACCCCATTCTCATCTAGATACCTTTTGTTGTATCTTCATATTGTTGTATCTACACCCCCTCTTCCCAGGTGTGAGAGGGACAGTTGCTGTACATATTTGGGAGGGGATCCAATGGTCTGTTTCTTAAATAGGCTTTCAAACAATCCTTTTCTCCATCCCTTCTCTACCCCTAATTCCAGAGATATCTAGTGCTTCAATTCTTGAGCCTTTGGGAGTTCTTCAGCTAAACTGAGTTGCTTCTTAGGTCCTCCATTGCTGGCTTGTTATTCAACATTTTCAATTCTGCTAAGTCGTTTACCACTTTCCATTTGCTTTCTCTCTCCTAAAACTGTGTTGCTGTGAGTCTTCTCTATTTCTTGTGGTTCTATTGCCTTATTTAAAAAGATATTTACTATCATTTTAGTGGATTTTCAGGAGGGAGCACACATAAATTAATATGCTAAAGCTGCCACTGTGTATTGTTTTTCTTAACACTCAATCTCAAATGTTACAACAGATGCACAAACAGGTTCTGGGAACCTGCTTTTGTTGTTGTTTTTATTGAAGTATAGTTGATTTACAATGTTGTGTTAGTTTCAGGTGTACAGCAAAATAATTTAGTTACACATATATGTATATGTATATATATGTGTGTATGTATATATTCTTTTTCAGATTCTTTTCCCTTATAGGCTATTACAAAATAGTATAATTCCCTGTGCTATACAGTTGGTCCTTGTTAGTTCTCTATTTTATGTGTAGTAGTGTGTATCTGTTAATCCCAAACTCCTAATTTATCCCTCCGCCCCTTCCTCCTTCGGTACCATAAATTTGTTTTCTATGTCTGTGGGCCTATTTCTGTTTTGTATATAAGTTCATTTGTATCATTTTTTTAAGATTACACTTATAAGTAACATCATATGATATTTACTTCACTTAGTATGATAATCTGTAGGTCCATCCATGTTGCTGCAAATGGCATTATTTCATTCTTTTTTTGACTAATATTCCATTGTACATATATATACCACATCTTTATCCATTCATCTGTCAGTGGGCATTTAGGTTGCTTGCATGTCCTGGCTATTGCGAATAGTGCTGCAATGAACTTTGGGGTGCACGTACCATTTCAAATTATGGCATTCTCTGGGTATATGCCCAGGAGTGGGATTGCAGGATCATATGGTAGCTCTATTTTTAGTCTTTTAAGGAACTGCCATACTGTTCTCCATAGTGGCTGTAGCAATTTACCACCCATCAGCTGTAGAGGAGGGTTCCTTTTTCTCCTCACCCTCTCTAGCATTTATTATTTGTAGACTTTTTAATGATGGCCATTCTGACTGGTGTGAGGTGATACCTCATTTTAGTATTATAGTTTTGATTTGCATTTCTCTATAATGAGCAATGTTGAGCATCTTTTCAGGTGCCTTTTGGCCATCTGTATGTCTTTTTTTTTTTTTTGGCCACACCACGTGGCATGCGGGATCTTAGTTCCCCAACCAGGTAGAGAACCTGTGCCGTCTGCAGTGGAAGCATGGAGTCCTAACCACTGGACCACCAGGGAATTCCCATCTGTATGTGTTCCTTGGAGAAATGTCTATTTAGATCTTCTGCCCATTTTTTGATTGAGTTGTCTGATTTTTTAACATTGAGCTGTATGAGTTGTCGGTATATTTTGGAGATTAATCCCTTGTTGGTTGTTTGCAAATATTTTCTCCCATTTCCGTAGGTTGTCTTTTTGTTTTGTTTATGGTTTCCTTTGCTCTGCAAAAGCTTTTAAGTTTAATTAGATCCCATTTATTTTTGTTTTTATTTCCATTACTCTAGGAGATGGATCGAAAAAGATATTGCTGTGATTTATGTCAAAGAGTGTTCTGCCTATGTTTTCCTGTAGGAGTTTTATAGTATCTGTTTTTACATTTAGGTGTTTAATACATTTTTGAGTTTATTTTTCTGTATGGTGTTAGAGGATGTTCTAATTTCATTCTTTTACATGTAGCTGTCCAGTTTTTCTGGGAACCTGCTTGTGAAAGTGTTCATGACACCTACGCTGAGCATGCTGAAAAGTCAGGAGAAGCCACTTATCACACTGTCTAGAACCTTGCTATTTAAAATATGTTCTGTAGGGACTTCCCCGTCAGTCCAGTGGTTAAGACTCCATGCTTCCAAACCAGAGGATGCAGTTTCGATCCCTGGTCGGGGAACTAAGATCCCACATGCCACCCAGCGTGGCCAAAAAATAAAAGATAAAAAACAAATAAATAAATAAAATAAGACAAAATAAAATGTGTTCTATAGACCAGCATCACTGGCATTACCTGGGAATTTATTTTTAAATGCAGAAACTCAGCACCCCCCTCAAATTTACTGAATCAGAATCCACACTTTAACAAGATCGCCAACAAATTCATAGCCAAATAAAAAAATCAAGAAGCACTAATCCGTAACAATGGCCCTTAATGTTCCATTCAACAGTATTAAATTATGTTTGGAGATCAATTGACCAGGATCTTTCAACTTCAATTCACACAACTATCCTTAGTGGTATGACCTAGGAAAAACAATGGTTAGTAACAAAAATTGAGTGATGATTTAGAACAGATCCTGGGACTTCAAGCTCTGAACATAGTTATGGCAATTATCAAGGTAAAGACTGTCTAAGTCAAAAGAAGGCCAAATACAGACACAGTTTACTTTAGTGTAAAGTGATGTATTTCTCATCCATCTAATTGGGAACCAGACTTTAAAAGGAAAGAATTTATTCTTATTACAAAACCCTGATAAATACATGATATTGACAAAGATTAGAACAGTCAATTAACCCTTGCCTTTGCCAACACTTTGAAGAATTATAAAGAAGCACCTGCTGCCTTGAAAATAAGGCCATCTATTCTTTCCAATCCAGGTCCTTTCCAGATCCAAGATATTAAACCTCAGAAGAAAAGCTCACATATTGAAATTTGGTCATTTGGTGCAAGGTGTGGGAGGGATTATGCTCTGTGAAATCTCCTAAAACTGGAACAATGTAGCTATTAGCTTTAGTCATTTAGGATTTTCGGATTATAGCTACACATTGAGTGCATTGACCTTAAATGAACACGCCTACCACCAGCAGGCCAAAGGCTTGTAAGATTAGCCAACTGTCTGAGATAAGGGAGTTGGTCAGGTTTGCAGAACAAGTTAATGCAGTACGAGCAGAATTCATAAGAGAGTCAACTGACTCAGGTGAATTACTGCAAACCATGGCTGCAAGAGAAAGTAGAGTTAAGCATTTGTGTAGAGTCTGCCTTGAAAATACAAATGAGGAAAGTGAGCGAGAAGTGTCATTGTACAGTTACATAAGGACATTGTCAGTGCCCAGTGCTGCTGGACCAGCTGGATGAGTCCTGGGCTGAGCTCAGCAAGAGGAGATTTTACTTGAGAGGTTACATAAACAGAAAAAAAAACATGTCATTTGTAAAAGCATGCTCAGGCTGGTGCTAGTGCCAGGGGTTAAGTCAAAAAAATGATTCAGACTGCACGAACATGTCAGGGTACTAAGGGCTGTGGAAAATGTTCTCCAGCTGCTGCAGCTGCAACTGGGTGAACGCAGTACGGTAGTGGCGCTGCTTTCTCGCTATGATCTGTGGCCCCTCAGCGGCTGGTGAGGCCAGCTCCTCCTGCTGCTGTGGGAGCTCAAGAACACCACCGTTGCCCTCACGGTTTTCGTCCAAGGCGCTGGGCCTGACCTCATCAAGGTAGTTTGCTGCTGCTGCTTCTCCAGGCTCAGGTTCTGACGGACCACGTATCCTCCTCCTCCTCTCCTCAGGTTACAACCTCCAAGGTCAAGACAACCATAGTGACCTTGGAATTAAGCGTGATGAAGATGTGAGGAGCTTGGGTACCTATGTTTCCATCTGAAAAGTCACCTGCTGACCAGGAGCATCCATATTGAACTGTTAGGAATGATTGATGACCATCACTTAGAAGCAGCAGAACGAGGATGAATTGCTTGGCTACAGTCCGCTCACTGCTTACACCTTCATAGCAAGATCTTTTGTGGGAGCAAGTGTTTGGAATTGGAGTGGGTAAGCCGTGTGGCTGACAGGGTCTTGGGGCTCTGACCTGGTGTCAGGCCTGAGCCTCTGAGGTGGGAGAGCCGAGTTCAGGACATTGGACCACCAGAGACCTCCCAGCCCCACATAATATCAACCGGTGAGAGCTCTCCCAGAGATCTCCATCTCAATGCTAAGACCCAGCTCCACCCAATGACCAGCAAGCTCCAGTGCTGGACACCCCAAGCCAAACAACTAGCAAGACAGGAACACAACCCCACCCATTAGCAGAGAGGCTGCCTAAAATCATACTAAGTTCACAGACACCCCAAAACACACCACTGGACACGGCCCTGCCCACAAGAAAGACAAGATCCAGCCCCACCCACCAGAACACAGGCACCAATCCCCTCCACCAGGAAACCTACACAAGCCACTGAACCAACCTCACCCACTGGGGGCAGACACCAAAAACAATGGGAACTACGAACTTGCAGCCTGTGAAAAGGAGACCCCAAACACAGTAAGTTAAACAAAATGAGAAGACAGAGAAATATGCAGCAGATGAAGGAGCAAGGTTAAAACCCACCAGACCTAACAAATGAAGAGGAAATAGGGAGTCTACCTGAAAAAGAATTCAGAGTAATGATAGTAAAGATGATCCAAAAGCTTGGAAATAGAATGGAGAAAATACAAGAAACGTTTGACAAGGACCTAGAAGAACTAAAGAGCAAACAAACAATGATGAACAACACAATAAATGAAATTTAAAATTATCTAGAAGGAATCAATAGCAGAATAACTGAGGCAGAAGAATGGATAAATGACCTGGAAGATAAAATAGTGGAAATAACCACTGCAGAGCAGAATAAAGAATGAAAAGAATTGAGAACAGTCTCAGAGACCTCTGGGACAACATTAAACTCACCAACATTCAAATTATAGGGGTCCCAGAAGAAGAAAAGAAAAAGAAAGGTCTTAGAAAATATTTGAAGAGATTATAGTTGAAAACTTCCCTAACATGGGAAAGGAAATAGTCAACCAAGTCCAGGAAGTGCAGAGAGTCCCATACAGGATAAATCCAAGGAGAAACATGCCAAGACACATATTAATCAAAGTATCAAAAATTAAATACAGAGAAAAAATATTAAAAGCAGCGAGGGAAAAGCAACAAATAACACACAAGGGAATCCCCATAAGGTTAACAGCTGATCTTTCAGCAGAAACTCTGCAAGCCAGAAGGGAGTGGCAGGACATATTTAAAGTGATGAAAGGGAAAAACCTACAGCGAAGATTACTCTACCCAGCAAAGATTTCATTCAGATTCGACGGAGAAATTAAAACATTTACAGACAAGCAAAAGTTAAGAGAACTCAGCACCACCAAACCAGCTTTACAGCAAATGTTAAAGGAACTTCTCTAGGCAGGAAACTAGAGAAGGAAAAGACCTAAAAAAACAAATCCAAAACAATTAAGAAAATGGTAATAGGAACATACATATCGATAATCACCTTAAATGTAAATGGATTAAATGCTCCAACCAAAAGACATAGACTGGCTGAATGGATACAAAAACAAGACCCGTATACATGCTGTCTACAAGAGATCCACTTCAGACCTAGGGACACATACAGACTGAAAGTGAGGGGATGGAAAAAGATTTTCCATCCAAATGGAAATCAGAGAAACTGAAGTAGCAATTCTCATATCAGACAAAATAGACTTTAAAATAAAGACTATTACAAGAGACAAAGAAGGACACTACATAATGATCAAGGGATCAATCCAAGAAGAAGATATAACAATTGTAAATATTTATGCACCCAACATAGGAGCACCTCAATACATAAGAAAAATGCTAACAGCCATAAAAGGGGAAATTGACAGTAACACAATAATAGTAGGGGATTTAACACTTCACTTTCACCAATGGACAGATCATCCAAAATGAAAATTAATAAGGAAACATGAGCTTTAAATGACACATTAGACAAGATAGACTTAATTGATATTCACAGGACATTCCATCCAAAAACAACAGAATACACTTTCTTCTCAAGTTCTCATGAAACATTCTCCAGGATAGAGCATATCTTGGGTCACAAATCAAGCCTTGGTAATTTTAAGAACATTGAAATCGTATCAAGTATCTTTTCCTACCACAACGCTATGAGACTAGATATCAATTACAGGAAAAAAAAAACTGTAAAAAATACAAACACATGGAGGCTAAACAATATGCTACTAAATAACCAAGAAATCACTGAAGAAATCAAAGGGGAAATCAAAAAATACCTAGAAACAACTGACGATGAAAACACGATGACCCAAAACCTATGGGATGCAGCAAAAGCAGTTCTAAGAGGGAAGTTTATAGCAATACAATCCTACCTCAAGAAACATCTCAAATAAACAACCTAACCTTACACCTAAAGCAATTAGAGAAAGAAGAAGAACAACAACAAAAACCCCCAAAGTTAGCAGAAGGAAAGAAATCATAGAGATCATGTCAGAAATAAATGAAAAAGAAATGAAGGAAACAATAGCAAAGATCAATAAAACTAAAAGCTTGTTCTTTGAGAAGATAAACAAAACTGATAAACCATTAGCCAGACTCATCAAGAAAAAAAGGGAGAAGAGGATCATGAGAGATTTCTACAACCAACTATATGCCAATAAAATGGACAACCTGGAAGAAATGGACAAATTCTTAGAATAGCACAACTTTCTGAGACTGAACCAGGAAGAAATAGAAAATATGAACAGACCAATCACAAGCAATGAAATTGAAACTGTGATTTATAATCTTGCAACAGGAACTTCCCTGGTGGCAGAGTGGTTAAGAATCCACCTCCCAATGCAGGGGACACAGGGTCAAGCCCTGGTCCGGGAAGATCCCACATGCTGGGGAGCAACTAAGCACATGCACCACAACTACTGAGCCTGTGCTCTAGAGCCCATGAGCCACAACTACTGAGCCCACGTGCTACAACTAATGAAGCCCACACACCCAGAGTCCGTTCTCCACAACAAGAGAAGCCACCACAATGAGAGCCCATGCACCACAAGTAAGAGTAGCCCCCACTCGCCGCAACTAGAGGAAGCCCGCGAGCAGCAGCGAAGACCCAACGCAGCCAAAAAAAAATCTTCCAACACACAAAAGCCCAGGACCAGATGGCTTTACAGGCGAATTCTATCAAACATTTGGAGAAGAGCTAACACCTATCCTTCTCAAACTCTGCCAAAATATAGCAGAGGGAGGAACACTTCCAAACTCATTCTATGTGGCCACCATCACCTAGATACCAAAACCAAAGATGTCACAAAGAAAGAAAACTACAGGCCAATATCACTGATGAACATAGATGCAAAAATCCTCAACAAGGGCTTCCCTGGTGGCGCAGTGGTTGAGAGTCTGCCTGCCAATGCAAGGGACATGGGTTCGTGCCCTGGTCCGGGAGGATCCCACCTGCCGCAGAGCGGCTGGGCCCGTGAGCCGTGGCCGCTGGGCCTGTGAGTCCAGAGCCTGTGCTCCACAACGGGAGAGGCCACAAGTGAGAGGCCTGCGTACCGCAAAAAAAAAAAAAAAAAAAAAATTACAATGAGATATCATCTCACACCAGTCAGAATGGCCATCATCAAAAAATCTAGAAACAATAAATGCTGGAGAAGGTGTGGAGAAAAGGGAACCCTCTTGCACTGCTGGTGGGAATGTGAATTGGTACAGCCACTATGGAGAACAGTATGGAGGTTCCTTAAAAAACTAAAAATAGAACTACCATATGATCCAGCAATCCCACTACTGGGCATATACCCTGAGAAAACCATAATTCAAAAAGAGTCATGTACCAAAATGTTCATTGCAGCTCTATTTACAATAGCCAGGAGATGGAAACAACCTAAGTGTCCATCAACAGATGAATGGATAAAGAAGATGTGGCACATATATACAATGGAGTATTACTCAGCCATAAAAAGAAACGAAACTGAGTTATTTGTAGTGAGGTGGATGGACGTAGGGTCTGTCATACAGAGTGAAGTAAGTCAAAAAGAGAAAGACAAATACCGTTTGCTAACATATATATATGGAATCTAAGAAAAAAAAATGTCATGAAGAACCTAGGGGTAAGACGGGAATAAAGACACAGACCTACTAGAGAATGGACTTGAGGATATGGGGAGGGGGAAGGGTAAGCTGTGACAAAGTGAGAGAGTGGCATGGACATATATACACTACCAAACGTAAAATAGATAGCTAGTGGGAAGCAGCCGCATAGCACAGGGAGATCAGCTCTGTGCTTTGTGACAACCTAGAGGGGTGGGATAGGGAGGGTGGGAGGGAGGGAGACGCAAGAGATATGGGAACATATGTATATGCATAACTGATTCACTTTGTTATAAAGCAGAAACTAACACACCATTGTAAAGCAATTATACTTCAATAAAGATGTAAAAAAAATTTACTATTTTCCCTTTGTAATTCATAAGTACTTTCTGGGAAACACTTTGAGATTATGTAAATACCTTAATTTTCATCAAATTTTCACCCACTGGCTTTAGCATCCATTCACAATTCTTGCTTGAATCAATTATTTCTGTGATGCTTGCAAAATGGCGATTTTCTAACTCCATCATTCTTCTACATTTATTAATTGGTATTCTACAGTAAGGAAGAGCTATTTATTTATTTATTTAATCTATATCAACTCATGGATTCCTATTTTATTCAATGGGTTATAATTTGTTACCATCCTTGTTTATTTTGATTCTCAAATAGTCTAGATTTAGCCAGTGGGAGCCAAGTTGCCTCCCCCTCTCCCCTTTTAAAAACATATCTTTATCATTCTTTGAATATTTTCTTACTTTCTAGCAAAACAAGATATTCCAGGCTCATCTTGCACTTTCTTTCCCTGCCTCAGCCCTGGATTCAGCCATTTCTTCAAGGAGCCTGGTCTTCTTTTGGTGGCCTTTATACCAATACCTCCAATTCCAGTCCAACAGTACAGGGTTGATTGTTGCCTTCTCCCTTTTCCTATTTATAAATTATTTCTCCAGTAGTGAGAATTATGGCTTCTATTATCGTCAATCTGTGTATTTATACAACTTCCTATCTTTCTCCTGCCCCTAACCAATATACTGACCCACCAGCCACTTCCTTAGCCTTTTGGACCTCACCCCACTGGTTCTGGCCATGCCCACTGCCTCCTTGGTGGCAAGGTGCCATCTCCTCGGCCTCCATCCCACTGGTGGCCATCTCCTTGATCCTGAATATGTCGGTTGCTGCGGTCTCCTCAGCTCTGAATATGCAGCCCTTCCAGGGGAAGAGGAAGGGCTAATTATTTCTCTAGTGTTTTCCTCTATACAAGACTGTGAACTCCTTAGGGCATGGACCATATCTATTTTATCACTGTATTCTCTACACCTGTATAAAGTCAGACATATAGTGGCTCAATAAATAATTGTTGCATAAATCAATGAATGAAGGTGATGTTTGAATGGGCTTTGGTAAATTCCTTATTGCTGTCCATTTGGATTGTTTGTGATGGTTTCCTTAAGGTACTCTTCCTATTTACAGAAATTGCTGATTCAAAGGGTATGGATAGAACTTTTGTTTTGTTTTTAGCTTTGATGCATATTTTCCAGAAATATCAATCCAGTTTATTATACAACAATGTATAAATAGTTCTAGAAAATAGGAAGAGGAGGACCCTTCCTGAAAGATGAGTGGAATAAGACAAGGATTACTGGGGGAAATAACTTAAATCAATTAAGTTATTGGGGAGGGAGGGTGGAGAAGTGAAAGATTAGAAGGCTGAGAGTAGAGGAAGAGGGGGTGGTGGATCAAGGGTGAGAATAAAGATTTAGCAAAAAAATCAATGAGAGTGGAAATAGTTGATGGGGCAAGGTGATTGCGAAGAGTGAAAGGAAATAGGATCCATAGCCTGAGTTGGAAGAAAGGAAAATCTGTTCTTTGTACTATGGGCAAAATGATAAGGATTAACTGGGATGTGGATAAATTGGCGGAGTGGAATGGGGCAGGGCACTGAAAGAGATTAACCTGAGGTCTCTAATTTCTCATATAAGTAAAAGGCAAGGTCATCTCCTGAGAGAAAAGGAAATATGAGTGGATAAATGCAATTGAGGGAGGTGAAGAGAGACTAGAGGTTGGGGAGCATGAGGGGAAATTGATTAGTGACCATGTAGTGGCACCAACCTTCACAAAAGCTGTGGAACTGGTTAACTGTAGTGCTCAGAGTAGAGATGAAAGAGCAGAGGAGCAGCCATTGGTTTACCCATATTTAAGGGTTTGCTTCATTGTGTAGGGGAGCAAAATCTGTCACCCCGATATGTGTCTTTTTGGCATGAGGATTATTTTAGGCTAATTATATTTAAGAAACAGAAGACTCAGTAAGTCCTTCTTTTTACCTCCTCCTTAACTGCCTACAGAATTTGGATACAGGGCCTGGCCCAGGGAAAGCACTATCACCAGAGATACCCACAAAGAATGTGGGCTAGGTATGGTAGGGGGAACTCTGCTGGGCCTGGAGACCAAAGTCCTCTCTGTCCTATTGTCTCTCCACAGCATAGCAAATATTTGTTTACCAAACATTTGCTCTTTTTCATCTTCTGTGAGTGGCCTTCCTTCCCTTTGAAGTCCCAGACCCCTACCTGCTTCTCCTTACTCCTGAATGACGTATATACCTCATCTTGCCTGTCTTTGGAATCTCCCATGTTTGCCTGGATTCCTCGTATATAAGTAATATAATTTTTTTTCTTCTGTTAATCTGTCTTATGTCATTTAAATTATTCAACCAGTCAAAATAACTAAGGGAGAAGAGGGGAGAATTTTTCCCTCCTAACAGTTGGTAGGGTCAAAGGAACTGGGGAGAGTGGAGGACATAACATCGTATTGTTGGGTTTAGGCTAATCCTGCGGTTGGGGGAGGGGGGCGGTGGAGAAAGCAAAGGGGCAGGGTGATATATTGCAAGAATATGAAGGGCTCTAAAAACTTATCTTTAATTTAGAAAATACATAAAAAGCTCATATATATCAATAAGAAAATAACTGAACACAAAAATCATGAACAAGAAATAACAAAGAAATGAAATGTTCTGCCTCACTAGTGAGCAAAGAAATGTGAATTTAAATACAGAAATAACATTTTTCATTTTCTGTAGTAACAAACACAAACTTTTTAGAAAGACAAATTCTAAATGCTGGTAAGATTGGGAAAAATGAACATGTTCAAACACTGCTGAGGGTAAAGATAACTACAATACTTGTAGAGAATAATTTTCAAATTTATCAAGGGTCTTCAAAAATTTATATCCTTTGAATTAGCAATTCCACTTCTTGGCACCTACACTAAGGAAAAAAACAAATGCAGAAAAACTCTCACACAAAGACATTTGTAGCAGCAAAATTTACAATACTGAAAAGTTAGAAATTAACTAAATGTTTCATAATATAGGAATCCTAAAACAAACTTTGCTGCTGAAAGATGTGCTACTACATAACCATTATAATGACATTTTGAAGAAGTTTAATAGCATAAGAGAAAAGTTTCGGTTAAATTAAAAAGGCAGGATACAAAGCTGCGTATTCAGTATAATCTCAAAGATGTATATACAAACACTATTTAAAAGCTAGAAGGAAACACATCAAAATTTAATCATGGTTATCTCTAATTGATAGAATTATGGATAACTTTTTTCATGTTTTTCTATATTTTTGTATTCCCTGTATATCATTTCACAATAAAGTAAATAAAATGCACGCATTTTATTTTTATTTATTTTTATTGTAGTAAAACATATATAACATAAAGTTTACCATTTAAATCATTTTAAGTGAGCATTAAGTACATTCACATTGTTGTGCAACCATCACCACCATCCATCTCCAGAACTTTTGCATTTTCCCCACCTGAAACTCTGTACCCATCAAACACGAACTTTCCATTTCCCCCTCCTCCAGGCCCTGGTAACCACTATTCTACTTTCTGTCTCTATGAATTTGCGTATTTTAGGTACCTCATATAGGTGGTGTCATACGATCTTTCTCCTTTTGTGACTGGCTCATTTCACTTAGCACAGTGTCTTTGAGGTTCATCCACGTTATAGCGTATATCAGAGTTGCATCCCTTTTTGAGACTGAATGATATTCCATTTGCATGTATATACCACATTTGTTTATCCATTCATCCATCTATGGATATTTAGGTTGTTTCTACCTTTTGGCTATCGTGAGTAATGCTGCTATGAACATGAGTGTCCAAACAGCTGTTTGAGTCTTGGCTTTCAATTCTTTTGGGTGTATACCTAGAAGTGGAATTGCTGGATCATATGGTGATTTTGTTTAATTTTTTGAGCCATACTGTTTTCCACAGTGGCTGCACCATTTTACCACACAATAAATATTTTTTTAAGGAATTATATTTTTCTTAAGCACCTAGACAGGAAGGCTGATATTGTAAATCTATCCAAGTTAACAAATGAATTTAATGTAAACCAATTGGATTTGACAAATTGGTAATGAAGTACACCTGGAAGAAAAATGCTTGGGAATATCGTAAAAATATTTGAAAAAGAATAATGAGGGCAAACTTGCCTTACCAAGTGTCAAAACTTGTTTTGCCATAGTGATAAAACTGTGTGGTCTTAACACAGAGACTTACAAATAGTTTTGTAGAATACAGAATCCCCAAACAGAATCATGAATATATGAAAGTATAAGGATGATGTTTTATTTTATTTTATTTTTTTAAACATTTTTATTGGAGTATAGTTGCTTTCCAATATTGTTAGTTTCTACTGTACAGCAAAGTGAATCAGCAATACGTATACATATATCCCCTTTTTTTTGGATTTCCTTCCCTTTTAGGTCACCACAGAGCATTGAGTAGAGTTCCCTGTGTTATACAGTAGGTTCTCATTAGTTATCTATTTTATACATAGTATCAATAGTGTATGTATGTCAATCCCAATCTCCCAATTCATCCCACCTCCCCCTTTCCCCCTTGGTATCCATATGTTTGTTCTCTACATCTGTGTCTCTATTTCTGCTTTGTAAATAAGATCATCTATACCAATTTTTTCAGATTCCACATGTATGCATTAATATATGATATTTGTTTTTCTCTTTCTGACTTGCTTCACTCTGTATGACAGTCTCTAGGTCCATCCATGTCTCTACAAATGACCCAATTTCATTCCCTTTTATGGCTGAGTAATATTCCATTGTATATATGTACCACAAGGGATGATGTTTTTTTTTGTGGTTATTTTTTTGTTGTTGTTGTTGTTGTTTTTTTGCAGTACGTGGGCCTCTCACTGTGTGGCCTCTCCCGTTGCGGAGCACAGGCTCCAGACACGCAGGCTCAGCGGCCATGGCTCACGGGCCCAGCCACTCCGCGGCCTGTGGGATCTTCCCAGACCGGGGCATGAACCCGTGTCCCCTGCATCGGCAGGCAGACTCTCAACCACTGCGCCACCAGGGAAGCCCAGGGATGATGTTTTAAACCACTTAGAAAAGAATGGATTTTCACTAACTGGTATTGGAACAATTGACCATCTGTGCCAATTATCAATTTATTGTCTCTTAGCTCCAAATTCATTCTTCAGAACCTGCCCTGTGACAATGGACTGGACTGTTCAAGCAGTTCCTTTTTGTTTTTAATGTTTATATATTTATTTATTTAGGCTGCACCAGGTCTTTTTTTTTTTTTACATCTTTATTAGAGTATAATTGCTTTATAATGTTGTTAGTTTTTGCTGTATAACAAAGTGAATCAGCTATATGTATGCATATATCCCCATATCCCCTCCTTCTTGAGCCTCCCTCCCACCCTCCCTATTCCACCCCTCTAGGTGGTCACAAAGCACCGAGCTGATCTCCCTATGCTGTGCAGCTGCTTCCCACTAGCTATCTAGTTTACGTTTGGTAGTGTATATATGTCCATGCCACTCTCTCACTTTGTCCCAGCTTACCCTTCCTCACCCACCATGTCCTCAAGTCCATTCTCTATGTCTGCGTCTTTATTCCTGTCATGCCACTAGG
This sequence comes from Phocoena phocoena, assembly GCF_963924675.1. Classification (NCBI taxonomy): domain Eukaryota; kingdom Metazoa; phylum Chordata; class Mammalia; order Artiodactyla; family Phocoenidae; genus Phocoena; species Phocoena phocoena. Next base: position 58,278,058 of record NC_089229.1, read on the forward strand.
TTCATCAGTACCAGTTTTCTAGATTTCATATATATGCGTTAGCATACGGTATTTGTTTTTCTACTTCACTCTGTATGACAGACTCTAGGTCCATCCACCTCACTACAAATAACTCAATTTCGTTTCTTTTTATGGCTAATATTCCATTGTATATATGTGCCACATCTTCTTTAACCATTCATCTGTTGATGGACATTTAGGTTGGTTCCATCTCCTGGCTATTGTAAATAGTGCTGCAATGAATATTGTGGTACATGTCTCTTTTTGAATTATGGTTTTCTCCGGGTATATGCCCAGTAGTGGGATTTCTGGGTCATATGGTAGTTCTATTTTTAGTTTTTTAAGGAACCTCCATACTGTTCTCCATAGTGGCTGTATCAATTTACATTCCCAACAACAGTGCAAGAGGGTTCCCTTTTCTCCACACCCTCTCCAGCATTGTGCTGGGTCTTAGTTGTGGCACATGGGATCTTCATTACAGCATGAGGACTCTTAGTTGTGGCATGTGGACTTCTTAGTTGCAGCATGCAGACTCTTAGTTGCAGCATGCATGCGGGATCTAGTTCCCTGACGAGGGATCAAACCCAGGCCCCCTGCAGTGGAAGCATGGAGTCCTAACCACTGGACCACCAGAGAAGTCCCTCAAGAAGTTTCTTAAATTCAGTACTGTCAACAGAAGTTAGTAGAGGGTGTTGGAGAGACATTACAGGGGGAAGGGTGTCCTTCCTGTGTGTGTGTGTGTGTGTGTGTGTGTGTGCTCCATGGACCTTAGTGACCTCACAGTCTGAGTCTAGGACTGACGATCACCTTACTTTGGCCCTTTCAATGCAGACAGTTTTTTTTTAATTTCTTTTTTTATTGAGATATAGTTGATATACAATATTATATAAGTTGCAGAAGCACAGCATAGTGATTCACAATTTTTAAAGGTTATATTCCATTTATAGTTATTATAAAATATTGGCTATATTCCCTGTGTTGTACAATATATTCTTTATTTATTTTTAAATTTTTATTTTGGCTACATCAGGTCTTCATTGCGGCATGTGGGATCTTCGTCACGGAATGTGGGATCTTTTTGTTGCTGCATGCGGGTTTTCTCTCTCTAGTTGTGGCGCATGGGCTCCAGAGTGCGTGGGCTCTGTAGTTTGTGGCACGCAGGCTCTCTAGTTGAGGTGCGTGGGCTCAGTAGTTGTGGCACGCGGACTTAGTTGCCCCATGACATGTGAGATCTTAGTTCCCCGACCAAGGATCGAACCCACGTCCCCTGCATTGGAAGGCAGATTCTTTACCACTGGACCACCAGGGAAGTCCCTGTACAATATATTCTTGTAGTTTATTTATTTTATATCAATACACAGTAGTTTGTACCTCCTCATCACTACCCCTATTCTGCCCCTCCCCGCCTCCCCACGGGTAACCACTAGTTTGTTCTCTATATCTGTGAGTCTGTTTCCTTTCTGTTATATTTACTAGTTTGTTTTATTTTTTAGATCCACATATAAGTGATATCATACAGTATTTGTCTTTTTCTGTCTTATTTCACTTAGCATAATACCCTCCAAGTCCATCCATGTTGTTGCAAATGGCAACATTTCATTCCTTTTTACAGCTGAGTAGTATTCCCTTTTGTGTGTGTGTGTCTAAAGCTACCTCTCTGCAAAATAAGATTTTAAGATTTATGGAGGCAAACAAATGATTAGAGAAAGATAAAATGACTCCTGAAGGCTAAGGCTCTTCTTTGGCTTCTTTGTCTCAGACTCTGCCTCTGGCACCATCTTCCTCCTTCCCTTCTATGTTGCCTATGCCTCCTCTATACCCTCAAATTTCCCATACTAATTCTCTTGCCGAACTTCCCCTTTTCTCTGAAACTCTCCCCACTCCCTTTTCCTCTGAATTTGTCAGAACCTGTCCCTTTAAAATTAAGCCTTCTGGGACTTCCCTGGTGGTCCAGTGGTTAAGAATCCACCTTCCAATGCAGGGGATGTGGGTTCGATCCCTGGTCGGGGAACTAAGATCCCACATGCTGCGGGGCAACTAAGCCCGCGTGCCTTGACCACTGAGCCCGTGTGCTCTAGAGCTCATGCGCCACAACTAGAGAGCCTGCATGCCGCGACTACTGAGCGCATGCGATCTGGAGCCCGCGCGCTCTGGAGCCCGCACGACAACAGCTAGAGAGAAGCCCGTGCGCCACAAGGAAGAGCCTGCGAGCCGCAATGAAAGATCCCGCATACCACAACGAAGATCCCACATGCCACAACTAAGACCTGACGCAGCCAAATGATTAATTAATTAAATTAAGCCTTCTGAGGATCCAGAGGGTAAACCATTAATTTCTTATATTCCCTGAACTAAAGTTGAACTGTAAACCATAATCAAAGATTTTCCCAAAGTAACTGAAAATCCTCACAGATTTGTTGAAGCATTTAATATAGTCATTCAACCATATCAGCTTGGTTTCTCTGACTTACATCAACTAGTTCATATGCTTGTCGGTGAAGGCCAGGCCCACCATTAGATGAAACTCACTAACTGGGAAAGTCCTGTAAGTTGTCTAGAATTACAACTAGAAGACCAGCCTGTTTCTTATATGGTCAGGCTCAGGCAATCACAAGGTGGCTTCATCAAGAAATTCCTAGGGATTTTCCAAAGCCTGTTGATTGGAATCAAATTCAGACTTTCACACAAAACTCTGATGAACCTGTTCATAACTATTGTAATCAACTTCAGATTGTTTTTGAAGAAAATTCTGGTCTTCCTTCAGATGTTGATAATACCCAGGTAGCTTTTAACTCTGTTTATTAATGGGATGAACCGGGAGCTTTCCCTTTTAGTAAAAAGGACCAGGATGGAATCAGAAACTATCTCCACTCCAGATTTAGTTAATCTGGTGAACCAGCTCCCTTACGCTCTCTAGATGAGTCATCTCTGAGGAAGACCACCAAAATTCTTAATTTACAATTCTGGAAAATGAAGGCTTCTAAACGAAACCAACACCCTCTTAGTTTCTGCTATTATTGCAAAGATCCAGGACACTGGGAAAGACATTGCTCCAAATTTAAGCACTTTAGGTGCCTTCAGCCATCTAACCAGCCTTTCCAACTTCCTCCCAACTCTTAATGATGGGGCTCCAAGGAACTCTAGTTGGGACTCTTCCCAATCCTCCCTCCTAATCAACTTTGAGAAACATTTCTCCAGATTGGGGATGAATCTTTTCCAGTTCTAACTGACACTGGAGCCACACTCTTGGTGCTCAGCCCCACTACTATAAAACAGCCCCTGACTCAGAGAGCTAAAACAGTTCAAATAGTGAAGATCTCCAATGAATAGGTTAAGAGGTTCCTGCCTCTTAACAAGCAAGAAGAAAGTATCTACTTGCTAAAGCTTTTAACTTTAAAAAGCCATAAGGTCATCAAAGAAATTTTTCTGTTTGCCCAAACCCTGGTTTGATAGGGCAACAGTCCCCAACCTTTTGGGCACCAGGGACTGGTTTCATGGAAGGCAATTTTTCCACGGACGGAGTGGGGGGGTGGGGGTGGGGAGGGGATGGTTCAGGCAGTGATACGAGCGACGGGAGGCGATGGGGAGCAGCAGAGGAAGAAGCTTCGCTCGCTTGCCCACCACTCACCTCCTGCTGTGCAGCCCGGGTCCTAACAGGCCACGGACAAGTACCAGTCCATGGCCCAGGGCTTGGGGACCCCTGCAAGAGGTCATCTGATATCAGAACAAGGGCTACACCTAGATCCAGATAGACTTTGTGGTGTCCTAAATTTCCCCAAACCCAAAACTAAGTGAGGTTTTCTCTGGCTAGTTGGTTATTGCCAAAATTGGATTCCAAATTTCTCTTTTATGGTCAAACCTCTGTATGTTTTACTAAACAATAACAACTCTGACCCAATTTTATGGACAACATAGCTTTCAAGTCCTTAAAGGAGTTTGATGAACCCAGTGCCCTTAGTCATACAAATAATCAGATTTTTTTTTTTCTTTTTGTATTTGAAAAGGAGGGAAATGCCCTTGGGGTACTCACCCAAAAACATTGGACCACCATTGACCCATTAGTGTATTATAGCCAGAAACTGAACCCTGTGGCACAGAGATTCCCCCCTACCCCCTTGCCCTAGAGCCACTACAGTCACTGCCCTTTTGGTTAAGACTATCAGAAAAATCATTATGGGATCCCCTTTAACCATTTTTGTACCTAATACAGTAGAAACTCTCCTGAATTCTCACCACACAAAACATTTCTCAGTCAGCCACCACAACTCTTATGAAGTCTTTTTGTTAACCGCCCCTCACATTACTCTTTTTATGTTGTAGTAATCTTAACCCTGCTACTCATTTTGTTGTTGTTGTTTCAATAAAAATTATATAAATTTAATGACTCTCAGGGAAGAATTAAAAACACCCCCATGCCCACATATCAGCAGAACTCAATTTATACTTGTTATTCTTTTTTTTTTAATTGAGGTATAATTCACATACAACATTATAATAGTTTCAGTTGTACAACATACATAATGATTCCATATTTGTATATATTGTGAAATGATCACCACAATAAGTCTAGTTAACATCCATCACCACACAGTTACAGAATTTTTCTCTCATCATGAGAACTTTAAAGATTTACTCTTAGCAACTTTCAATAGGCAATACAGTATTAATATAGTTGCCATGCTATGTATTATATCCCCATGACTTATGTATTTTAGAATTGGAAGTTTGTATGTTTTCATCCCCCTTCACCCATTAACCCTGCTACTCTTCTCCCCTCCATTGCCAACAAAGTCCCTCACAATTTCTTTTTTTTTTAATTTATCTATTTATTTATATTTTATTTTTGGCTGCCTTGGGTCTCCGTTGCTGGGCGTTCTCTCGTTGCAGCGAGCGGGGGCTACTCTTCGTTGCAGTGTGCGGGCTTCTCATTGCAGTGGCTTCTCTTGTTGCAGAGCATGGGCTCTAGGCACGCAGGCTTCAGCAGTTGCGGCACGTGGGCTGTACAGCGCAGGATCAGTAGTTGTGGCCCACGGGCTTAGTTACTCCGCGGCATGTGGGATCTTCCTGGACCAGGGCTTGAACCCTTGTCCCCTGCATTGGTAGGTGGATTCTTAACCACTGCGCCATCAGGGAAGTCCCTCTCACAATTTCTTAATGCTGACAGATCATCTTCTCACTCTTTGTGATGATCTAAAGGAAGTTCCTTTAGGTAACACTGACTTCTTGTGGTTCACTACTGGTTCTTATTTAAAAGGTGACAATGGCAAATATTGTGCTAGGTGTGCTACTGCAACTTCTTTTGATGGATTTTCCTACATTTGTAGGCAAATGGATTTCCTACAACTTCCTGTGTCTAATGGATATAAATATGTTTTAGTCATGATCTGTATGTTTTCACACTGCACTGAAGCCTTCCCTTGCAAGCAGGCTACTGCCGCTTCTGTGGCTAAATTCCATTTGCAAAAGATTACCCCTACCTGGGGAACTCTTCTCAAAATTCATAGTGATTGAGGAACCTATTTTACTGGCCAGGTACTTTGACAAGTTTGCACTCTTTGGCCAGTTTTACACTTTTACTGTGTTTACCACCCTCGATCCTCTGGTTTAGTTGAATGCACCACCAACATTATTAAGACTTATTTGGCAAAATTTGTAGAGGCCCTCCAAATACCTTAGCCAAAAGCATTGACACTGGTCCTTCTTATTTCAGATCCACCACTTCTGGAACTCATAAAGTCTCACCCTTTGAGATAGTACAGGATGCCCAACACACTTGGCTCCTGCTTCTTTTGACCCGCAACTGATAAAAGGAGAGAAACTCCAGTATTACAAAGGCCTAATTTTTTCTATTAAAAATAGTCATGTTTTGTTAGAGGAGTCTTTTCACAGTGGACTCTCAGGAGGATGAAGACCTTAAGCATCACAAGTTGCAAAATGGAGATTTCATCTATAGCAAAAGACATCTCCAAGAAGAACTCTCTTCAACCTTGTTGGAGAGGCCCCTATCAGTTACTGCTAACCAACCCTTGTGCCACTGAACCCCAAGGAAAAGACTCTTGGATTCATGTGACACACTTAAAGAAAGCACCGACTAATGAGAACCTACTGTATAGCACAAGGAACTCTACTCAGTGCTCTGTGGTGACCTAAATGGGAAGGAAATCCAAAAAAGAGGGGATGTATGTATACGTACAGCTGATTCACTTTGCTATATAGCAGAAACTAACACAACATTGTAAAGCAACTATACTCCAATAAAAATTTATTTAAAAAAAAGAAAGAAAGAAAGCACCAAACACTGACTGGACCTGTACATCATCTGGTGACCTAAAAGTAAAGATTTCCTGGAATTGAAGCAGATGACATCTGATGAGACAGCTTTTCCAAGATATCTGGGTCAGGCCTATTGGAAGTTTGTCACCAAAACTTTGATGGTGACACTATGCTTCAGATGATCTCCAATGTCTATTTTCTTGATAACATATGGACTTTAGATAAAAAGAAGTGCCTGAGTGGGGCTTCCCTGGTGGTGCAGTAGTTAAGAATCCACGTGCCAACACAGGGGACATGGGTTCAAGCCCTGGTCCGGGAAGATTCCCACATGCCATGGAGCAACTAATCCCGTGCACCACAACTAGTGAGCCTGCACTCTAGAGCCTGCGAGCCACAACTACTGAAGCCCACGCACCTAGAGCCTGTGCTCTGCAACAAGAGAAGCCACCGCTATGAAAAGCCCGTGCACTGCAACAAAGAGTAGCCCCCACTCGCCACAACTAGAGAAAGCCCGCATGCAGCAATGAAGACCCAACGCAGCCAAAAATAAAATAAATAAATTTATGTATAAAAAAAAAGAACAAAGCTGGAGGCATAACCCTCCCAGACTTCAGACAATACTACAAAGCTACAGTAATCAAAATAGCATGGTATTGGCACAAAAACAGACATATGGATCAATGGAACAAAATAGAGAGCCCAGAAATAAACCCACACACCTATGGTCAATTAATCTCCGACAAGGCAGCAAGAATATACAATGGAGAAAAGACAGTCTCTTCAGCAAGTAGTCATGGGAAAGTTGGACAGCTGCATGTAAATCAATGAAGTTAGAACACTCCCTCACACCATACACAAAAACAAACTCAAAATAGCTCCAAGACTTAAATATAAGACTATAGGGACTTCCCTGGTGGCGCCGTGGTTAAAAATCCGCTTACCAACGCAGGGGAGACAGGTTTGAGCCCTGGTCCAGGAAGATCCCACATGCTGCAGAGCAGCTAGGCCCATGAGCCACAACTACTGAGCCTGCGCTCTAGAGCCCGCGAGCCACAACAACTGAGCCCACATACTACAACTACTGAAGCCCATACGCCTAGAGCTCATGCTCTGCAATGGCACCTAGGAGCCACTGCAATGACAAGACTGCACACTGCAACGAAGAGTAGCCCCCATTCGCTGCAACTAGAGAAAGCCCGCGTGCAACAAAGGAGACCCAATGCAGCCAAAAATAAAAATAAATTTTAAATTAATTTAAAAAAAAAGACTATAAATGACACCATAAAACTCCTAGAAGAGAACATAGGCAAAACATTCTCTGACATAAATCATAGCAACGTTTTCTTAGGTAAGTCTCCCAGGCGATAGAAATAAAAGCAGAAATAAATAAATGGGACCTAATCAAATTTACAAGCTTTTGCACAGCAAAGGAAACCGGGGGGAAGGGTTGGGGGAAGGGATAGTTAGGGAGTTTGGGATCAATATGTAAACACTGCTATATTTAAAATGGATAACCAACAAGGACCTACTGTATGGCACAGGGAACTCTGCTCAATATTATGTGGCAGCCTGAATGGGAGGGAGTTTGGGGGAGAATGGATACATGTATAAGTATGGCTGAGTCGCTTTGCTGTGCACCTGAAACTATCATAACATTAATTGGCTTTACTCCAAAATAAAATAAAAAGTTTTTAAAAAACATTAAGAAACTATTATAAATTAGAGTACAGGGACATGAAAATTAAATCAAAGTGTGATCCTGTATTGGATCAGTTGAAATGGAATGGATAATTCTATGATCCATTTAACTATCTAAAGAATACTACTGAAAGTATTCTGAAATCAGAGAAAACAGGTGAAAAAATTAAAGTGAATTAAAAATTATGCAAATAAAAAAGCAAGGTAGGGAGTTCTCTGGTGGTTAGGATTCCAGGCTTTCACTGCCATGGCCTGGGTTCAATCCCTGGTCGGGGAACTGAGATCCCACAAGCCTCAGCATGGCTCAAAAAAAAAAGAAAAAGCAAGGTAATAATTAACTCCAAGAAAAACAAAAAAAATCACATGCTAATAATGCAAACACTATTAATTTAACTGAAATGTGATAAAAATTATATTAGAAATATGGGGATAAAGGAAATGGTCAGGAAAGCGGTATAAAAAGCTAAATTCTCATTTACCCTAACAGGAAGTTAATTGAGAATATCTAAAATTAATAAATCAAGAAAAACAGTATGAAGTATATTATTCAGAAATATAGCAGTAAATACCAGAAAAAATAGCTAAAAGTCAAAAGCATTCACCTCTGAGAAACAGCAATGAAGGTGGTGAACTGTTTGTTGTGTTTTCATTTTTAAGCTTTTAAGTATTAACTGAATTTTTAACTATGTATGTGTATATTATTTTGATTTAAAAATTAAAAATCATGGGCTTCCCTGCTGGTGCAGTGGTTGAGAGTCCGCCTGCCGATGCAGGGGACGCGGGTTTGCGCCCCGGTCCGGGAGGATCCCGCATGCCGCGGAGCGGCTGGGCCCGTGAGCCATGGCCGCTGGGCCTGCGTGTCCGGAGCCTGTGCTCCGCAACGGGAGAGGCCACAACAGTGAGAGGTCCGCGTACCGCAAAAAAAAATAAAATAAAATAAAAATCATTTCTTTTTAAATAAGGAAGAAATATATCCCAAAACAGCTGGCAAATAGGGAGGAGAAAACAAAATTAAACATTTATTAAAAGTACCAAAGTATAGACCCATTTCAAGTTAAGGATAAACAGACCCACATTTCTCAATAGTCCTTGAGCAATAGTTTGTCACAGCACAGAACAGCTATTCATTTACATTAAAAAATAACATCAAAACAAGCTAAATTGTTTCTGGTCTACTCTGTTTAATAGGGCAAGGAAGATTGATGCATTTTGGAAATACTATCATCAAAAAATGGTTAAAATGGTAAAGATTCATCACCTAAAGGTGTAAGCTTTGGATATCTGGAATAAAAACCTATTGGTTCTCTGATGGTGCCAGATAAATGGGTTTAGGTAAGAAAGTTTATTGTTACAAAAAGTATAGATGATACATAAAGATTGTTGGGACACTAACAATCAATTTCAGATTTTTATCTTCTTCATTTCAAGAGCCACCAACCAGTTTTCTTTAGACTGCCTGGGCTGGTTTGGGCCAAGATCTAGTCAATATGTAGTCTGCCACTGATGTAGGTAAATAAGATAGAGGGATGAAGAAAAATTTAGCATCCCAGCCAGCTGAGTATCGAGTGCGGGGATAAACAGATGTCAGGGCATGTTCCATACAGTCAGTAACCAGGTTCAGGTTTGTGCTACAACTCAACATCCCTTGTTTCAGGAGATCGTGATCTGTATACAAAAAGAAAAATGGTGGTCAGCAATCTTATTGCTTATATTTTTAAGATCCTGTTGCATGCAGTCACAGAATTCTAATTACATTTAATTGCCACAAGGATTAGGCCAATCAGACCTGTGCTTCCCAATATAACAGCCACTAGCCACATGCAGCTAATGAGCACTTAAAATACAGCTAGCATGACTGAAAACTGAATTTTGGGAGGGTGGGAGGTGTTGCTGTGCAGCACAGCTTGCGGTATCTTAGTTCTTCGACCAGCGACTGAAGCCGGGCCCCAGCAGTGAAAGCGCCAAGTCCTAACCACTGGACTGCCAGGGAATTCCCTGAAAACTGAATTTTTTAATTTAATTAATTTTAATTTTTAAACTCAATTGTGTTATTGGAAAACTTTTAAGTATGTTTGGAACTATATAGGTATGTGAATCTACTTTTTCAACTGGAAATTTTTTAACATCTTTATTGAGATAATTCACATTCATGAAAACCATCCATTTAAAGTATACAAATCAATGACTTTTAGTATATCCAGAGTTGTGCAACCATCACCACAATCTAAGTTTAGGACATTTTCATCATCCCCAAAAGAAACCCCATACCCATTAGCAATCACTCCCATTTCCTGCCAACCCACCCAGCCCTAGGCAACCACCAATCTACTTTCTGTCTCTATGGCTTGCCTTTTCTGGACACTTCATGTAAATAGAATCATACACTGTGGTCTTTTGTGACTGGCTTCTTTCAGGGGCAAAACGCTCTCAAGGTTCATCCTGTCATAGCATGGATCAGTACTTCATTTCTTTTAACTGCCAAGTAATATTCCATTGTAGGGCCATTCAACAGTCGATGGACATCTGAACTGTTTCCACTCTGGGGCTCTTATGAATAATGCTGCTGGTAACCATAAATTGTATTAATCCAAATACAGAAGAAGTACCTCCTAGGAAAATTTAGCATGCAAGTTGAGATGTGCTATAAGTGTAAAATACACACCAATTTTCAAAGACTAATAGGAAAAAGAATATAAAATATCTTATTAATAGCTTTTATATGGATAATAAATGTTGAAATGATAGTATTTTGGATATATTGGTCTTAAATAAAATGTATTATTAAAATTTATTTAACCTGTTTCTTTTCCTTTTTTAGAAAGTAGCTACTAGAAAATTTAAGATTACATATGTGGCTCTCATATATCTGTTGGACAGCACTGATCTAGATTATTCTGATCCATGGACAAGTATATGAACAATTTCAACTCCTTAAATCATGAAATACATATATCTCTCCTTTTACATATTGTCACTTCTTAGTAAATTCTATTTTCCTTTGAGTTCTATTGCCAAACTACATGTACTCGCAAGGGGAAACGAATTCCCTAATAGTTTAAAACTTTAGGTGGAGAAGAGCTTAGAACAATGGCTGTGCCCCTGACATGTTAGGAACTGTAGTTCTCTAGCTTGAGTTCTGAGAGGCTGAGGAAGTTTTCTGTCAGCTAGCTTTTCCTTGTTCCAATTTCTCTCCCGTTTGTTGATGGTGACCCTCTTATGCCAGATGCACCTAGAAGACAGGGTTGTAGCTCGGGACTCTTCTGTCTGCACATCCCCCTTCTTTTCTCTGTACCGCAATATCACCCAAAGCCAGGGACAGGGCTACTGCTACCCACCACGGGGACTTTTTGTGAAAGGGAAAAGAGAGCTGCTCCCTTTGCGCTTGGCAAGCTGCTGACTTCTCTGTGTGAAGAAAAAGCATCCCTTCCCCCCAGGAAGGTGCAGACCCATACAGTGTGCATGACTTAATTCTACTTAGAGGACTGCCTTCCCTGTTCCCCCAAAACTGCCTCCTCCTCCAGATCATCAGAATGGCATTCTTACACGAAATTAAACCATCTCACTCCTACCAGGCTCCCAGGGCCTGCACATGAGGTCTAGCCTCTGCGAATGGCCAATAGGGCCCTGCAAATCCGGTCCTAACTCACTTACCTCTCCCCACCTATATATACCCTCCCTCCCCTCACAATAAAACGTGGAGTTTGTGGCTAGGCTGTTACCCAAAGGGTAGATAATATTGAAGGCTGAACTTTAGTTAAGCAGGCCCCCACACCAGTCCTGACAAACTGTGGAGGGCACCCTCTCCCAAGACCCAGAGGCTCCATGCCTCTAACCATGTAATACCTCCCTGGTGTGCAGGTGGCCAGGCTCACAGGTGACAAGGCAGGGCAGGCCCTGGCCCTAGGCTGCCTATATGGCCTCTTCCTCAGCCACAACAGCCATCACCAAGCCAACCATGAAGGCACTGGGACCTTCCTGAACCCCTCTTGTCCTGGGAAGGCTTTGTTTAAGGAGCTTTTTTCTCAGAAGATCTACCAATCATTCTCCACCAACCCTCTTTGTCCTTCTCATGCAAGGTTATCCATTATACCGTCAAAAGAAAAGCTCACAGGTATCAAAAAACTTCTGTCCATAGGACTCCTTAATATGCACAGGGACTTCTTTCCAGACTTGTTTCGCTGCCTCTGAGGACTTCTGCAAATCTGACATTCCTGTTCTGAAGTAGCCAGGTTCAATTATGCTGATTTTCACCCCAAAATGTTGAAGCTCACGCCTAGGGAAAAGAAATCCTCAAGTTAACTCCTCTGATTGAAAGATACCACAATTTCAACGTTCTCAGGGAAAAAACAAAACAAAAAATAGTTATAAAAACACCTTTACTGAATATTTTAAAGAATAAAGAAATGGGGCTCCCCTGGTGGCGCAGTGGTTGGGTGTTTGCCTGCCGATGTAGGGGACGCGGGTTCGTGCCCCGGTCCGGGAGGATCCCGCGTGCCGTGGAGCGGCTGGGCCTGTGAGCCATGGCCGCTGAGCCTGCGCGTCTGGAGCCTGTGCTCCGCAACGGCAGAGGCCACAATAGTGAGGCCCGCGTACAGCAAAAAAAAAAAAAAAAAAAAAGAATAAACAAATGGAAAGGAAAAAAATAAAAATTTAAACATCCCTACATGCAACAATTGGGACATGATTATACAAACTACCATAACCATTCAATCCCACACCCACTCATTTAACAGAGTCATTAAGTTTCTACCACGTGCTATACACTGGAAATATGAAAACTACAAAGAATAATAAAGAAAATTAGCATTTTTATGGCACCTACTGTGCTAAGTGTTTTACATGCACAACCTCAGTAAATTAAGACTCTGTTCACCACCCCAAAAAGCTCACAGTGGGTGAGTCTGACAAGTAAGCAAATAATTGCAATACAATTCAAAAGAATTTAAAGGAGAGGTATTCAAGGGGGTACATAAGTAGAGAGGAGGGTATAGATTTTTCTGAGGGAGTCAGAGAAGGCTTCAGTGAGGAGAAAATGTTTCAGTTGAGCCTCGAAGGATAAAGAGGAAATTTCGCAGTGAGGAAAGAGGTGGAATGGAATACCAGGCAGCAGAAACTGCACACAGAGCGCAGGGGGCTGTGCAAAATTACAGTGTGTTCAAAGACAGCAAGCGACCATTCGTGGAATATGATGTGGGCATTAAAATAACAGGCCATTGGTCATTCCAGAATATTCGGGTTAGTTCAAAAAACAGTTCCAAAAATACTTATCAGGAGCTGTGCATGTACCAGGCACTGTGCTAAGTGCTGCCTTCACCAAGTGAAGTAAGATGACATGACGCACCATGTGAGAGGTATTCTCTCAGTACTCCAGGGACAGTGATGAGAGGTGCTCCCTGATCTAGAGGTTCAAGCAGCCTTGTTCGAGAAGATGAAGCCCATGCTGATGTCAAGGAGAAATGTTTGGAACCATGGTCCATAAGAATGTAAAACATAAAGCATCATGAGTCTCTAAAGCCATGAGTGGTTCTCAAAGTGTAGACCCCAGATCAACAGTATCAGCATCTGGGAGCTTGTTGGAAATGCAGATTATTGAGCCCCAGTCCAAACTTACAGTCAGAAACTCTGGGGGTGAGAACCAATAATCTGTTTGAACAAGCCCCTCAGGTGGCTCTGAGGCATGCTAAAAGTTAAGAACCACTGCTCTAAAGGAAAAGCCTCCCTTATCAAACCAAAACCTAAAACTTTCCAAGTCAGAGCTTCAGAAAATGATTCTCCAGGTGCCTGTGCGTGCTGGGGAAGAAGGAGGGGCTACGCAAGCCAGGGGTGCTTCAGCCCTCTACATTGCACCTCCCCTTGCAGCTTTCTCACAGATTCCCAACACGCCACAACATCTCCAGCCCCTCTAAAACTCCAGTTCAAATGTGGGACAAAACTTCCTTTTCCTGTTTAATCCTTAGCACAATTAAGGCAAACTGGAATTTTCTAAAGGAATTAGTGATTTAAAGGTTGGAAGGGCATATCTTTGTTCTTGGTCTGGGAATGAGTCAAGGAATCCAAGAGTCATGAGTGGCAGTAAATCAGAAGGCAGCAGCCCTGTGGAAATAGACAGGATGTTGGGTAGGCAGAAAGCCAGACAAGGTGCCTGCCACATAGTAACAACTCATGTAGTGTCCACGGTTATTTCCCTATTCCCTTCCTGAGCAGATAATATATGCACAATGTATTAGATATATACCAGTCATGGCATGTGGTAGGCTAAATAATGGCCCCCAAAGATATCAGGTCCTAATCCCCAGAACCTGTAAATGTTACCTTATGTGGCAAAGATTTTGCAAGTTTGATTGAGTTAAGGATCTTGAGTTAAGAAAACTGTGCCAGATTATCTGGGTGCATCCTGAATGCAATCACAACTATCCTTATAAAAGAGGCAGAGGTAGATTTGAAGACCAACAGAGGAAGAGAAGGCAGCATGATCATGAAAGCAGAGATTGGAGTGATGTGGCCACAAGCCAAGGAATGCTGGCAGCCACCAGAAGCTGGAAGAGGCAAGTAATGAATTCTCTCCTAGAGCCTCTGGAAGGAACATGGCCCTGTCAACAACTGATTTTAGTTAGCCCAGTGATACTGATTTCAGACTTCTAGACTCCAGAACTGTGAGGGAATAAATATGTGTTGCTGTAGGACACCACATACCATAAATTACTTGTGGTAATTTATTACAGCAGCCATAGGAAGCTAATACATGGTGCCTATAATATTTATAGCTCATTTCCAAGTGAAACTGCCCTAGAGTCAGCCCCTGCTAAGGGAGAGTCTGTGCAGCACTATTTTGTACCATGTGACTGCACCCTCATGTCTATAGCTGACTGGACCAGGAATGGTACTTGATGGGAGGGGAGCCCCTCTCAGGACTAGACAGTGACTCTGCCTGTTATTACCTATATGGCCTTGGCAAATTACTGAACCTCCGTGCCTCAGTTTCCCTAGATATAGTCAACACAATAAAGATAAAATAATTCCTTCCTCATTGGGTTGCCATGAAAATTAAATGATTTATTAGATGGAAAGTACTCACAACAGTGCCTGACACATAATAAGTGCAAAAAATATCACATGATGCGGTGTCACCCAGCACACAAAAAATGAACTCAGCCAGTAGGAATCTCTGTCTCAGAAATTAAAATAGAAGGGAGACTATAATAAGAAGGAGCAGCTGATAGAGGGACATGAAGCTGAAATGATGTACTTTAAAAAACCAGGAGGTAGAGGCAGGGCAATTAGGGACTGTGGCAAACTGAAGCTATAAGAAAGAAAAGAAGCTATTAGATAAAGAAAAGATATACAGAGTAAAGGGATGGAAAAAGGTAGTTAGAAGCAGATGAGCACCAGAAAGAGTCACTGTGAAGAAACGAGGACAGGTTTACTTTAAGGAGGAAAGAGGACAGTCATCCTCTCTCCAGAAATGAAATTTTCTTAAGGATAAACCTTGAGAGTTAAAATGTGATGTGGTGACAGTAGACAGAGACTTGGGGTCAAAACACAGGTCTGCCAAATCATGGTCGTTGCAGCTGAACTTTGAGAAAGATACCAAAATCTGAGCCTCAGTTTCCTGTATAAAACAGACTAGTAATAATACCTACACATCAGATTTTGGAAGTGATGAAATAAGATAATGCAGATGAGGGCTTCCCTGGTGGCGCAGTGGTTAAGAATCCACCTGCTGGGACTTCCCTGGTGGCGCAGTGGTTAAGAATCTGCCTGCCAATGCAGGGGACACGGGTTCGAGCCCTGGTCCGGGAAAATACCACATGCCACAGAGCAACTAAGCCCGTGCGCAACAACTATTGAGCCTGAGCTCTAGAGCCTGCAAGCCACAACTACTGAGCCCACGTGCCACAACTACTGAGGCCTGCGTGCCTAGAGCCTGTGCTCCGCAGCAAGAGAAGCCCTAGCAATGAGAAGCCTGCACACCGCAATGAAGAGCAGCCCCCACCCGCCGCAACTAGAGAAAGCCTGCGCGCAGCAACGAAGACCCAACACAGCCAAAAATAAAATTGTTTTTAATTTTAAAAATTAAGAAAAAAGATAATGTAGGTGAAAGTGACTAGCATGGTGTCTAAGACATATTTAAGTGCTCAGTAGTTGCTTTTGTTTTAACTTGAGAGTTACCTCAGAATATCTGAAAAGGCTTCCACTCCATACTTGGTGGAAGAGTAGACTCCTCCAAAGAAAGCAATTCTCCCAAGAATGCTGGAGACATTGACAATCCTCCCCTGTGCTCTCCTTACCAAGGGAAGCATGCTTAAGGTCACCTCTATCAAACCAATGAGGTTCACTTTGAGGGTATCCATATAGGCCTCAATCTTCAGCCACTCAGTGTAGCCATGTGGGTGAAAAACGCCTGCGTTGTTGACCAGACCCCAGAGCCCTGAAACAATAAAAATCAAAGCAGGAGTTCAGTTTCACACAAAAACGACAGACTTCTACCTTGATTGATCTTCCTGCTGAAGACAACTAAAAATGCTAGACAAAACATATTTTTTCAATCTTCTTAAACACATCTATCACTAAGAAGGTAAAGGAAGTTCAGGCCAAAAACTAAGAGAAGGCACAAATCCACAGAGGATAAACAGAACCCTGACGCTAGCTTTTGATTCGAGGGAATTTGCCAACCAGTGTGAATTTGAACTTTAGTATTTATAGCATCAAAAAACATATACACTAGGGCTTCCCTGGTGGCGCAGTGGTTGAGAGTCCGCCTGCCGATGCAGGGGACACGGGTTCGTGCCCCGGTCTGGGAGGATCCCGCATGCCGCGGAGCGGCTGGGCCCGTGGGCCATGGCCGCTGGGCCTGGGCGTCCGGAGCCTGTCCTCCGCAGCGGGGGAGGCCACGGCAGTGAGAGGCCCGCGTACCGCAAAAAAAAAAAAAAAAAAACATATACAATAAGAAGACATGAAGTCCAGGGCCCACCTAAGGTAGGGAGTCTAATAAAAGACACTTTCTGCATTAAACTGGAATCCTAAATGGCTACGCTATCACTTTAGTGATAGAGATAGAAAGGACTTGCAAAGGACTGAAAGTAAAACTGCCTATCTTGAGCTCTGGTGTTGGGGGGAGGAGGGAAGAATCGGCCCCAAGGACCAAAAGAAAAGAAGATTTGGTGGAGATGAGATAATAAGAGTCCTTCCTCCTTTAGATTTGGTGAGTTTGAGGTTCCAGCAGAATTTCCAGATGAGAAAGCCAGCAAGTAGTTGGGAATTCAGGGAAGAAATAATTTAGAAATCAAGGACAAAAAGGTAATAGGTTAAACTATGGGTAACTAGGGTCCATTCAACATTTGTTGAGCCCTTAACATGTACCAGACAATATGTCGGAAACTGGAAATACAATAATGGGTAAGAGAGGTCCATGTCCTCAAGGAGCACACTCTCTAACAGATGGGAAAACAATAAAAATAATAATAACAATACAGTAGAAATAAACCACTGTGCACAGCACAGAGGCTATAAACTACCCATAACGACCCATAAAGTCAATTTTCTAATTTAAAGTAAATTTTAAAAAAAATTCCTCAATCCAAACAAAACAATTTTATTACTAGTTTGCAACTCCTAGCATGAATATATATTTAGGGGGTCCAATTATCAGGATCTATTGAATCATAAAACAAGTGGAGGAAAAAGAAGGGGATCAAAGAGGATTTGGATAATATCCAGAGAAAATGAAACTTAGAAAAGAGGATTTATCCATAATTGCCAAAAATTAAAACCAACCAAGATGTCCTTCAGTAAGTGAATGGATAAGCAAACTGTGGTACATACAATGGAATATTATTCAGTGATAAAATGAAATGAGCTATCAAGCCACAGGAAAACATGGAGGGACATTAAATGCATATTGTTAAATGGAAGAAGCCAGTCTAAAAGACTTCATACAATATGATTCCAACTACATGACATTTGGGAAAAGGCAAAACTATGGAAACAGTAAAAAGCTGTGTAGTTGCCAAGGTTTGGGGGGAGGTGGGGAGAGCAGAGGAGATGAATAGGTGGAGCACAGAGGATTTTTAGGGCACTGAAATTATTCTACATTATATTGTACTATAACGGTAGATACAGGATACTTTACACTTGGCACAACCCATAGAACCGTACAACACAAAGTGGATCCTAATGTAAACTATGGACTCTAGTTAATGATAATGTATCAATATTGGTTTATCAATATAATAAATGTACTACACCAATGCAAGATATTAATAACAGGAGAAACTGTAAGAGGGGGGTTGTATATGGGAACTCTGTACTTTTCAACTTTTCTATAAACCTATAACTGCTCTAAGAAATACAGTCTATTAATTACAAAAAGTAAAATAGGGCTTCCCTCGTGGCGGAGTGGTTGAGGGTCCGCCTGCCAATGCAGGGGACGCGGGTTCGTGCCCCGGTCCGGGAGGATCCCACGTGCCGCGGAGTGGCTGGGCCCGTGAGCCCTGGCCGCTGAACCTGCGCGTCCGGAGTCTGTGCTCCGCAACGGGAGAGGCCACAGCAGTGAGAGGCCCGCGTACCGCAAAAATAAAATAAAATAAAAGACCAAAGGCTGACTTCCAGGGATGTCTATATTTTAGATAGTAGAAGAATCAGATGTCTATATTTTAGATAGTAGAAGAATCAGATTCTTAAGAACACCTTGAAAATTCTTCAGACATAAAGAATTGCGGTTGTAAACACTCCACTTGCAAGGTGAGATAACAGCCTCAAATCTACTGGGTTCATTTTTCAATGTTACATTGTTAAGGAAATGAAACACTGCAGAAGATCACAACTGTCCTTCAAATGACAAAGCCAGCTTTTCAAGCCCTGCTTTTGAGATTATATATATATATATATATAATATATATATACACATAAAACTTTAACATCTTCATTCCTAAGTAAATGAAAGAAAAAATACTTCTCCATACCTCTGTTCCCCACACGCTCCTTCACCCACTCAGTGGCCGCAGTGATGCTCTCAGTCTTGGTGACGTCCAGGATCACCGTCTCCAACCTGTCTGATGTCTGGTTCCTCAGCTGCTCGGCCCCCTGCTCCGTCAGACACGCAGCCAGAACCCTCAAGCCTCGCAGGTCCAGCTGCCTGGCCAGCAGGTTCCCGAAGCCCGAGTCACAGCCCGTGATGAAGACGAACTTGTCCTGGAGGTGGCTCACCACCTGCCTCTCCTGGTACCAGCGCAGGAGGTAGTACAGGCCCACAAGGACCGCCAGGTACAGCCACATGGTGAGGGGACCTCCTTCGAAAGAAAAAGAAGAGGGACTTCCCTGGTGGCACAGTGGCTAAGCATCCGCCTGCCAATGCAGGGACACGGGTTCAAGCCCTGGTCCAGGAAGATCCCACATGCTGCAGAGCAACTAAGCCCGTGCGCCACAACTACTGAGCCTGCGTGCCACAACTACTGAAGCCTGCGCGCCTAGAGCCCGTACTCCGCAACAAGAGAAGTCGCTGCAGTGAGAAGCCTGCGCACTGCAATCAAGAGTAGCCCTCTCTTGCCGCAACTAGAGAAAGTCCGCGCGCGAAAACGAAGACCCAACGCAGCCAAAAATAAATAATTTTTTAAAAAAAGAAAAGAAAAAGAGCTTTCATTTTATTCCTTCCTTTTTTCTTTCACTAGTATTTACTGAGTATTGACTATGTGCCAGGCATTGCACTAAGTGCTGGGACTCTGTATTAACTAATACCTGGTCCTACCCTCTAGCCACAGTCTAGAGGGGGGAGTCAGGGAAGTAACCAAACAAATGCACTGCAATGTGGTAGGTGCCAAACAGAAGTACATACAGTCTAATGAGACTATAAAGGAGGGTGACCCACTGCCCGCAAAGTTAGAAACGGATTCACAGAGGCAGTGATTTTGGAACTACTTCCAACAAAATAGTTAAGAGTTCAGAAAGTGGACAAGGCGGGTGGCGGGGGTGGGGGTGTGTGTGATGAATTGGGGGATTGGGACTGACATATATACACTAATATGTATGAAATGGATAACTAATAAGAACCTGCTGTATAAAAAAATAAATAAAATTCTAAAAAAAAAAAAAAGTGGACAAGGATAAAAGGACATTCCAGGCAGCAATAGTGTGTACATGAATGGAGTAGTGAGCAGCATAAAACTTCCTGATACCTGTGAGAAGTTCAGATGATGCAGAGAGCACACGGAGGAAGAAATGGAAGACGAGGTAGTGAAAGGCCAGACTAGGAAGGGTCCTGTGGGTCACACTAAGGAATCTGGAGGTTATCTTATAGGCAACAAGGGTGTGCCATTAGAAGGTATTAAACTGAAGACTAATGTCCCGATTTAGCTTTAGCAAGATCTGTCTCACAGTGGGAGTGGAGGATGGATTAAACAGGAAGGGGTGTGATGAAGGCAAAGAGATTAGTTAAGAGACCCAGCAGTTTGGGTGAGACATTGCAGCCAAAGCAGTTTGTAAATATAGACCAATCAGATGCATTATTGAAATGAGTGTTCAGAGATGCCTACCTTTCTATACGTAGTTCTAGAGAAACATCCACCACTTGGGGCAATCTATAGTTGTTGGCTGAACTAACATATGACTCATAAAGTCATAGGCAGAGGTCAAAGATGGGTGTGGGCCCACTAGGACATCATAAGGCCTACACAATGCCTACCTTAGCTTGGCTTTAAGGTCCTCCCAGTGCTCTGGCCCTTGATTTCCTTCTTAGCTTTCTCTTTTACCACACCTCTTTTGCACCCTACTCTTTAGTCATAACAAGCACCCTGCAGTACTCCACACAGTACAGGCTTTTCATGCCTCAGTGTACAACTCTCTCTACAATTCCTTCTTTCCCAGCTCTCATCCACTTGACAAATAATACTCATCTGTTAAGCCTCCACTGAACCATCATTTTCATTCAACAAACATCAATTCAACATCTACTATGAGTCAGACATGATGTTAGGCACTGATACACACAAGTGAACAAAACAAGGTTCCATTATTCATTGAATTCACAGTCTAAGTGTAAAGACTGACAAGAAAACAATGCAATATACAGTCGTCCTTTGGTAGCCACAGAGGACTGGTTACAGGACCCTTCACAGATACCAGAATCTGAAGATGTTTACATCCCTTATGTAAAATGGCACAGTATTTGCATATAACCTATGAACATCCTCCCGTACACTTTTTTTCTTTTTTAACATCTTTATTGGGGTATAATTGCTTTACAATGGTGTTTTAGCCGTACACTTTAAATCATCTCTAGATTACTTATAATACTTAATTCAATCTAAGTGCTATGGAATAGTTGTAAACACAATGTAAATGCTATGCATCGATAATTAGTTATAAAAACAATGTAAATGCTATGTAAATAGTTGCTGGCATGCAGCAAATTCAAGTTTTGCCTTTTAGAACTTTCTGGAAAATTTTTTTCTAATATTTTTGATCTGTGGATGGTTGAATCTGCAGGTGCAAAACTCGTAGATATGGAGGGCCAACCACAATAGAAGTAAGGGCAGGATGCTGTTGAAGCATACAGGAGAGGCTTCCAAGCCAGTCCAGGGAGATCTGAGAAGTTTCCTAGTGAGAGTAAAATACAACTTGAGATCTAAAGCATAATAAAATAAAAACAAAAGCAGCTAATGCTTGCATAGCACTTGCTGTGTATCAGGCCCTGTTCTAAGCATTTCACATATATTAACTTATTGAATTCTCACAACAGCCCCATAAGGCAGGTCCTGTCAATATCCCTGTGTGTCGGTTCAGATGCCAAGACAGAACTAGACATGCAAGGGACTCATTGAGGGAAACAACTTATAGAGAATAAAGGGGGAAAGTGCAGGAATAGGTGCCAATACATGTCTGACACCTCTGAAAGAAGAGAGAGAAGAAAGAAGGAATTAAAAGGAAGAAACTTTAACTACAGTTCAGCCCTGAGAAAGTCTCAGCTAGGCTGATGAGGGTCCTTGAGCAAAGATTGCCAGTAGAGTCCCACATTGGGCCAAACCGGTTAGAACTTTCAGTCCCACTTCCAGGGAGAGGAGAGGGGCTGGAGATTGAGTTTAATCACTAATGGCTAATGATTTAAATCAATTATGCCTAAGTAATGAAGCCTCATCAAAACCAAAAAGAACAGGGTTCAGAGAGCTTCCAGGTGAACATATGGAGATTCAGGGAAAGTGGTGTACTTGGAGAGGGCATGGAAGCTCTGCACCCTTTCCCCATAACTTACCCTAAGCATCTCTTCCATCTGGCTGCTCCTGAGTTGTATGCTTTTTTAATAAACTAGTAATCAGATAAGTAAAATGTTTCTGTGAGTTCTGTTAGCCACTCTAGCAAATTAATCGAACCCAAGGATGGGGTTGTTGGATCCTCCAATCTATAGCCAGTCCGTCAGAAGCACAGATGATAATCTGGGCTTGCAACTGGTGTCTGAAGTGAGGGGTGAAGAGGGTAGTCCTGTAGGACTGAACCCTTGGCCTGTGGAATCTGATGCTGTCTCCTGGTAGTTAGTGTCAGAACTGAGTTGAATTGTGGGACATCTAGCTGGTGTTACAGAGAATTGCTTGTTGTAATTGGGTCCAGAACTGTTAAGGGTATAGGGGAATAAAATTAGAGCAGGCAGTGAAGGGGAGAAAACAGTGGATAGAGACATTTAATACTCCCTCCCTCCTCTTCTCTTTCTCTCCTTTTCCCCCTCCCCCCACCTCCCTATTCTCTCCCATCCCCCAAGCTTTCTGCTCTCTCCAATCTGAGAGCTCTGTGTTCTCTAGCCAGCTGCCTCTGTTCTGCCCAACTGTCATTCTCTGGTGCACTGTAGTAACAGAGCTTCATCCTGCTTGTTTACTGACTAAAAGGGTAATTTCCTGATGCCAGTCAAAGATGAAAATCCATTTCCCCCATTAGGAAGAAGCTTGGAACCCACAGCCTCTCTAGGTATTACTACTCAACCATCACAGAGCAAGAAGACTAAACCTGCAGAAGAAATATGCCAGGTCAGGCAGAATCCCAAAACATGAGCCCAAAGTGAACATTAATCAAATACCTGCAGATGCCCTGACTATTTCAAATATCTATATCCCTTGACCTGACCATTTTCTGAGGTTCTGTCCTGTATTTCTAATTTCCTTAAGTACTCTCCAGCCAGCTGTGTAGCCAGAAACTCAATATATCCAAGATAGAACACATCATATTTTCTCCTAAAACTGTTTCTCCTCCAGTATTCCCAATTTCTATTTATATGACTTTTTAGTCTTAAGGCTCTGACACTTCCTCTTCATTGCCCCATGCATTCCCTCGGGAGACGAGGCTGTAGAGTCTAGCTCTCTAGTATCTGGAGCACCTGTCCCCTCCCCTTCATTCCTATGGCCACATCCATTGTTCAAGCCTTCAACATTCAGTACCTCTTGCTTGGCCTATCATAGAAGCCTTCTCACCATCCCCACAGCGTCAGTCCCTTCCCCTCTCCTCCACATGGTGCTGTCTGGTTAATTTTCCTAAAGCACAGCTCTGGTGATGTGACTACCTGAAAAGCATCCAACCTACTAAATAAAATCTAAATCATCTTAATACATGATTGGGCCTCAACCTTATCTCCCACTCCTCCCACTCACATGGCCTATGTTCCATCCAAACCAAACAGTCTGCTGCTCTCCATTTATTCATGCCCTGCTCTTTCCACGCTCCAGATCTGTGGTCTCACCATTCCCTTTGCCCGAAATGCTCTTCTTGCTTATCTATGCATGTCAGTAGACTACCTGTCCTGCAAGACTCAGCAAATCACACTTCCTCCATATAAAGCCATCTCTGAATTATCAACAGCAGGTCTGCTCTCCCATAACAATCTATTCATACCTCTCCTGTGTAGCTCATCTCTCCAACTGGACTGGTACTCCTGGGGTAGTTCTGTGACCGATTCATCTTTATACACAGCACCTACTTCAGGGCTTTGGTCCAGTATATAGTTGAACTGAATAAACAGTTACCACTTCTGGAAGAGTCTGTTTGTTTTTAACATATATTCAGAAAACAGTGCCACTGTACCCAATTGATCAACTATGGTTGTACATCACCATTTTATTTCCTGCATTATTTTTCTTTTTCTTGAAAGTAGCAACTATAATATAATACATAGTAAGTGTTTCTACACATTTTTTCCTTCTCTACAGATATTTAGAAAGTGTCTAACTTCACGAAGACGCAGAGAAGCAAGTGTAAGCCAAGACTGTGCTTCCTCACCCTGACCGTTCTGCCTGGAACCTGGTACATCCTCACTCATCATATTCAGTCACGTTCCAAACCCTAGAGATTCTTTAATATTATCTCTTACATCTCTGCCCTTCCTTACACTCTACCTTGGTTTTTACCTTCACTCTTCTTACCTGGCCTAAAGCCTCCTAAATTATCTCCCCATTTCCAGTTCATTCTACACACCACTGCCGGATGAATTTTTCTCAAGCCCTGTCATGCCATTCCCTTTCAGCAGTCCCCAGTGGTCCACCAAATACAGGATAAACTCCTCACCAGATGATTCTAGGCCCTCCACTATAGTCCATCTCACAAATGTCAGCTTGCAGTCTAGTTAGGAAACTCACTGTTTCTCAAACCTGCCAGTGTATTTTGGCCTCTAGGGCTTTGCTCTTGCTATTTCCTCTGCTCGTTCACTGAAACAAGCAGTTATTAAACATCAAATCTGCACCAAGTTCTGGGTAAGTGCTGAGAATACAGAGATGAGCGTAACCTAGTGCCTACCCTTAAGGAGCTCACAGAACTAGTGGGGGATATAAAAACAGAAATAAATTATTAAGAAAATGTGGAAAGGACAAGAGAAAGTGCTCATTTTTGCCTAAGGTGTCATGGAAGAGGTAGCATTAGAGGTGAACAGAAGCTCAGCGCACTAAGCAGAATGAAGAGAAGCATACCTCAGGCAGCAGGAACAGGATGGGAGACGGCACAGAGGTTTATAAGGCTATATGCCATGGAGTAGCAAAAGGTGATGCTGGAAAGACAGGTAGGGGCCTGATCATGAAAGCCCTTGGTTGGCATACCAAAGAATGTAGGACTTCCCTGGTGGCACAGTGGTTGAGAGTCCGCCTGCCAATGCAGGGGACACGGGTTCCATCCCTGGTCCGGGAAGATCCCACATGCCACGGAGCAACTAAGCCCGTGTGCCACAACGACTGAGTCTGCGCTCTAGAGCCCACGAGCCACAACTACTGAGCCCATGTGCCACAACTAGTGAAGCTCACATGCCTAGAGCCCGTGCTCTGCAACAAGAGAAGCCACCGCAATGAGCCCATGCACTGTAACGAAAAGTAGCCCCCGCTCGCCACAACTAGAGAAAGCCTGCATGCAGCAACGAAGACCCAACGCAGACAAAAATAAAAAAGAATGTAGATTTTGTCCTCAATTTTGTCATTTATGCATTCAATCAACATTTTTTGAGCACCCACTATGTGCCAGGCACTGTCAGGTGCTGACCAGTCATATACTGCTGATGGCAACATAAAATGGTATATAGCTGCACTGGAATCTTGAAAACATTATGCTTAGTTGAAAAAGATCACATATTGTATGATTCAATTTATATGAAATTTCCAGCATAGGCAAACCTATAGAAACAGAAAGTAGGTGAGTGGTTGCCTAGGACTGGATTGAGGGAGTTGGGGGAAAATAGGGAGGGTGACTGCTAAAGTGTAAGGGAATTCTTTTGGGAGTAATGAAAATGTTCTAAAATTGATTGTAGTGATGGTCACACAACTCTGTGAATATACTAAGAGCTAATGAATTGTATACTTTAAATGGGTGAATTGTATGTGTGAATTATACCTCAATAAAGTTTTTAAATAAATAAAATAGACATAATAAATATGTTATAAGAGGGTATGCAGGGCTTCCCTGGTGGCACCGTGGTTGAGAGTCCGCCTGCTGATGCAGGGGACATGGGTTCGTGCCCCGGTCTGGGAAGATCCCACATGCCGCAGAGCGGCTGGACCTGTGAGCCATGGCCACTGAGCCTGCGCGTCCGGAGCCTATGCTCCACAACGGGAGAGGCCACAACAGTGAGAGGCCCGTGTACCGCAAAAAAAAAAAAAAAAAAAGAGGGTATGCACTTTGGAAAAAAGAAGAAAAGCAGGGACTTCCCTGGCGGTCCAGTGGTTAAGACTCCACGCTTCCATTTCAGGGGGCATGGGTTCGATCCCAGGTCAGGGAACTAAGATCCCACATACCACACCTCACAACCAAAAAAAAAGAAAAATAGCAGAGTAAGGGGGATCAAGAGGGCTGAGGGGGGGCAGTTTGCAGCATTAAATATGGTGATCAGAGTAGGCCTCACTGAGAAAGCAACATCTGAGCAAAGACAGACAAGAGGCAGAAGAGTTGAACATGAAACAGGTATGAGCAGGAAGGGAAGAATTTGAAATATGCAAGAGGCAGATGTCCTAGGACCTAGTAATTAGATGGAATAGTCCTAGGAAAATTCCCAGTTTAAAATCCCTGAGATGCAAGGATGGTTGAATATACACAAGAATGTATCAATAAATGTGATATGGCACATTAACAGAATGAAAGATTAAAATCATATGATCATCTCAATAGATGCAGAAAAAGCATTTGACAAAATTCAACATCCTTTCAGGATGAAAACTCTCAACAAATTGGGTATAGAAGGAACATGCTTCAACATAATAAAGGCCATATATGAGAAGCCCACAGCTAATATCATACTCAATGGTTAAAGACTGGAGGCTTTTTCCTCTAAGATCAGGAACAAGAAAGACAAGGTGCCCACTCTCACCATTCCTATTCAATGTAGTAATAGAAGCCCTAGCTAGAGCAATCAGGAATGAGACAGAATAAAAGGCATCCAAATCAGAAAGGAAGAAGTAAAATTGTCTCCATTTGCAGATAATACGGTCTTGTACCTAGAAAATGCTAAACACTCCACAAAAATCTGTTAGAACTAATGAAATAATTCAGTAACGTTTCAGGTTTTAAAAAAAGAAACACAGAAAAATTCAGTTGCATTTCTGTACACTAACAATGAACTCTCTGAAAAAGAAAAAGAAAAATTCTATTTACCATAGTATCAAAAACAATAAAATACTTACGAATAATTTAACCAAGGAGGTGAAAGAACTATACACTGAAAACTACAAGACTTGACTAAAGAAACTGTAGAAGACACAAACAAATGGAAAGATATCCCATATTCATAAATCAGAACAATTCATATTATTTTTTGGGTTTTTTTAATTTTATTTATTTATTTATTTATGGCTGTGTTGGATCTTCATTGCTGCACGTGGGCTTTCTCTAGTTGCAGTGAGCAGGGGCTACTCTTCGTTGTGGTGCGAGGGCTTCTCATTGCGGTGGCTTCTCTTGTTGCGGAGCACGGGCTCTAGGAGTGCAGGCTTCAGTAGTTGTGGTTCGCAGGCTCTAGAGCACAGGCTCAGTAGTTGTGGCACACGGGCTTAGTTGCTCTGTGGCATGTGGGATCTTTCCAGACCAGGGCTTGAACCCATATCCCATGCATTGGCAGGTGGATTATTAACCACTGTGTCACCAGGGAAGTCCCAAGAATTCATATTGTTAAATGTCCGTACTACCCAAACCATCTATAGATTCAATATGATCCCTATCAAAATTCCAATGGCATTTTTCACAGAAATAGAAAAAACAATCGTAAAATTCTTATGGAACCACAAGAGACCCTGAACAACTAATGCAATTCTGAGAAAGAAGAATAAAGCTGGAGACTTCACAATTCCTGAATTCAAACTATACTACAAAGCTACAGTAATCAAAGCAATATAGTACTGGCATAAAAATAGACACATTGATCAATGGAACAGAATCAAGAGCCCAGAAATAAACCCACACATATATGGTCAACTAATATTTGACAAAGAAGCCAGTGGGGAAAGGATTATCTCCTCAATAAATGGTGGTGGAATATTCATACATAAAAGAAAGAAATTGGACCCTATTTTCACCACTCACAGAAATTAATTCAAAATGGATTAAAGACTTAAATGTAACACCTGAAACCATAAAACTCCTAAAAGAAAACACAGGGGAAAATTCCCTGACATCGGTCTTGGCAACAATGTTTTTGGATATGACACCAAAAGCAAAAGCAATAAAGGCAAAAATAAGTGGGACATCAGACTAGAAAGTTTCTGCACAATGAAAGAAACAATCAGTGAAATGAAAAGGCAACCTATAGAACGAGAGAAAATATCTGCAAACCATATATCTGTCAAGGAGTTAATATGCAAAATATATAAGGAACTCATAAAACTCAATAGCAAAAAAAAATCCAATTAAAAATGGGCAGAGGATCTGAATGGACATTTTTCTAAAGAAGTCATATAAATGACCAACAGGTACATGAAAAGATGCTCAACATCACTAATCATCAGGGAAATGCAAATCAAACCTATCACTTCATGTTAGAATGGCTGTTATCAAAAAGACAAGAGATAACAAGTGTTTGCAAAGATGGGGGGGAAAAAATCCACCTGTGTCATCAGTCCTGAGGCTGAACAACTAGAACCACCTGAAGGAGGTTGGGAGAAAGAAAGGGAAAGCCTGAGAGAAGCCTCAGAGAGATGGGCAATAGTGAGAGCTGAGCTCTGCTTAGCAGGTGTCTTCACTGAGCCACCTCCTTGGGATGAAGATGCTCAAATCCAAACATGACTCTGTAGGTGTTTCCCCTGAGACTTTTCTTTACCAACAGTGAAGTCATTGGCCCATTCTGTCTTGGAGATTTCATCCTGGGACTATCTACAATGAACTATAGAGGTCATCTGGCCATCCCCCAGCCTGAGATTCCCTTTCTGCTCTCCCCACTTAGCAGAGTGAGCTCTTCTCCAAAGGAAGGGTATTTATTTTTGTGGATGGGGCAATGTAAGTATGGGGAAAAAAGTAGAGTCTAGGGGAAGAGGAAAGAAAGGTATAAAAAGGTGTGGAGAAGTAGGAAGTGTCCAGGGGCTCCAGGAGGAAGCAGAGATGGCTTAATCTCTGCCTAAGCACCCACCAGGGTGTCCCTTCTTTGTTCCTCCCTCCCCATCATCAGTCTCCAGATCCCATCCTCACCAGCCCAGGTCTTAGTCAGTGACAGGGCCCTAGAGAGGAAGCAGGAAGCTTTGGGGCCCCATGAATTGACCTCTCTGGTTACCTTGGAATCTGGAGTGAACATAGGGTCACAAGCCATTGGTATGGATATTAGAAATGTTAATATTGACCACTACCCCTGACTGGTTTCTCTACAACCTGGAAACCCAACAGAAACTAGCCATGATACTATGTCATCTGACTCTCAGTAGAGCAACCAAAAAGACCTGACACGGGTGTGAAAATGAAAGGGAAAACCAAGGGAAAGTCCTAGGGAGATTGGCAATCCTCAGTGCTTTAGGCTGTCTGCTAAACTGGGCTTCCCCACCTAGTCATTGTGCTTGGGGTGTGCTGAAGACTCTCATATGCAAACCTGGAGGTGTTTCAGGCTTCCATGACTTTCCTCTTCAGCAACAGTGCAGAACATATTCCATTTCTCGAACATTTTTTCTGGAGTCTGTTATAATACCAATGAGACTACTTGGCTAATTCCCTGCCTACTTTTCCTTTTATTCCTTTCCAAGAATCTCTCTGCATGAGTTCCCCTGCCCCTAACCCTGACTTTGTGGATAACATAGAAATATGAGCATGGATTCTGAAGCCAGATTACTTGGGTTCAAATCAGGCTTTACCATTTACTTGTTGTGTGGCCTTGGGCAAGTGAATTAACCTCTCTACCTGTGTGCTCATCTTCAAAATGGGAAAAGAACCCTTCAGTGATTTGTTGGGAGAGTTAAATGAGTTAACGCGTGTAAAGCACTATGTAATTGTTAGATATTATTAGCATTATTTTGGTGGTTCTTGTTTTTTTGTTGTTTTTTTTTTTGCGGTATACAGGCCTCTCACTGTCGTGGCCTCTCCTGTTGCAGAGCACAGGCTCCGAACACGCAAGCCCAGCGGCCATGGCTCATGGACCCAGCCGCTCCACGGCATGTGGGATCCTCCCGGACCGGGGCACGAACCCACGCCCCCTGCATCGGCAGGCGGACTCTCAACCACTGCGCCACCAGGGAAGCCCTGGTTGTTGTTTTATTATTGCCATTCTGGGCCTTTCTCCCTGAGCCCTACCACTTCCACTTTTTCACAATATGTGCAACTCCAGGTATAGCAACATCCTTAGTCATTTCTATCTGCTTTTTATCACGACGTTGGGCCATCCTGGTTCACCCTGACTTTCTTCAGTCTCAAGCAGAGGACTTCTCTCTCTGCACTGTAGCACATGGCAAAGTAAAGAATAGCTTTTACTCCCTTCTTTTAAATCTTCAGACCTGGGCTTGTCTATAAGCTCCAAACAGTCTAGTCACTGATCCTAAGAGCACATGGATTCATGGACCGATAGATCCATCGTGACATTCTTTGTTCTCACATTGGGCATACAGACTAGGTGTTACTTTAAAACAAAGAATGTTGCCCACCTCTGCAGTCACTGACTGGCAGTACATCCTGAAAAGAATTCAGGATGAAAAATGTGATAAGGCACTCTATGGTTTGGAAAAACAGATGCCTTAGATAGACAGAGATATCTCAGGGGGGGAAATTTTAATGAACCCAGATTCTTGCATCTTCTCCTACAGAGAAAAGCACTAAAATCATTAACTAAGATATCTGATCCTCATGATTAGTAGTAACCTGTTACCAAGATGTATGCTTGACTGCATACATTCCCTAGCCAAAATCATACATATACTGGCTTCTCCCCCTACCCCTTTGGAGCAGTTCCTCAGAGCTATCTGAGAGGCTGTCTCCCAGGCTGTAGTCCTCAGTGAGACCTTGAATAAATTCAACTCACAGCTCTTACATTGTGTGTTTTTCTTTCAGTTGACATACTCAAGCCAACAATTGTTTATCACAGTTAGATGCCACTATGCACCCACCATAATGTTTTAACTGAAAAAGGCTGACAATGTCAAGTGTTGGCAAGAACAATCAAGCACTGCTATTGAAAGAGTAAATTTATTCAATCAATCTGAAAAAAACAGTTTGTCATTATCCACTGAAGCTAAAGATCCACCTTCCCTATACCCATAGATTCCATTTTAGGTATTTCACAACAACAACACAATATGTGCACCCTAAGATGGGTTTGCAGCAGCATTATTTGTGATAGCCAAAAGCTGGAAACAACCCAAACATGCACAAAGAGTAGAATGGATAAATAAGTTGAGATATGCTCATGTAATGGAATGCTATACGGTGACAAAAACAAACTATAGCTACACACAATTACATGAATGAATCTCATAAACATAATATTGTGACACAAAAGAACACATACTATATTATTCCATCTACACAAAGTTTTAAAGAGACAAAACTAATTTAGGTTGCTACAAAAGATTACTGGTTACCTTTGGGGAGGAGGTAGGGGGTCCACGATTGAGAAAGGTATTAGTGAGTTGTTTACAGTGCTCATAATGTTCTATTACTTGACCTGTGTGGCTGTTAACAGAAGTACTAATTTTGTGAAAATTCATTGAACCATCCACCTGTGTGTTCTCAACTCAAATTAGGAAAATAAAAATACCGCTCTTATTAAAAAGAGAAGAAGAAAACCAACAGTGTGAAGAAAATCACTTCTGTGTTTGTTATAAAATTCTTATCAAGAACATATTATCTTAGAAGTTTAAGGCCAAATTTAATATTCAATCATAGTAATTCTATTAGTCCTTGTAGACAGCATTTTTTTTCTCTCCTCTCTTTCATCACTTTGATTTTCTATTTCTTTTTATGTTTCCATTTGCATTTTAATAACTTTTTTGTATATATGTCTTTTACTATAAGTTACCTCAAACTCTTTTTGAAGATGCTACATTGTCCAAGCATAAAACTTAACAGATTTTCCAACCTCAGTCTCATCCCAAAAGCTGACTCAATCCCTCTGCCAAGTGGGAAAAAATTAGCAAATACTCCAGCAGCTGATGCCTTGTACTGGCATAAATATAAATATAAATATATATATACATATAGGAAATATGATATATATGAAATATAGTAAATGTATATATACACACATATATATATATATATCATACTTCATTTCATATCAGTATATGAGATTCCACAAAGAGAAAGGAAAAATGTTATCTGAGGAATTCTTGTTTGGGAATGTACATCAGATTTCACCTACCTTTGGAATTTTACTTCTTCTCTGTTCTCCACAGGATTAGAAATGTAACAAGTGAGAGGGAATAATGGGACTATTAAACCCTTGTTTACTGGTCACGTGGGTTAAAAAAAAGAAAGAAAAAACAGTTTCGCCACTCCCACTGCAAAGAGCTTGCTCACAGTAGGAGATGGGGGTAGGGTTAAGGCAGGACACAAACTAGGCCACAGAGCTTCAGCAACACAGTTCTCAGGACTTAATTATATAAGGTCGCTCTTGCTTACCCAAAAGTTCACAAACTTACCCCACAGCTCCCAGCATTATCATAAAAGAGCTGGTTTTCCACACTGTCAAGAATTCCAATTTACAGAGTATACCCAGGGGGTCCTATTTATAAGTATAAAATCATTCTCAACTTCTAAACAATACTTTCTCAAACTCCAAAAGAATAAAGATCAAAAAAGCAGAGAACACAATGGCAATGAAATTTCTTTCAGAAATCAAAGTTGAAGGGTCTTTTAAGAAAATTAAAAACCATAATCAAGATCTTTTTAAAAAATTTTTTTTTAACTTAAAAAAATTTTTTTAAAAAACATCTTTCTCAGGACTTCCCTTGTGGTGCAGTGGTTAAGAATCTGCCTGCCAAAAAAAAAAAAAGAATCTGCCTGCCAAGGCAGGGGACATGGGTTCAAGCCCCAGTCCAGGAAGATCCCACATGCTGCGGAGCAACTAAGCCCGTGTGCCGCAACTACTGAGCCTGCGTGCCACAACTACTGAAGCCCGCACACCTACAGCCCGTGCTCTGCAACAAGAGAAGCCACCGCTCGCTGCAACTAGAGAAAGTCCACGCAGCAACGAAGACCTGACCCAACACAGCCAAAAATAAATAAATTTATTTAAAAAAAACCTTTCTCGGGGCTTCCCTGGTGGCGCAGTGGTTGAGAATCTGCCTGCCAATGCAGGGGACACGGGTTCGAGCCCTGGTCTGGGAAGATCCCACATGCCGCGGAGCAACTGGGCCCGTGAGCCACAACTACTGAGCCTGCGCGTCTGGAGCTTGTGCTCCACAAGAGAGGCTGCGATAGTGAGAGGCCCGCGCACCGCGATGAAGAGTGGCCCCCGCTCGCCACAACAAGAGAAAGCCCGCGAAAAGAAACGAAGACCCAACACAGCCAAAAATAAATAAATAAAATTTAAAAAAAAAAAAAAAAAACCTTTCTCCAAACAGATCTTATCCCCAAGCCAACATACACACACACACACACACACGATTTGCTCAGGAAGAGTCCGGTCCTGGAGACTTCAGAGGACTTCATGAATCCCCACTGGGCAGGGTTGCTTTCCTTTCCCCAACGCTGCCCACCCTCCGCTTCCTCACCTCCTTCACAACACCGCCCTCTTGTGGTCAGAGTCCAGGCTGCTCCACTCCTTTGTGCCAAGCCCACAGTTCTCACCAGTGTCATTCTTGCTCAACTGGAGAATCAGACGTGTTACAGCCAAAATTAAAAGTAGAAAGCCCCCATCCTCTGAGTAAGTTGGAGCCTCTGCTGGAGTCAGGGAGCGGGGAAGCAGAGTCCCCTTTTAGATTGCCAACCTGAGATCAGCTTCTGCAAACTGGGGCTCTCAGCCTTAATGCTATCAGACACCTTTCCAAAAGAGCTGCAGCTGGACAGGAATAAAGACGCAGACATAGAGAATGGACTTGAGGACATGGGGAGGGGGGAAGGGGAAGCTGGGACGAAGTGAGAGAGTGGCATGGACATATATACACTACCAAATGTAAAATAGATAGCTCGTGGGAAGCAGCTGCATAGCGCAGGGAGATCAGCTCCGTGCTTTGTATCCAACTAGAGGGGTGGGATAGGGAGGGTGGGAGGGAGACGCACGAGGGAGGAGATGTGGGGATATATGTATATGTATAGCTGATTCACTCTGTTGTACAGCAGAAACTAACACAGCATTGTAAAGCAATTATACTCCAATAAAGATGTTAAAAAATTTTTTAAAAAAAAGAGCTGGGGGCTTCCCTGGTGGCGCAGTGGTTGAGAGTCTGCCTACCGATGCAGGGGATACGGGTTCGTGCCCCGGTCCGGGAAGATCCCACATGCCGTGGAGTGGCTGGGCCCCTGAGCCATGGCCATTGAGCCTGCGCGTCTGGAGCCTGTGCTCCGCAACGGGAGAGGCCACAGCAGTGAGAGGCCCGCGTACCGCAAAAAAAAAAAAAAAAAAAAAAGAGCTGGGCTTCCCTGGTGGCGCAGTGGTTGAGAATCTGCCTGCCAATGCAGGGGACACGGGTTCGAGCCCTGGTCTGGGAAGATCCCACATGCCGCGGAGCAACTGGGCCCGTGAGCCACAATTACTGAGCCTGCGCGTCTGGAGCCTGTGCTCCGCAACAACAGAGGCCGCGATAGTGAGAGGCCTGCGCACCAAGATGAAGAGTGACCCCCGCTTGCCACAACCAGAGAAAGCCCTTGCACAGAAATGAAGACCCAACACGGCCATAAATAAATAAATACATTTAAAAAAAAAAAAAAAAAGAGCTGCAGCTGCCTCGTGTCCTAATCCGCTCTAGCAAATTAATCAAACCCAGGGAGGGAGTTGTGGGAACCTTCGATTTAAAGCCAGTCAGTCAGAAGCACAGGTAACAACCTGGGCTTGCAATTGGCATCTGAAGAGGGCAGGGGAGTCTTGTGGAACTGAACCCTTAACCTGTGGAATCTGACACTATCTCTGGATAGATAGTGTCAGAATTGAGTTGAACTATAGGAAACCTAGGCTGGAATCCAAAGAATCGGTTTAGATGTGTGGGGAAACACACCCATGCCCCACAATGGAACTGGTATCAGAATCCTACAGCACCCTTTCACAACTCTCTGCTCTCTTGGCTCCTATGAAATCACACTCTCCTAGTTCTCCTGCTTCTATTCCTATTTGTTCTCATTGTCTTTTGCTGGTTTCTCTTCCTCTACCCAATTTTTAAAGTCAATATCTTTAAGAGTTCTATCCTGGCCCTTCCTCTCTTCTCACTGTACACACCCTCCTTGTTTGGGGACCTCAGTCATCATCAGCTTCAACCCTGATCTGAGATCTAATGACTTGCAAATCTCTGCCTTCAGTCAAGATGTCTCCTGACATCTAGCTCCTCATATCCAACTACCTGCTGGGCATCTTCCACTTGAATTCATCCATTCATTCCATAAACATAGAGTCCCTACTATGTGCTAGGTCCAATGCTAGTTACTGGAGCTAAAAGAGGTGCGTAAAATAGACATGATATTTGAAATCTTAGAACTTATTATTTTAGTAGGAAAAATAAACATTAAATATATATTCCCACAAATAAATATATTATTACACACTGTGATGAGGGCTATGAAAGAAAAGCATAGAGAGCTTAGGGAGTATCACAGTAGCAACTCAAACTCAACTTTTCAAAACTGAAATAATGATGATTCAGTACAATCTGATCCTCCTCCTTATTTTCACATTATTTCCTATCCCTACATGTATTCAACAAATACTCAACACATTTAATGATTGCCCACTAGGTGCCAAACAACCCCTTCCAACCAGTTGCCCAATTCTGAAACCTGGGAAATCATCCTAGACCACTTCCTCATCCCCCACATCCAATCAATATTAATTCTCAGTAATATCTCTTAAGTCACTTACGTCCACACAATCACAACCATCTCTACTTTACTGCCTTACTTCAGGCCACAAGTACTTGTGCCCTGGATTCCAGCAACAGTTTCCTGGGATTGCTCTGCCTCTGTTTGCTCTTTCCCCTTCTGTTTGCCCTTTATAGGGCTCCAGAGTTTATTTCTAAAACACAATTCTGATTATGTTTCTCCCCTTCTTAAAAGCCTTCCAAGACTCCCCACTGTCTTCAGACAAATCCGAGTTCCTGTGGAGGAACAAGGTTTGACACTGTGTTTTGATCTGAATCTGCCATCCTTTATTTTAAGCAGTCTGCAAGGAGGAAGCTAGATCCCAATAGTATATAGCTTTATGATTAACAAGAAAACCTATACAATATGTATATTGGCAGGTTATTTATCAAAAATCTGCTAGAGGGGGCCTCCCTGGTGGCGCAGTGGTTGAGAGTCTGCCTGCCGATGCAGGGCACACGGGTTTGTGCCCCTGTCCGGGAAGATCCCACATGCCGTGGAGCGGCTGGGCCCGTGAGCCATGGCTGCTGAGCCTGCGCGTCTGGAGCCTGTGCTCTGCAGCGGGAGAGGCCACAACAGTGAGAGACCCGCGTACTGCCAAAAAAAAAAAAAAAACCAAAAAAAAAAAATCTGCTAGGTTCATTTATAGCTTAGGTGAGAAATTCAATTTCATATATTATATCCATCATATAGATTCAAAAACAATTGCAATATCCTATAACACATGTTTTATCAGCTTTGAAGTCATCATTTGCTTTGTGGTTAAAAGAATCATTCCTGTGAGATTAAACTAAAACTTTGTCATTTAAATAAATATGAGGGTACTCTTTATTACTTTTCAGTAGTTGATGATAGCAAGTGATAAAACCTATCATAAACTGAAATATGACCTTGGCTCCACCTAGATAGTCTCCCTTTGTTTATGATGCTCTTCTGTCAACAGAACATTAATCTTCTTTTATTTTATTGAGGAGGAAAATAACTAGCACAGGAGTACTTCAAATTTTCAATTTGTTTCAACAATATTATTCACTCCCAAGGCTTCTCATCAAATACAGATATGATCAATATTTTATTATAATTTTAACCAAAACTGAATTAAAATGGAAGACGAATAACTTTTTTTTTTTTTTTTGGCCACACCTCATGGCATGCAGAATTTCCCTGACCAGGGGGAAGGTGAATAACTTTTATTTCCACACTCTTTAGCTTGGCATGCAATGCTCTGGCCATAGCTTGCCTCTTAGTCCCATTTCTCACTATGCCTTCCCTTGAAGTCTGAGTTCTGACCATATGGAACTATACTGGCAGGTTCCTGAAAGCACCATGCCATTTCCGCTTTTATGCCTTTGCTCCCTGTACCAATACTGTCCAAGTCTTTAAAAAAATGCTGATGCCACATTAAAAGGATCATACACCATCATCAAGTGGGGTTTATCCCAGGAATGCAAGGATTCTTCAATATACACAAATCAATCAATGTGATACACCATACTAACAAACTGAAGGATAAAAACCATACGATAATCTCAATAGATGCAGAAAAAGCTTTTGACAAAATTTAACACCATTTATGATAAAAACACTCCAGAAAGGAGGCATAGAGGGAACTTACCTTAAAATAATAAAGGCCATATATGACAAACCCACAGCCAACATCGTTCTCCATGGTGAAAAACTGAAACCATTTCCACTAAGATCAGGAACAAGACAAGGCTGCCCACTCTCATCATTATTATTCAACATAGTTTTGGAAGTTTTAGCCACAGCAATCAGAGAAGAAAAAGAAATAAAAGGAATCCAAATCAGAAAAGAAGAAGTAAAACTGTCACTGCTTGTAGATGACATGATACTATACATAGAGAATCCTAAAGATGCTACCAGAAAACTACTAGAGCTAATCAATGAATTTGGTAAAGTAGCAGGATACAAAATTAATGCACGGAAATCTCTTGCATTCCTATACACTAATGATGAAAAATCTGAAAGAGAAATCAAGGAAACACTCCCATTTACCACTGCAACAAAAAGAATAAAATACCTAGGAATAAACCTACCTAAGGAGACAAAAGACCTGTATGCAGAAAACTATAAGACACTGATGAAAGAAATTAAAGATGATACAAACAGATGTAGAGATATACCATGTTCCTGGATTGGAAGAATCAACATTGTGAAAATGACTCTACTACCCAAAGCAATCTACAGATTCAATGCAATCCCTAATCAAACTACCAATGGCACTTTTCACAGAACTAGAACAAAAAATTTCACAATTTCTATGGAAACACAAAAGACCCCGAATAGCCAAAGCAATCTTGAGAACGAAAAACGGAGCTGGAGGAATCAGGCGCCCTGGCTTCAGACTATACTACAAAGCTACAATAATCAAGGCAGTATGGTACTGGCACAAAAACAGAAATATAGATCAATGGAACAGGATAGAAAACCCAGAGATAAACCCATGCACATATGGTCACCTTATCTTTGATAAAGGAGGCAAGAATATACAATGGAGAAAAGACAGCCTCTTCAATAAGTGGTGCTGGGAAAGCTGGACAGCTACATGTAAAAGAATGAAATTAGAACACTCCCTAACACCATACACAAAAATAAACTCCAGATGGATTAAAGACCTAAATGTAAGACCAGACACTATAAAACTCTTAGTGGAAAACATAGGCAGAACACCCTATGACATAAATCACAGCAAGATCCTTTTCAACCCACCTCCTAGAGTAATGGAAATAAAAACAAAAATAAACAAATGGGACCTAATGAAACTTAAAAGCTTTTGCACAGCAAAGGAAACCATGAACAAGACGAAAAGACAACCCTCAGAATGGAAGAAAATGTTTGCAAACAAAGCAATTGACAAAGGATTAATCTCCAAAATATACAAGTAGCTCATGCAGCTCAATATCAAAAAAATAAAGAACTCAATCAAAAAATGGGCAGAAGACCTAAATAGACATTTCTCCAAAGAAGATATACAGATTGTCAACAAACACATGAAAAGATGCCCAACATCACTAATCATTAGAGAAATGCAAATCAGAACTACAATGAGGTATCAACTCACACAGGTCAGAATGGCATCATCAAAAAATCTACAAACAATAAATGGTGGAGAGGGTGTGGAGAAAAGGGAACCCTCTTGCACTGTTGGTGGGAATGTAAATTGATACAGCCACTAAGGAGAACAGTATGGAGGTTCCTTAAAAAACTAAAAATAAAACTACCATACAACCCAGCAATCCCACTACTGGGCATATACCCTGAGAAAACCATAATTCAAAAAGAGACATATACCACAATGTTCATTGCAGCATTATTTACAATAGCCAGGACATGGAACCAACCTAAATGTCCATGACAGACGAATGGATAAAGAAGACGTGGTATATATATACAATGGAATATTACTCAGCCATAAAAGGGAACGAAATTGGGTCATTTGTAGAGACGTGGATGGATCTAGAGACTGTCATACAGAGTGAAGTAAGTCAGAAAGAGAAAAACAAATATCATATATTAATGCATATATGTGGAACCTAGAAAAATGGTACAGATGAACCAGTTTGCAGGGCAGAAATAGAGACACAGATGCAGAGAACAAACATATGGACACTAAGGGGGAAAGTGGTAAGGGTGGGGGGTGGTGTGATGAATTGGGAGATTGGGATTGACATGTATACACTAATATGTATAAAATGGATAACGAATAAGAGCCTACTGTATAAAAAAATAAATTAAATAAAATTCAACAATTAAAAAAAAAAGAGAGAGAGATGTACCACAATGTTCATTGCAGCACTGTTTACAAGGCCCAGGACATGGAACCAACCTAAACGTCCATCAACAGATGAATGGATAAAGAAGATGTGGCACGTATATACAATGGAATATTACTCAGCCATAAAAAGAAACAAAATTGAGTTATTTGTAGTGAGGTGGATAGATCTAGCGTCTGTCATACAGAGTCAAGTAAGTCAGAAAGAGAAAAACAAATACCATATGCTAACACATATATATGGAATCTAAAATTTTAAAAAATGGTCCTGAAGAACCTAAGGGCAGGACAGGAATAAAGATGCAGAAGTAGACTTGAGGACATGGGGAGGGGGAAGGGTAAGCTGGGACAAAGTGAGAGAGTAGCATTGACATATATACACTACCAAATGTAAAATAGATAGCTAGTGCGAAGCAGCCGCATAGCACAGGGAGATCATCTCCATGCTTTGTGACCACCTAGAGGGGTGGGATAGGGAGGGTGGGAGGGAGGCTCAAGAGGGAGGTGATATGGGGATATATTTATACGTATAGCTGATTCACTTTGTTATATAGCAGAAACTAACACAACATTGTAAAGTAATTATATTCCAATAAAGATGTTGAAAAAAAATGCTGATGCCAATAGACAGCTGGGTTATAAATTCATCTATAACATGTCATTATACTTCTTGATTTGGATCCATTGCCCCTGCTAGACTATAACTTTCTCGGAAGTAGAACCCATATCACTTTTTCTCCACAGAGCCTAGCTAAATGTCCAACACAAATTTTCAATAACTCTTTGTGGAATTGTGGAATAAATGAATAAGTTAAAGAATGACTGAATGAACTATATCTTTCCCAAACAGATCATCCTTTTACATGCTAAAAACATCCAGAATAACAACAGGAGCTGGACTGCAAGTCCATGAAGTAGGTTCTACGTCTGCAAAGAACTTGAAGAGGGAGAACTAGGGCTGACCGATTACCCAAAGAGGTTGATAGCAGACATAAATAGTAAATGTCAAGGGGATGGTAGATAGCATAAGGCTTGAAGGACAAAGGGGTTTTGCACCTATGAGGATGAAAGCACAAGGGGAAACCAACTGAATGGCAATACTGCCTCCCAGTGGCCCTTGGGATAAAAGCCTCTATACCAGAGCACTTTCACAAAATAATAGCTTTCTCACTTTGAGTGGTTCTGGGCTATGAGCTGGGCCAGGCACCTCTTACTTTATCTCATTTAACCCTTACAACGATCCCTTGTAGACACATAGCTTGTAGATTAGGAGTGAATCACACAGACTCTGGAGTCAGGATGTCTGGCTCTCCTACTTACTAGGTTTGTGACCTGGGGCAAATTAATTCTCAGCATATGTCCCCAACTGTAAAATAGGGATAATATTAGTACCTATCACATACATCCTTGACAGCATAGCAAATGCTATATAAACGTTAGCTATTATTATGCCCTTTTTTCTGGTGAGGAAAACTTATGTTAAATAAATGAAGCATACAATAGGAACTCAATAAATAAACCTCCTTTGCTTTCCCCCCTTATGTCTTAGCTCCTTACAGTGCGCCCTCTTTAATGGTCCTGAAATTTAAATAGGGGACTCCCAAATAGCTCAAAGAAGTCAGTTCCTAAAGGGAGCAATAAGGAATCTCCAGTAAAGAAACCGAGAAACCTCCATTAAAAAGCCCAGGGGGGCTTCCCTGGTGGCGCAGTGGTTGAGAGTTCGCCTACTGATGCAGGAGGCACGGGTTCAGGCACGGGTTCGCGCCCCGGTCCGGGAAGATCCCACATGCCGAGGAGCGGCTAGGCCCGTGAGCCATAGCCATGGCCGCTGAGCCTGCGCATCCGGAGCCTCTGCTCTGCAACGAGAGAGGCCACAACAGTGAGAGGCCCGCATACCGCAAAAAAAAAAAAAAAAAGCCCAGGGCATGTGGTTCTGGAAAAGAGAACTCTACTGGCACTCTTGTTACTGTTATTAGAGTGAAGACCTTCCCAGCAATGAAATTCACTCTACTGAAAACAGGATGCACGGAGATTGTGAAAATCAACTAAGATTTGTGCAGGATGTCACATTTCTAGAAATATTCAAATAAATATGATCTGTCCAGAGCCTATTTTTCACAACTTTGCCCACAGAAGCTAAGGGACCATGATCACTTTCAAGACTGGGCTAATAATAACCTACTAGAGAGTCTATTCTCTCGTTGCTTTCCTACTATTATTGTAAAAATAAAATTCATGAAAATGATAGTTTTCATGTGACACAACACTGATGTGATTATCAGACTGCCCACCCCAGTTCACCTTTGAGATGAGATGTATCTTTACCTGGTAAGACTTATTGGCAGATCTGCACATCGATAGCAAACAGGCTCCTTTACATGGAGAGTAAAGCTCTCCATGCTTCTGCAAGCTTCTTCTGATTCAGATTTTAGTATTCCTGGGTGTTCTATTTGAGAGACTGAATATACAAACAAACA
This sequence comes from Phocoena phocoena, assembly GCF_963924675.1. Taxonomy (NCBI): domain Eukaryota; kingdom Metazoa; phylum Chordata; class Mammalia; order Artiodactyla; family Phocoenidae; genus Phocoena; species Phocoena phocoena. The sequence continues at coordinate 58,320,202 of NC_089229.1, forward strand.
ATGACCAGACCATATTTAAAAACAGAACTCTGACCCGCAACCTGCCCGAAGCCTACCCAGGAAACCAACCCCCTTATCTATAATAAACAGCCCAGGAAGCCAGCCTGCTTAAGTCAGACTTGTAGGAAGTCAGACTGCGGTGTCTAGTGATAGTCCAGGAAGCCAAATAACCCATACAACAATCCGCTCAAAATAGCCAGGACTTGATTAACAACTGAGAGCTTCCCTAATTTTTGTCCCCACTTCCAACTTAGGACCAACCAGAGAAAGCCACATATGCACCCCTAACCAATCACATAGGATGCCCCTCTCTTGAGTTAGACCACCTACAACTTACCCATGAAGACAGCCTTGAATCAGGACATACCTGAAACCTTCCCTTTTTTCACTATCAATCTTTTCCACTCCTCTGCCTGTCTATGAGTCTCTGCCAAAATACAAGTGACGGTGGCTGACTCCCTTTCTAAATATAGCAAGCTATTGAATAAATAGCTTTTGCTTTTCTCATTTGGTTGGTCATCATTTATTTCCACATATTGGACCTAGTAATTCTACAAAGAACTAATTTCCAAACCCTCTTTAAAAGATATTGGTTGGGTTTCCCTGGTGGCACAGTGGTTAAGAATACGCCTGCCAACGCAGCGGTCACAGGTTCGAGCCCTGGTCGGGGAAGATCCCACGTGCCGCGGAGCAACTAAGCCCGTGTGCCACAACGACTGAGCCTGTGCTCTACAGGCCGCGAGCCACAACTACTGAGCCCATGTACCATAACTACTGAAGCCTGCACGCCTAGAGCCCATGCTCTACAACAAGAGAAGCCACTGCAATGAGAAGCCCGCGCACCGCAACGAGAAAGCCCATGCGCAGCAACGAAGACCCAACTCAGCCAAAGATAAATAAAAAATTTTTTAATCTTAAAAAAAGAGATATTGGTTAACATTGTTTCTAAAACAGTCATAAAGTTAGCAGAGAACATCTCTTTTACTTCATCTTAATAACCTAAATCTATATGCTCCAAGGCTCACCTTTAGGCAGAAGATATCCCTGGAATGGGCGCAGCCTCCTGCCCACCTGAGCAGTGGAGTGTCGAAGCGGGCGGGTGGAGACCGCGGGAGCGGCTCCCTCGCTCAGGCGGACCTCCGAATGGGAACTACAATTCCCAGTGGCCCCTGCAGACCGCTGGCCGCGGCCACGATGCGCCTGCGCAGTGGCGGGGGCTCCGGCTGTGTAGTTCCCGCCCTTTCTCGCGGAGGCCTCCCTGGGTTGAGTTCCGCGCTTCATGGAGGCGTTTGACCCCGCCGAGCTGCCCGAGCTGCTTAAACTTTATTACCGGAGGCTCTTTCCCTACGCCCAGTACTATCGCTGGCTCAACTATGGCGGAGGTGATGGAGGCGGGGAGCGTGGTGGGAAGTGGGTTGGGAGGGGAACGTGAGGAGGTTTCAGGAGGGTACCTTGGAATGACAATATGAAGCGCCTCCTGTGCGCCAGGCGTTGTGCCGGGCACCGTCTTGCGTTATCCTGAGCCCTCCCCCTCACTTCTGAGGTGTAAATGGGCCGAGAGAGGTTGTAATGACCAGCCTACCGCTACGCATTGTAAGGCAGAGCCGCTGCGCCTATCACTCCTTGGTCAGACTCAAGTGGTCGGACTCACTTTCGGTTCGGTGTTTATCTGCAGCCAAGGGGGGGGTTACCGGGTCGTAGCATGAAGCTGCAGAGGCGTGATCAGCTCAGGGACAGAGGGGCATCTCCTAAAAGAGGAGAGGTACTTAACTCTTCCCAGGAATTTACTAGTGCCCACCGAGGAAAAAGAGGTGGTATTACATATTGAAAATATTTCTGCATCTTTTTCCTCATTTTTACTTTTCCCTATTAGATGCGGGATGGTAAACCCCTTCAAATTAGGAACCGGTTCTTGTCTTTTTTTTTTTTTTTAACATGTAACACAGTGCTGAGCACGGAGGACTCATTAAAAATATTTTCTCTGGGGTGTGCTCAGAGCAGGGGGTCTGAAGAAATGGCTCATGTGTTTACGACACACCCAACAGGAATTAGGGTTCATTGTGACAAGGGGCACAAAACTTGTGGCCTTCCTATGAACAGATACCCAACACGTATCCCCCCTTCACCTGCACGTGGCTGCTGGGCAGGACCAGTGGGACAGGGCTCAGTACTGGGAGGAAAGCTACAGTATTCAGTGGGGGAGTTTGCCACGTGGAGCCTGCCCGGTCCACCTGTGGCTGGGCCATGAGTGGTGTTAATAGGCATAAAGGCTTTGAACTCCTCTATTCAAGGAAAAAAGAAAAATAGATTCCGTGTATATGCCATTCTGGAAAAGGCAAAACAATGGAGACAATAAAAAGATCAGTGGTTGCCAGGAGTTTGCGGGGGAGGGGAGATGAATACATAGGATACAGAAGTTTTTATGAGCGGTGAAAATACTTTGTATGACATTATAATGATTTTATGTCATCATACTATTGTCCAAACCCGTAGAATGTGCAACACTATTCACTTCATAAAGCAAACCCTAAGATGAACTAGGGACTTCGGTGATTATGATGTGTCAGTGCAGTTCAGCCTTAATTTTTTAAAAAAGGTCTTAAAAAGAATTAACACTCAGGGTAGACGTTTTTGGCAAAACCTTTGTTTCACTTCTATATATGTATACACATTATATATGTGTTTGTTGGACTGTGATGTAAAATGTGCTTTTTAGAATAAAAAAGTTTGCAGGTTACTGTAGTTATACTGGCAAATAAAAGCACAAATTAAAAAGAAAAAAATATATATCTTCTCATTGGTTAATGTTTTAATGCTCTGAGCTGGGTAAAGTACCAAATTAACTTTTAAAGTGTACATTTATTTTGCAGTGGTAAAGAATTACTTTCAACACCGTGAATTTTCCTTCACATTGAAAGATGATATTTACATTCGTTACCAATCCTTCAACAACCAGAGTGATCTGGAAAAGGAGATGCAGAAAATGAATCCGTACAAGATTGATATAGGCGCGGTATATTCCCACAGAGTAAGAAATGGGTTTTTTATGTAGTTTGTTGTTTTTTAAACCAAGAATGGATTGGTGCCCCTAGCATTTTGAGATAAATTTTTAGAGCTTATTTTAGTTGAAGAGCCACAAATTGTCCTTTGATGCTTTACATTACTGACTGGAAATAGTTTGGAAGTGAATTGGTTGTATTCTCACTAGAACAAAAAAAAGAGTATCTGGCTAAAAGACTAGGAAGTCAGCGTGGTTGAGCACAGAGGGCATTGGAGAGAATCATTCTTGATTTCTCTCACACCTGTATCTGTTTCACTAGGAAATCTCTTTAGCTCTGCCATAATAATATCTAAAATCCAACCACTGCTACTAGTGCTGCTACCATCATCATCTCCATCTCTAATCTAAACTACTGTAAAAACTTTCTAACACTTTGCTCCTGTAGACTCTAGACTCGATTCTCAACACAGCAGCCAGAAGGATCCTTTTAAAACAAGATTGTTATGATTCCTCTGCTCAAAACCATTCTCCAGTGGCTCCCCATTTCACTCCAAGTAAGAGCCCCTCTCTCCTGCTCAGTCACTCCTCACCTGCCACACTGGCCCGTGCTCAAGCAGTTTCCACTGCCTAGAACCCATTTCCCCAAATATCTTATTGGTTCATTCCCTCACCTCCTTCAAGTCCTTACTCAGTGAGGCGTCTGCAGCCTGCCATTCCTCCTACCTGCTCACCTCACTGATACATTCTAAGTGCCTAGAATAGTGCTAGGCAGAGAGTACACCGTAATTATCTGTGGAATGAATAAACATACCAAAATTGTCCTCCTTCCTCTCCTTAAAAATACACACATGGTGGGGAAAATATACACATGAAATAATAGCGTTTGTATGGAGCTTTTTCATATGTTGTATAGCTTGTTTTTCATATCAATCCTTACTATTCTTTTTTTTAATATAAATTTATTTTGTTTATATTTATTTTTGGCTGTGTTGGGTCTTCGTTGCTGTGTGCAGGCTTTCTCTAGTTGCGGCGAGCGGGGGTTACTCTTCGTTGCAGTGCGTGGGCTTCTCATTGCAGTGTCCTCTCATTGCGGAGCATGGGCTCTAGGTGCGCAGGCTTCAGTAGTTGTGGCCCTTGGGCTCAGTAGTTGTGGCTCACGGGCTCAGCCACTCTGCAACATGTGGGATCTTCCCGGACCAGGGCTCGAACCCACGTCCCCTGCATCGGCAGGCAGACTCCCAACCACTGTGCCACCAGGGAAGCGCCCTCATTATTCTTTTTACAAAGGAGAACTTCGATAATTTGCCCTAGGTCACACAATTTCTAAATGAGGGAGATGGGACCTGAATCCAGGTTTTCTGACTCTAAATCCCAGGGGAAGGGGAGAAGAAGAGGTAAGATAAGGCAGGCAGGGAAAATGCTTTGGAACAGTTTACTCCTCTTCAGAGGTGGAGATTAAAACTGAAGTCTCGTGCTTCCCTGGTGGCGCAGTGGTTGAGAGTCCACCTGCGGATGCAGGGGACACGGGTTCATGCCCCGGTCCAGGAAGATCCCACATGCTGTGTGGGCCCGTGAGCCATGGCCGCTGAGCCTGCGCGTCCAGAGCCTATGCTCCGCAGCGGGAGAGGCCACAGCAGTGAGAGGCCCGCGTATTGCAAAAAAAAAAACAAAAAATTGAAGTCTCTGTAGAAGGGTCAAGTTGTCACTCTACTCCTTCTCCCTAGCACAGAAGGGCGGGAGGCATAGTGTCATTTTTTTAATTGGACCAAGACAGAGGCATCTGTACACCTTTTTTGTGTGTTTTGTTTGTGATTTTTATCAGTTATATATGCGCGTAAGTTTACAGAATCAACTACTATTAATTAGGCTTTTTTTTTTAAGGTCTCCTACTTTTCCCCCTAGTTTTTGCTCCCCAGAGGCAAGCATTTTCTTTTTGCTGATTGTTAAGGTATTTGCCTCCTTGTCTCTAAATAACATGATTATATTTCTTCTGTTTTTCCATTTTAAGCATTATCTACTGACCTTCCATTCTGGCAGATGAGAGTTTAGGGTTTTTTTAGTCTCACCCCCTACCCTCACCACACAGAGAACCTTCCTATTACCACATGCTCTTAGTATGTTTGTTAAAAATTAGGATTAGATCACTAATTCAACCCCAAACTGCTAATTATATAAATCTCCCAATGTATTCAGATCCATCAAGTATTTTGTCAGTTTCATCCTGAAGAAATTTCTCCTGCAGCCTTCTTAACTCCTCCTCTCTAAGCCTGACGGGTAAATATGAACTTGTAATCACCCTGGTTTCCTTTCACCTCTCTCCTGTGATCCATGTTGCCTAGATCCTATGTTCTCTTTTTGGTTTACTCCCTTGTTTTGGTGGAGCACGTCCTCCAGGAGCTTCCTAAGAAAAGGTGCATGGAAGACAAAATATTTCATACCTTCTGTATCTGGAAAATGTCTTCATTCTATCTTTATGCTTAACTAATGATTGAGTTTGTAAATCATCTTCCCTCAGAATTTTGAATACATTGCTACATTATCTTCGAGCTTCCAATGTTGCTGTTAAGAAGACTAATGCCATTCTGATTCCTGTTCCATTGTGTTGGACCTGGAAACTCTTAGGATTTTCTTTTTTAAAAAAAAAATTTATTTCTTTAATGTTGTACCTATTTTATTTATTTTTGGCTGCATTGAGTCTTCGTTGCTGTGTGCGGGCTTTCTCTAGTTGCGGCAAGCGGGGTCTACTCTGCGTTGCGGTGCGCGGGCTTCTCATTGAGGTGGCTTCTCTTGTTGTGGAGCACGGGCTCTAGGCACGTGGGCTTCAGTAGTTGTGGTGCACGGGCTGTGGGATCTTCCCTCACTAGGGCTTGAATACGTGTCCCCTGCATTGGCAGGTGGATTCTTAACCACTGTGCCACCAGGGAAGCCCCGCTCTTAGGATTTTCTACCTATCCCCTCTGTCCCTAATGGTGTACATCTTTTTTCATCTATTGTGCTAGATACCTGATGGACACATATGATCATGAGCTCATATCCTTCAATCCTGGGAAATTTTCCTTTTTTTTTTTCTTTAATAGATCTTTATTGGAGTATAATTGCTTCACAATATTGTGTTAGTTTCTGTTGTACAAAAAAGTGAATCAGCCATATGCATACATATGTCCCCATATCCCCTCCGTCTTGAGCCTCCCTCTCCCACCCCTCTAGGTCTTCGCAAAGCACCGAGCTGATCTCTCTGTGCTATGCTACTGCTTCCCACTAACTAACTATTTTACATTCGATAGTGTATATATGTCAGTGCTACTCTCACTTTGCCCCAGCTTCCCCCTCCTACCCTGTGTCCTCAAGTCCATTCTCTATGTCTACATCTTTATTCCTGCCCTGCAACTAGGTTCATCAGTACCATTTTTTTTTTTTTTTTAGATTCCATATATATGCGTTAGCATATGGTATTTGTTTTTCTCTTTCTGACTTACTTCACTCTGTATGACAGACTCTAGGTCCATCCACCTGACTACAAATAACTCAATTTCATTACTTTTTATGACTGAGTAATATTCCATTTTGTATATGTGCCACATCTTCTTTAGCCATTCATCTGTCGATGTACATTTAGGTTGGTTCCAAGTCCTGGCTATTGTAAATAGTGCTGCAGTGAACATTGTGGTACATGTCTCTTTTTGAATTATGGTTTTCTCAGGGTATATGCCCAGTAGTGGGATCGCTGGGTTGTATGGTAGTTCTATTTTTAGTTTTTTAAGGAACCTCCATACTGTTTTCCATAGTGGTTGTATCAATTTATGTTCCCACCAACAGTGCAGGAGGTTTCCCTTTTCACCACACCCTTTCCAGCATTTATTGTTTCTAGATTTTTTGATAATGGCCATTCTGACCCTTTTTATTTTTTTAATTTAATTTTTAGTTTTATTGATCTTTGTTATTGTTTTCTTTGTTTCTATTTCATTTATTTCTGCTCTGATCTTTATGATTTCTTTCCTTCTACTAACTTTGTGTTTTGTTTGTTCTTTCTCTAGTTCCTTTAGGTGTAAGGTTAGATTGTTTGTTTGAGATGTTTGTTGTTTCTTGAGTAGGATTGTATTGCTATAAACTTCCCTCTTAGAACTGCTTTTGCTGCATCCCATAGGTTTTGGATCATCGTGTTTTCATTATCATTTGTCTCTAGGTATTTTTTCATTTCCTCTTTGATTTCTTCAGTGATCTCTTGGTTATTTAGTAACGTATTGTTTAGCCTCCATGTGTTTGTGTTTTTTACGTTTTTTTCCCTGTAATTAATATCTAGTCTCAGAGCATTGTGGTCAGAAAAGATGCTTGATGTGATTTCAGTTTTCTTAAATTTACTGAGGCTTGATTTGTGACCCAAGATGTGATCTATCCTGGAGAATGTTCTGTGCGCACTTGAGAAGAAAATGTAATCTGCTGTTTGGATGGACTGTCCTATAAATATCAATTAAATCTATCTGGTCTCTTGTGTCACTTAAAGCTTGTGTTTCCTTATTAATTTTCTGTCGGAATGATCTGTCCATCGGTGTAAGTGAGGTGTTAAAGTCCCCCACTATTATTGTGTTACTGTTGATTTCCTCTTTTATAGCTGTTAGCAGTTGCCTTATGTATTGAGGTACTCCTATGTTGGGTGCATATATATTTATAATTGTTACATCTTCTTCTTGGATTGATCCCTTGATCATTATGTAGTGTCCTTCCTCGTCTCTTGTAACAGTCTTTATTTTAAAGTCTATTTTATCTGATATGAGTATTGCTACTCCAGCTTTCTTTTGATTTCCATTTGCATGGAATATCTTTTTCCATCCCCTCACTTTCAGTCTGTATGTGTCCCTAGGTCTGAAGTGGGTCTCTTGTAGACAGCATATATATGGGTCTTGTTTTTGTATCCATTCAGTGAGCCTGTGTCTTTTGGTTGGAGCATTTAATCCATTTACGTTTAAGGTAATTATTGATATGTATGTTCCTATTACCATTTTCTTAATTGCTTTGGGTTTGTTATTGTAAGTCCTTTTCTTCTCTTGTGTTTCCCAGTTAGAGAAGTTCCTTTAGCATTTGTTGTAGAGCTGGTTTGGTGGTGCTGAATTCTCTTAGCTTTTGCTTGTCTGTAAAGCTTTTGATTTCTCCATCAAATCTGAATGAGATCCTTGCCGGGTAGAGTAATCTTGGTTGTAGGATTTTCCCTTTCATTACTTTAAATATGTCATGCCACTCCCTTCTCCCTTCTGGCTGAGAGTTTCTGCTGAGAAATCAGCTGTTAACCTTATGAGAGTTGTATGTTATTTGTCATTTTTTCCTTGCTGCTTTCAATAATTTTTCTTTGTCTTTAATTTCTGCCAATTTGATTACTATGTGTCTCGGCGTGTTTCTCCTTGGGTTTATCTCTGTGCTTCCTGGACTTGGGTGGCTATTTCCTTTTCCATGTTAGGGAAGTTTTCGACTATAATCTCTTCAGGTATTTTCTTGGGTCCTTTCTCTCTCTCCTCTCCTTCTGGGACTCCTATAATGCGAATGTTGTTGCGTTTAATGTCCCAGAGGTCCCTTAGGCTGTCTTCATTTCTTTTCATTCTTTTCTCTTTATTCTGTTCTGCAGCAGTGAATTCCACCATTCTGTCTTCCAGGTCACTTATCTGTTCTTCAGCCTCAGTAATTCTGCTATTGATTCCTTCTAGTGTATTTTTCATTTCAGTTATTGTATTGTTCATCTCTGTTTGTTCTTTAATTCTTCTAGGTCTTTGTTAAACATTTATTGCATCTTCTCGATCTTTGCCTCCATTCTTTTTCCGATGTCCTGGATCATCTTCACTATCATTATTCTGAATTCTTTTTCTGGAAGGTTGCCTATCTCCACTTCATTTAATTGTTTTTCTGAGGTTTTATGTTGTTCCTTCATCTGATACATAGCCCTCTGCCTTTCATCTTTTCTGTGAATGTGGTTTTTGTTCCTCAGGCTGCAGGATTATAGTTCTTATTGCTTCTTCGGTCTGCCCTCTTGTCTGACCCTTTTTATTTTTAATATAATTTTTCCTACCTATTTTCTCCGGTCTCTAGAATTCCTAAAGGCGATTTTATGTCTTAGACTGGTCTTCTAATTCTTTTTTTCTTCCTTTATTTTTTTTTTTTGCAGTACGCAGGCCTCTCACTGTTGTGGCCTCTCCCATTGTGGAGCACAGCCTCCAGACACGCAGGCTCAGCGGCCATGGCTCATGGGCCCAGCCGCTCTGTGGCATGTGGGATCTTCCTGGACCGGGGCACGAACCCGTGTCCCCTGCATCAGCAGGCGGACTCTCAACCACTGCGCCACCCGGGAAGCCCTTTCTTCCTATTTTTTAGTCTCCTTTTTCTCTACTTTCTGGGCAATTTCCTTAAAAGTTTTTCATTTCTGCTATTATATTTTCATTTCCAAGAACTTTTTTTTAGGACATCCTGTACTTTTTTCATTGATACATCTTCTCTCACTGAGGATATCAATGATAGTTTTTAAAATTTTTTTCTGTTCCACAGGCTCTTTTCTCTAAAGGTGCATTTTTTTCTGTTTTTTTTCACTCTTTCATATCAGAGGTTTTCCTCATATGTCTGGTAGTTTCTTGCTTGTTGCTTATATTTAAGAATAGAGTACTAAAAAGCTGATTGGAGACTCTGTATACATGGCTGAGATTTCTTTACTACAGAGTGATCTGGCCGGGCTGTTTTATTGGGGCGAATCTCTGATGTCAATTTCTCTAGATCTTTACTAGAATGAAAACTCCAGTTGATGACTGATCTATTCCTAGAGCCCAATAACAGTGCCTGGCACACTTGGACAGAGTCTTCAGAAAGGAATCTTCCCATCTCCTGCCTGGGGTGTTAGTGGAAGGGTACAGAGGAGAGGGCTGGGTTTCAGCATTCCCCATGTAAAGGTCTAATTAATCCTCTGAATATCTGTACAACACATCCTTCTTCAACTGTGCCTGTTGTCCCCTCCCCAGCCCAGAGACCCTCTGTTTTACACTCTGCAGATAATAATTCAGGTATCTTTGCCAAGGAAATGGAAGCACAGTCACCTAGCTCCACGGAGTAAGTTTAGCACTATGGGGAACTAACTGCTTCATAAGTAGATTTTAAATCAATCCTCTTGTTTTTAATCTCACCTCCAGAGATGCCTGTTGTCACCTATTCCTGAGACTTTTGGGGATTCTGAGGTGTAAATTGGGTTCCTTCTTATCCTTCAGTGAGAGCTGAAGATTCAGTTTTTTGGTTCTCCTTATAAAAATTGTGGTGGTATTGTCTCCTCTCTGGTTCTTTTTTTTTTTTTTTTCCAGGACACCTCTTTATTGTGTTAGAAAATGTTGGTTACAATAGTTTCTCTAGACATGGAAGGCAACACTGTCCCCAGACCCAGGGGGACCAGAAATTTTATAGCATCAGACGAAAGCCAGGGCAGGAAGCCAGAGCCTACTGAGGACAGAGCTGGACTTAAGACCAGAATACTTTCTTCCCCCTGCTCCTTACCCGAGCCCAGGGTTCTTGCCCCAGCTTCAGCTGTCCAGACATCATCCTTCACCCCAAGATCCTCCTAGCTACCACAATTCAACAAAGGTGCAGTTGGGGAACTTCAGGGTAGGAGTACAGGCTGTGCCCCTAGCCCCGTGGCCTTTGCTCACCCTGAGGTACCCAGTGCCCGTCCCTCAGCCAGCTGTGCCTCCTGGGGAGGGGCCTGGTCATGCAGGTCAGGCAGGGAAAGGGGCTGCTCAGGTCAGCACCAGGCCCCTCTCTGGTTCTTTTTTAAAAGACTTACGCCAATGAACTTACTTATAAAACAGATATACAATCACAGGGACTTCACTGGCGGTCCAGTGGTTAAGACTGCACGCTTCCAACGCAGGGGATGCGGATTTGATCCCTGGTCGGGGAACTAAGATTCCATATGCCGTGGGGCGCAGCCAAAAAAAAAAAAAGGAAATAGAGTCATAGATGTAGAAAACAAACTTATGGATACCAGGGGGGGAAGGAGGGGAGAGGGATAAATTGGGAGGTCGGAATTGACATATACACACTACTACATATAAAAGATAACTAATAAGGACCTACTGTACAGCACAGGGAACTCTCTACTCAATACTCTGTAATGACCTATATAGGAAAAGAATCTAAAGAGTGGATAGGGACTTCCCTGGTGGCCCAGTGGTTAAGACTCTGCACTTCCACTGCAGGGGGTTTGAGTTCCATCCCTGGTCAGGGAACTAAGATCCTGCATGCCAAAAAATAAATAAATAAATAGAAAAAAAAGAGTGAATAGGGGCTTCCATGGTGCGCAGTCGTTGAAAATCCGCCTGACAATGCAGGGGACACGGTTTCAATCCCTGGTCCAGGAAGATCCCACATGCCGTGGAGCAACTAAGCCTGTGCGCCACAACTACTGAACCTGTGCTCTAGAGCCCTTGAGTCACAACTACTGAGCCTGCGAGCTGCAACTACTGAAGCCCATGCGCCTAGAGCCCATGCTCCACAATGAGAGAAGCCACCACTATAAGAAACCTGTGCACTGCAACGAAGAGTAGCCCTGGTGACGCAGTGGTTGAGAGTCTGCCTGCTGATGCAGGGGACACGGGTTCATGCCCCGGTCCGGGAAGATCCCACATGCCGCAGAGCAGCTGGGCCCGTGAGCCATGGCCGCTGAGCCTGCGCGTCCGGAGCCTGTGCTCCACAATGGGAGAGACCACAACAGTGAGGGGCCAGCGTACCGCCAAAACAAAAGAAAAAAGGAGTAGCCCCCACTCGCCACAGCTAGAGAAAGCCCTCACACAGCAACGAAGACCCAACACAGCCAAAAATAAATAAATAATTTTTTTTTAATGGATATATGTATATTTAAAACTGATTCACTTTGCTGTACAGCAGAAACTAACACAACATTTTAAATCAACTATACTTCAATAAGAATTAAAAAGTAAGTGAATGAATAAAAGACTTGTGCCTTTCTTTAAAAAAAAAAAAAAGGGCTTCCCTGGTGGCACAGTGGTTGAGAGTCCCCCGGGCTTCCCTGGTGGCACAGTGGTTGAGAGTCCCCCTGCCAATGCAGGGGACACGGGTTCGTGCCCCGGTTTGGGAAGATCCCACGTGCCGCGGAGCGGCTGGGCCCGTGAGCCATAGCCGCTGAGCCTGCGCGTCCGGAGCCTGTGCTCCGCAACAGGAGAGGCCACAACAGTGAGAGGCCCTCATATCGCAAAAAACAAAAAACAAAACAAAAAAAATTTATTTTTGCACAGGTTTAGAGGAAGCCAAATAAGTATTTGTATTCAGTCCACCTTCTTTACCAGGTAGTCCATCGCCTCAAAGGAGATTACTTACAGCTTAAACCAGACTAATTGAGAGATCTTTTTGAATTATTGAAAATTTTTAAATACATTTCTGTTACTTATATGTCCAGTAACAATTAAAGGTCCTTAAAACACCTTGCAATAGGGCATTAATTATTTGTATGTACTTTTCCTTATCAGAAACCTAAAAACTCATTGTTACGATTTCTATTGATCAACAAATGTTTATTATACAATGTCATATATATCAATTATATCTCAATGGAACTAGAAAAAAAATATGGTAACATGTATTTATCACATCTTGTTTTAAGTAGATGAAAGTTACACTGTCATCAATTCTGGATGTATAGGATCGAGTCAGTGAGCTTCAACTGACATAGACTTGGCATTATATGGTTTCTTCACTTCTCTTTGGCCACTTTTTCTGTGTAGGTAGAAAATAAGCATATCTGGCAGCATGGCAGCTGTTACAGAAACTGATTGTTATTTTGTACTTGTAGCCCAATCAACACAATACAGTGAAGCTGGGAGCTTTCCAGGCTCAGGAAAAAGAACTGGTGTTTGACATTGACATGACAGACTACGATGATGTGAGGAGATGTTGTAGGTGAGTTCCACGTGTTTTGATGGTAGGTGGGTGGTATCACTGACAATGAGTAATGATGATTCTGCTCCAGTTCTGCAGACATATGTTCTAAGTGCTGGACCCTCATGACAATGGCCATACACATCATTGACCGAGCATTGAAGGGCAAGTATTAACAGTATCTGAGTGGGATCAAATGCGAGAATCTGTTTTCCTCTGAATATTAACCTGTCTATACCATTTTATAGTCAAGTCTCATAAATTCCTAACATGTTTCTTTGAAACATATGGTAGGGAAAATAAAAGATTAGAATAAAGTTGTAGTTAAAACTTTGATAAAGCTATTGATCAAATCATTTAATTTTTTCCCAGTTCAATCTATTGAGCAACTTTTGCAAGCTAGGTACTGTGCTAGATGAGGGAACTATGAAAGATAACAATTCTTACTTCAGGTAGGTTATGCAGTCTAAGGAGGAAACAAGAAAATTCAGGATTACATATGCATTAATATGCACGGGATGCTGTGGGGGTATAGAACAGCAGGAGTGCATACAGGAATGGGAAGAGATTAGATGAGAAAAGGCTTCCTAGAAGAGGTGATGATGAGGATGATAATGATAATAGCTAACTCTTATATAGGGGGCTTATGGTACCAGGCACTGTTCCAAACATTTTAAATTTATTAACTCTTAATATCCCTAGACTGTGTCTTTAGAGATAAATGGCAGTTGGTCAGGGAGAGAAATGGAAGTACTGGGGCATGAAGACATTCTTAGCAGAGAGACCAGGATAGGTAAAGAACTGAAGGCAAGAGCATGGGGGCATGGGAAACTATTGGGTTGGCCAAAAAGTTCATTCGGGGTTTTCTGTAAGAGGTTACAAAAGACCCGAACGAACTTTTTGGCCAACCCAATACAAATAATGTACAGTTGACCCTTGAACAACAAGGGTTTGAACAGCGCATGTCCACTTATACAGATTTTTTTTCAATAGTAAATTCTACAGTACTCTATGATCTGTAGTTGGTTAAATCTGCAGATGTGGAACCGCAAACACAGAGGAACTGATGCAGAGGAACTGTTTCTACGGAGGGCCTACTATAAGTTGTACATGGATTTTCGACTGGGGAGCGTTGGCACGCCAATCCCCACTTTGTTCAAGGGTCAACTAATATAGTTAAGATGAGTACATGTGGATAAGAGGTTAAAAAAATGAAGCTAAAGAAGTAAGCAAGAACCAGGAATTCATAGATTTGTTTTAAAACCTATTTTTTCCCCCCTCGTCAGAGGACTTTGGATTTAAACATCGTCTCTGGGTATATTCTGGAAGGAGAGGTGTTCATTGCTGGGTCTGTGATGAATCAGTTAGAAAACTGTCCTCTGCAGTACGTTCTGGGATAGTTGAATATTTGAGTGTTGTAAAGGTAAGGTCTTCTTAATGATATTTACATTTCTTTGTTTGCTAGATATGACCAAGCCTGGTATGTTTTGTAAGAAAATTAAACTATCTTTTAAGAATTTGTATTTCAGAGGAGATGATTTTACCAGGAGATCAATTAAAATCATAGTAGCTACATTTTTTAAGATGCTTCATATTTTGCTGTTAAGCATCCTCCTTTGTGGCATAAGGAAGATTAGTTGACTTTTCTGGTTCAAGTATGTCAAGTAAAGTTAACCCAGAAAGTTACATGTATTGAGACTATATAAAATGTCATCCAAGGTTCTATACTTTGACAGAATTTAATCAATATCTTTAGAACACGTTAAAGAAAGTTTTAATTATTTCATTTATGTTACATAATATACACGAAGTGTTTTTGTGATGGTTTGTTTTTCAGGGTGGTCAAGATGTTAAAAAGAAAGTTCACCTAAGTGAAAAAATTCATCCTTTTGTCAGGTCTGTTGGAAAAGACTCCATGAAGTTTAAGTTGTGTCTGATTTACCTGCATGTGCTTTTAGAATTACCTGATTAATTTTCTCTGCTGGGGTAGCATTTTACAATAATAATAGCTAAGTTAATTGAGTGTCTATTTTATACGCTCCAGTATTCATGATAGGTGCTTCACAAATATTCTCATTGGTCTTCACAACAACCTCATTAGATACATGATGGTATCTCCATTTATAGATGAGAGAAGTGAGATTTGGAGAGATTGTATAATTTGCTTGGCTTCACACAAGTAATTATTAAATTCAGGATTCATGTCCTGGTCTGCTTGATTCCACTGAATTCACTACTTCTCCAGGATAATGGAAAGAGGATTTGCATTAGGAGTAGGAATCCCTATTCTGCCAGTTTAATACAACCTTGATAAATTTTAGAGCCTCTGTTTCTTATCAGTATAGGGAGAACAATGTCTGCTCCATCTATCTCACAGAGTTGTGGCAAAGATAAAATGAAACAGTAGAGGGACTTCCCTGGCGGTCCAGTGGTTAAGACTCTGTGCTTCCACTGCAGGGGGCCCGGGTAAATAAATAAACAGTAGATGTGAAGTCTGTTTTCAAACTGCTAAGCACTATATAAGTGTTGAGATGTTAAAGCAAGCAATTCAGAGTAGAAACTATAGACTGTATCCCACATCCTACTACTGATGTATTATTATGCTGTCCTGACTTGGTTGCTTTCCACCCTTGTTACAAACTAATGATGCTATTACCTTCTAAATCGTGGAGTTTAAAAAGTAAACATTTCTTGAATATCTAGTCTAAACCAAGTATTATGCTAGGTTCTTTCCCCTTAGAGTGTCTCATTTAACTCTTATAACCCTGTGAAGAGATGTAATTCCAGTTTCATCTAGTTAAGTTTTAGAAATTCAGTGAAAATAAGTACTAGCCTTCCAAGTGGACAAAAGCCATGTGGCATATGTGTTGCTAATAACTTTGTTATTGTTATTCCTACAGAAAATCTATAAACATAATAAAAAAATACTTTGAAGACTATGCCTTGGTTGATCAAGATATTCTTGAGAATAAAGAAAGCTGGGATAAGATTTTAGCCCTTGTTCCTGAAAATATCCTTTCCCAAGACCATTTCTATGTGAGCTACTTGTATTGATCTATGATATTATAAATGTGTTCTGCCTACATATTCTCATATGTTTGTAAGTCTAATGTTTTTACACAAAACATCTCCTGTGTTTCTGCGTTTTTTAATCTCTCGTCTGGAATACAATAAGAAGCGAGGCCGTTTTTTTTTTTTTTTTTGCGAGGCCGTTTTGTAAATAAATTTACTCATTTTGAAAGTTGATCCTCCTACAATTAATGACTACTTAAAGGATGTGGGATCATCCTCAAAATATGTACAGACCAGGGACCGGTTTTACTATAGTTATTTTGGCATTCTTTGTTATATCTAATATAGTTTAACAAGGGAATTTCTCTAAGGATATGTGTTTAATATTTGCATTTTAGAAAACAATAATTACTTTCTATGTGAACTTTAGATATCCTTGTGGTAATACATACTGAAAATAAGTTTTTCGTTGATGTGCCCTAAATGAGTGTGTTCCTTAATGACCCATCACCAATGCATGATGAACTTCAACAAAGCTTCCAAAAGCATCACAATTCACTTCAGCGCTGGGAGCATTTGAAGAAAGCAGCCAGCAGATGTCAGGTATATTCCATTGAAATCTGTATTACAAATACAATAATGCAATTTTTAATTAAATTCTGATTGTTTTGCTTACTAAGTTAAAGATGTTTGAAGATCACTTTTTAACCACTTCAAAGAAATCCTCAAAAATTCCTACTGATCCTCATGCTGGATTTGCATCTACTTTTAGAATAACAGCAAAAATGACAAATGTGGACCCTGGCTTGAGTGGGAGATCATGCTCCAGTACTGTTTTCCACGACTGGATATCAATGTTAGCAAAGGAATCAATCATTTACTGAAGAGCCCTTTTAGTGTTCATCCTAAAACAGGTACTATGTAAAGAAAGTAAGGAAAATAAAAGAAAAATCAAAGTTATTTTTTGTTTTAGAAAGCATATCACTGGGTGTGAATGTCTGAAATAGTAAAGGTTGAAGACTTGTTCTGTCAGCTAATGCCCGCGTTCACTGACTTTTCAACTGTTGATTAGTAGCTGCCTGATGAGTTTCCACTATGTAAATAATTTTTAGTTGGGTTTCTGAGGTTCATTGTTAGAAGTAGAGTTGGAGAGGAACTTAGAAATCACAGAACAATAGCTCTCATTGTACAGATGAGAAAACAGTGGCCCAGGAGGTTAAAGTGACTTGTCCACAGTCTTAAAACAAATTGTGGGGAACACCCTGGTGGTCCAGTGGTGAGGACTTGGCGCTTTCACTCATGGGGCCCAGGTTTGATCCCTGGTCAGGGAACTAAGATCCTGCAAGCCTCGCAGTGCAGCCAGCAACTTTGTTCACTTTGTTATAAAGCAGAAACTAACACACCATTGCACAGAAACTAACACACCACTGCGCCATCAGGGAAGTCCCATAAATAATTTTTTTTAAAAAATACTCCCAAATTGCCTTGTTTCCTTTAATAATCTACAGTGACTCTGTAGTGTATACATTTATACAGCCCCTTTTCAGACCTGCCAACACATAGGTGTCTTTTCAATTTCAGCAAATAACTCAAGGTAATGAAATGAACTATTTCCATCTATTCTGTTCCATTTTGAGGACTCTAAATTTGAGACTGTTGTACTTAAATATAGGAGGATATAGGGAAGAGGAAGATAGAAATAAAAGTAGAAATAACAGCAACTAGGTAATAGCTTAACAGTCTTTCACATCTATTTTTTGGTGTTTTGTTAAGAGAAATAAAAGACACACCTAGGGCTTTCCTGGTGGCGCAGTGGTTGAGAGTCCACCTGCCGATGCAGGGGACACGGGTTCGTACCCCGGTCTGGGAAGATCCCACATGCCGCAGAGTGGCTGAGCCCGTGAGCCATGGCCGCTGAGCCTGCGCGTCCAGAGCCTGTGCTCCGCAACGGGAGAGCCCCGAGTACCGAAAAAAAAAAAAAAGGACACACCTAATGTGCCTAAATACTGTTCTTAACAGATGAGTCTAACCCTCTTTCTAAGCCTTAGATTAAAATTTTAGCCAAAAATAACTCATAGGAGACAGCTTATAATGATCTGTATTCCAGTCTTCAGTTTATAACTTCTGATTCTCACAGGTCGCATTTCTGTGCCTATTGATTTACAGAAAGTGGATCAGTTTGATCCATTTACTGTTCCAACCATAAGGTATGTTCCAGATTACTGATCACTCATTTTTTGTTTGTGATTGTTGTTCTAAATGTGACGTATGTTGGATTAGATCCCTTCAAGAGAGGCAGCTTCTCTGAGGCTGTATGATGATGCCCTAGCAGAGCAACATTTCCTAGTGAGTTCCATAGAACACAAGTTTTTCAGCTGCTATTATGCAAAAAAAGAGTTCAAATAAGTTTGGGAAATGCTGACTTAAGCAGATTAAAAGTTATTTACTGCAAAATTTCCTGGTCTTTAATATGCTAATGTGCATGGAAAACTCCAAGAAGAGATTATCGTTTTTAGAATATCCCAAATTTAGTTGGCCACACAATTTTTTCACAGAAAATCTTGTGAGATTCATGTGCTTTCATACACTGGGTAATGTTGACCAAGAACCAACTTTAAAATTATCTTATTCTACTATCTGTAGTTCCATTTGCCATGAATTGGATGTTATTTCCACTAAAGAAGAAGAAAAAGAGAATGGAGCTGAATCTGATATCAAACATAGAACCAGAGGTAGGTTAATATATTGAAGTCTCACTTTAACATAATCTTTCTATATAGACATCTTTCTGTGACTCCAGTAATTAACTCGCCTTGGATTCAGACCAGAATAGATCAATGTTTATCCTGAAACCAGCTCAGTAACAAACAATATTATAGCAATGTTTCTGTCCTTCATAAATTGCCCAGATGGTGCTGTTGAATCCAATTTGAGTCAACAAATATTCACAAGTAACATCTGAATGCCAGGATCTATATTGTAAGTTTAAATTGTCAGTTGGTTTTGATAGTTGTTTGAATCTCACAGTCTTTTTTTTTTTTATATACAGCAGGTTCTTATTAGTTATCCATTTTATACATATTAGTGTATATATGTCAATCCCAATCTCCCAATTCATCCCACAGCCACCACCACCCCCCGCCACTTTCCCCCCTTGGTGTCCATACGTTTGTTCTCTACATCTGTGTCTCTATTTCTGCCCTGCACACCAGTTCATCTGTACCATTTTTCTAGGTTCCATATATATGCATTAATATACGATATTTGTTTTTCTCTTTCTGACTTACTTCACTCTGTATGACAGTCTCTAGATCCATCCATGTCTCTACAAATGACCCAATTCCATTTCTTTTATGGCTGAGTAATATTCCATTGTATATATGTACCACGTCTTCTTTATCTATTTATCTGTCGATGGGCATTTAGGTTGCTTCCATGACCTGGCTATTGTAAATAGTGTTGCAATGAACATTGGGGTGCATGTGTCTTTTTGAATTATGGTTTTCTCTGGGTATATGCCCAGTAGTGAATCTCACAGTCTTATATTCAACAACTATTTATTTAACAACTACTATATATGCAATATTTTGTTCTCTACTTTGTCTTTATATCTAGATGAGTGTTCTGTTAAATACATGTCTAAACTGTGACTGAATTGTATATTCAAGAATTTGAAGGAGCTGGGAATATAAAACTTCCTGTTAGTGAAAGTCAAATCATCTTATACCAATACCCAAGAGACACTACAGCAGTAGAGTCCAATAGCACTTTCTGTGATGATGGAAATGTTATACATGGCCCAAATGGTAATCACTAGCCATATGTGGCTTTTGAGCACTTGAAATGTGAGAAACTGGATTTTTAATTTTATTTAACTTTAAATAGCCTCATGTGGCTAGTGACTACTGTAATGGGCAGTGCAGATTTCTCATCTCTGACCTTTTTAGTCAAATGTTGCTACCCTTTTTTCAGATTCCAAGTTCAAATATCACTTCATATATTCTAGCTCTAACTTAATACGTAAACAAGTACATTCCACCATCATTATTTGTAGAATGATTACAAGCATTCTGTTTAAAATATTGGAAAAAAGTCTCCAACATAAATAAACTGGAAAAAAGAACTCAGGGAAAACAGACAATGCAAGGAACAAAGGAAACCTTTTTTGTTTGTTTTGTTTTGTTTTTTGTGGTACGTGGGCCTCTAACTGTTGTGGCCTCTCCCGTTGTGAAGCACAGGCTCTGGACACTCAGGCTCAGCGGCCATGGCTCACGGGCCCAGCCGCTCCACAGCATGTGGGATCTTCCCGGACCGGGGCACGAACCCATGTCCCCTGCATCGGCAGGCGGACTCTCAACCACTGTGCCACCAGGGAAGCCCAGGAAACCTTTTTTAAAAAAAATGATATCTGGTCTTCCCTGGTGGTGTGGTGGTTAAGAATCCGCCTGCCAGTGCAGGGACGTGGGTTCAAGCCCTGGTCCAGGAAGATCCCACATGCCACGGAGCAACTAAGCCCATGCATCACAACTACTGAGCCTGTGCTCTAGAGCCTGTGGACCACGGCTGCTGAGCCTGCGTACCACATCTATTGAAGCCTGCGCACCTAGGACCCTGCGCAACTAGGGCCCACGCACAGCAATGAAAACCCAACACAGCCAAAAATAAAAATAAATATAATAAATAAATTTATATTAAAAAGAAAAACGATATCCTCAGAGAATAAGAGAAGATAGTGTATCCATGAAACAAGACCAAAACGCTATGAAAAAGAAACACTCAGAGAATAAGAAAGAGATCTTAAAAATCAAAAAAATCACCATTTGAATAAAAAATTCAATGGAAGGGCTGGAAGAGAAAAGTTGAGATTTCCCAGAAAGTAATACAAAAAAGACAAGTTAGTTGTTTTTTTAAGGAAAAGAAAGATAAAATTAAAGACTGGTTCAGGAGGTCTAATATCTGACAGAAAAAGAATAAATAAAACAGGGAGGAAAAAATTGTCAAAATTATGTAGGACAACATCCCAGAAATGAGCCCTTTGTTGAAAGGGCTCAGCATAATAAGAATGATGTGCCTACACCAAGGCACATCATTTTGAAATTTAACACTGAGAATTAAGAGAAGATCTTAAGAGCTTTCAGACCCCTTCCTACTATCCCTCCCCAACAAAAAAGCCATAGAGCTAGGAAGAATGGCCTTAGATTTCTAAGTAACAATGGAAGTATTCATTTTTAGAAGTGAATGCTAGGAAAGAAAAAAGTAGTTGCCATTCAAGAAGATGGAAAGGTCAGAATTACGGCAGGAGGCTGCTATTTTTTTCCACTATAAACCTGTTAGGACTATTTTACTTTTTTTAACCAAGTGCATATATTACTGTAACACAACTTTTTAAATTAATATTATCTCTTTGTGGACATCTTTTTCCTTTGTTCAGAGGTTTTGAGCAAGCAAGTTTTGGCTCCCTATAAGGAGAAGCTTTGTAATAAATACAAGTGTTCAAACATAAACTGCACTGCCTATCATTTCAAGTATTCATAAAGGCTAATAGCCATCAGTAAATCAGGGATGCTCTAGAGGTAGTGGGAGGCTGGAATAGGTGATATGTAAGTTCCTTATTATTTCTTTAGTTTCTGTGATTGTAAGCTTTTGTCCACTTTCAGATTAGTACCATTTGCTCCTTCCCTTCTACTTCTCAAATCCTGGAATGTTCTCCACTCTCCTTTCTATCTAATTAAATCTTTTTTCTAAGACCTAGTTCATAGCCACCTCAGTCAACTTTGATTGGTCAATTCCTTTTTTCTTTTTTTTTAAAAATTAATTTTATTTATTTATTTTTGGCTGTGTTGGGCCTTCGTTGCTGCGTGCGGTGTTTCTCTAGCTGCGGCGAGCAGGGGCTACTCTTCATAGAGGTGCACAGGCTTCTCATTGTAGTGGCTTCTCGTTGCGGTGCACAGGCTCTAGGCGCGTGGGCTTCAGTATTTGTGGCACGCAGGTTCAGTAGTTGTGGCGCACAGGCTTTGTTGCTCCGCAACATGTGGGATGTTCCTGGACCAGGGCTTGAACCCATGTCCCCTGCGTTGGCAGGTGGATTCTCAACCACTGCACCCCCAGGGAAGCTCTGGTCAATTCTTTGGACTCATACTTATCCATATGCCTGTTTGGCCTTTAATTATATATTGTTTTCTATCACTACATATAGGAGTTGTTTTTCCAGTTCATTCCAAAACTTCTTGAGGGAATTCCCTGGCAGTGCAGTGGTTAAGACTACGAGCTTCCACTGGGCCCCAGGTTCCATCCCTGGTCGGGGAACTAAGATCCTGCAAGCCACACAGCATGGCCCAAATAAATAAATTTTTAAAAATAAAAACTTCTTGGGCTTCCCTGGTGGCACAGTGGTTGAGAGTCTGCCTGCTGATGCAGGGGATATGGGTTCGTGCCCCGGTCTGGGAAGATCCCACATGCCGCGGAGCGGCTGGGCCCGTGAGCCATGGTTGCTGAGCCTGCACATCCGGAGCCTGTCCTCCGCAATGGGAGAGGCCACAACAGTGAGAGGCCCGCGTACCGCAAAGAAAAAATAATAATAATAAAAAATAAAAACTTCTTGAGACTAAGTAGTATGGCTTATACATTTTTATAATTTAGCATAGTACTCAATATATTGTATAATAGGCAGTTGTAAATATTTGTTTAATTTGTAAGTATTTGTTTAATAATTATATGAAGAGCTTATTATATATTCCGCAATGGTGAAACAAATATAGAGGCCTTCATCCAAGGAGCTTACAATCTTGAATTAAAGGTTCAAAGTACAATGTGGTTGAACCCAAACTAAATTGATTCTTTGGTATAAGTTTATTTATCTTAAGAAAATTTATATATTAAAAATTTAGAACAAAATTATAATCTACTTTCATAATTGCCACAATTGAGATATTCATCCTTAATACTCTCATCAAGATTCCTTTTCCAGTCCCAAGTAAGTCAGATAACATTTACTAAAAAAATTTTTAAGTATAGTTTCTTTTTTATGTTTTGTTTTAAGATTTTTTGTTTGTTTGTTTAATTTTTTGGCCACGTGGCATGTGGGATCTTAGTTCCCCAACCAGGGATCAAACCTACACCCCCTGCAGTGGAAGCATGTAGTCTTAACCACTGGACCAAGGGCAAAGTCCCTAGTTTCTTTTTTTACTCTTTCCGGTAAACTATTATGAGGACTCTTAATTCCATGCAGACAAAATCCAAATCTCATTTTGATCTCAATTAGATTTTTGCCTCCTTTGGGTATTAATTATAGATTGTTTAATTAAATGGATGATTAAGATTCTGTATTCAAAATTTTATGTACATTTTTAAGACTGTTTTATAGATCAAAGAATACCTGTACTTAATGCATGTGACTATCAACTTCTGATTGTTTTCAGAAGGCATGGCCCTGACTTCACATTTTTAATGTTTTGCTCTGTTGGTAAAACTATTTATTATTAAAGCCACAATTTCTAAAGGAAGGAATGTTTGATGGGACTTAACACACAGCAGTAGATGATGCTATGACTGACTGCTAGAGTAGATGTGTACACGTGGTTTGGATGTTTTAGAGCAGCACTGTCTAATACATTAGCCACATGTGGCTATTAGCCACAGATTTTTTTTAATTTTAATTAATTTAAACTTAAAAACTGATAATCGATTCAATTATTGGAGAACTTTTAAGTATGTTTGGAAAAATTAGTTATATGAGCTTTTTTATCTATATATTTTATAATTTAAATCTAGATCAAGTATTTCCAATGATAATATAGTATCTAAATTGAGATGTACTTTAAGTACCAAATTCTAGATTTCAAAGAAGTGTGAAAGAATGTAAAATATTTCAGTCTTTATCACATGTTGAAATGATATTTTAGATGAAATGATATTTTAGATATAATGGGCTAAATAAAATACATTATTAAAATTAATTTCACCTTTTTAATATGGCTACTAGAATGTTTTAAATTACACATTTCTTATTATATTTCTATTGGACAGCGCTATTCTAGAGAATTTTTACAAGAAACTTATACTTTCATGTTATTCTTGCTGCCAAAATGCTAATTATAATTCATGGTCTTCATAATTTAGATTACAAGAAGACCAGTCTAGGTCCTTTTGTAAAAGTTTTTGAGCAGTTTCTTGAAAACCTGGATAAATCTCGAAAAGGAGAACTTCTCAAGAAGAGTGGTAAGATTCTATACCTTTCCCTTATAGCTATTTAGGTCTTAGTACAGGTAGTTTAAAACATCCAGCAAGTGAACAATTTTTAAAGCTGTAATCTTTCTCCTCTCAAAAAAAGTTACTAGTTTATCACTATCCTTAGTATTTTGAAAACTGGGGTCCCTTAATTCAATTCAGCACACACTCATTTTAACACCTTCTATGTGTCAGGTACTATGAGGGAAACAAAAATGAATTATACAAAGATGAATTCCACATGATGGCTCCCCGCCCTTAAGGAGTACTAACTGGTACAAAACAAAGAAGTACAAAATGCTAAGAGATCTCATCTGATTGAGAGAACCTGAGAAGATTTTATATGAAAAGGGTGGTATTTGAACTCTATTTTAGTGAGCTGCTGTACGAATTCTAATCCCCAATGCTAATATATCATACCTTGAGGTATAAGTAGGATTTCCGCAAGCAGAGATTTGATGAGGTAAAGGTACAGGAGTGGAAAAAGGAGACAGGTTGTTCATTCTTGAAGGAACTGCAGGAACAAAGGCATAGAAGCAGGAAAGCATCAAGTCACTCTAGAGGCCATCAAGTAGTACAGCTTATCTGGTAAAAGATGCATCAGGAAGTGATGGGAGAGAAATCCGAAGAAGCAGACTGAAGCCAGAGTACAGATGGCCTCGAATTCCAGTCTTGGGAGTTTGAGCTTAATTCAGATGGGACAGGGAAGCTATTAAAGGTTTTTGAGAAGGGGAATGCCATGATTTGTAGTTTTATCTATAATAGAAAGATAAATCTAGTGACAGTATATCTGGGGAGAAGCAGGGGATAGACTAGAGCCCAAGAGATCAATTGAGCTATTAGTATTAGGACAGTAGAATTGGAGATCTCCAAAAAGTGCAAATACTGGAGCCATCCTTGAAACTTGGTAATGATTTTTTGGAAGTTGAAAGATCTAAGTAAAAGTGTCACAGAAGCCAAGGGAAAGGAAAGTTCAAGAAGATTATCAAGTGTCAAATGCAGTAGAGAACTGATAAAATCCTGTTGGATATAAGAGCGAGAAGGAGGTGCTAGGAGGATAGCAGTGTCAAAGGAAGAGTTCTTTGAATAGGAGACGCCTGAGCATATGTGTAAGCCAAAAGGAAAAAAATCAACAGTGAATATTATTCAAGAGATTGATCGATACCATAGAAAACTGGCAGTGTTATAAAAATACAAACTCCCTTTCCACTTCATTTTTTAACAAAATGTGTGGTGGTTAAAAAGTAGTGCCTAAGATAATGCTCTAACTCATAGTAGCCACTCAAATATGTGCTTGTTGAATGAACAGTGATGACTCTGAACTTGGAAAGCCTCATTGAAGCTGCCATTCCAACTGGTCATATTAAGTCCTTTGTATTCTTGTTCTGTACTAGCTCAGCCTATAATGTTGGCTTCAGCAAATGTGAAAGCAAATCTTTATGCATGATGTGAATTTAATGGAAGCATTAAGCAAATCAGGATGTGAAATAAATGGGCTTTGTTTTGTTTTCCTTTACTATCCTTGATAAAAATCTGTTCTATTTTAGATTTACAAAAAGACTTCTGAAGATAACAACTCCCTTTTTACCAATGTGGATATCTTCTCCCTTCAACCAAGAATCAACTACTTCAAGAGCCATTTAATAAATATAGCAGAACTGTGTATGTGTCTTAATGCTCAAAGCAAAATTTTCTTTTCTTGAAAAATAATTATGTTGAAAAGATTCCTGAGACCACCAAAGGAGAATATTCAGGTTCCTGGAAGGAGCAATAATAGGAGGATATAAGTGGATTGCAGATTAATTCGTAAAATTTAATATTATAATTCTAAGATTTCTGATATAGGTACTCACTTCTACCAGTTGCCATATATGGAGGTAAGTGAGCAGTAATATGCCCAAGATTTTGATGTCAGTTCACCAGATTCAGCCTCCATATTTCTAGGTGAATGAGCATTTCGTTCTTAAGTCTTAGACACTTAAGTCAATTATACCTGGAGTGTGTATTCATTCACTCCCTAATTTTGCTTACTGATATTTTTATTGGTCAGGCCACACCCTGCTGCTTGTCTTTTAAAAAATTATTTTAAAATGAGCATCTACACCTACTAAAACTTTAGTTCAAAAAATACGAGTTACTATGTTACAATATTAGGGCCTAGTAGAGTATTTTTTACAACTGTTGGCAATTGTAGCTCCTAACTTCTTCCCTCAGAACAATTTTCTAAGCAATTTAGAAAAAATAACTTCACCAGCATAAAACCTTTTGTACTTGTCAAAACACTTGGACTCTCTATATCTCCAGACACTTAAATTTAATTTTAAAGGTTTCATTTCTTCTGTATTTGATTTCATGTGATAGATTCTGAAGTGTCAGATTTCTTTTGCCTGGTTTTACAACCAACCTAACAAAACAGTCATTCTGGTTTACATTCTGTCTTTTGAGAAACACTGAGAAGCAAGCTATCAGGCTGGTGCTTTCCGTGAGTTATGAAAATTTTCCTTCCTTTGCACTATCTATAACATTGTATTCTCCATTGCCACAGTCCGTTTTTTGTTTTTGATTTATATAAAACAGATTCTATAATACAGTCAACACACTGAAATGCCTTTCATTTCTTTCTCTTTTCTAATTTTTTAAGAAAAAATATTAAAGACTATTGTGTAAAATTCCTCATCTGAGCTTCTGTTTACTATGTATTGTTCAGTCTTTTTGGAAAACAGTGACTGGTCAATTAAAACTCCTGAATACAAAATTCCTAAAGACTTGGGACTCCTCTCGTGGTCCAGTGGCTGACTCTGTGCTCCCAATGTAGGGGACCCCAGTTCCATCCCTGTTCAGGGAACAGGATGCCACATACTGCAGCTACAAGTTCACAGACCCAGCGCAGCCAAGTAAATAAAAAAATTTTTTTAATTACTAAAGATTCATTAGTCCATCCTAACTCAGAATGAGTAGAAAGACTGGTATTATGCTTTCAGCAAGAGATGTTTTAGGCTTCCAATATGTCTAGCATTAAAACATTTTAATGCTTTAATATTAGAGCCCTTGATAAAAACCGGTATAATTGCCCATAAAATAAATTACAGAATATATTGTGCTTGTGCAAAAGAGTGTTTGGTTCTTGAAGACAACAGAAACATAAAGACTTGACTTCCCTAGCTGATTTGCCTTCTCATCCATATATGAGAATTGTAGAAACAAAGGGCACAGAACTGGTGTCCGTCTGCAAACTTGCCCAGTTTATAAAGAAACCCAAAGAAAGAAAATACATCCTTCCTTAGCTAATCATTAACAGAGTTAGAAAAGTCAGTGGGCTTGCTGGGAAAGAAAGGGGAATGGTCAAAATGTAGTTTTGTTTGTCTAAGGAGATGGTTGGCTATTGCTGGCCCTTCTGAAGGTAAATGGACTGCATTGACAAGTCTCCCAGATCACTATTAGGTAGAAATTCTATTAACAATTTTAACACTTTTTAAGTAATGTACATAATTTAACCTTCCTAACAATCCTATGAAGCAGCTTCTGTTATCCCCATTTCATAGATAAGGAAACTGAGGCATATATGTGTTAATTAAATTGCCGAAGGCCACCATTAGGTAACCTAGCTGAGATTCAAACAAAGGAGTCTGGCTTCAAAATCCATGTTCTTATTCACTCCATAATATTGTCACTCCTATCTAAAGAGAATTTCAGAATTTTTCATTCCTGGTAAACTCCACTCATTTAATCCTAATTCACTAATCCTAACCCTCACTTCACTATGGTAAAATATCATAAATTTTAAAGTAGCTTTCAAAGCATTGCTTATCTTAAAAGGCAGCCACCATTGTCTTAAAGCCACTAGCTCAAATAGTGTTAGCTGGTTTAGGTAATGTATGTGTTGAGTCCTTTTGGAGAGAGGATATGGGAGTCAGGATCCCTAGCCTTTTCATTAACAAAACACTGTTACATTCTACTTTTCAAAAATCCTACTGTATAAAGCGTGGAATCCTGGGCCTCTAGAACGGATGAGTTTCAGGGTATAATGTCCAAAACAGAAGCAAAAAGAATTGTATATGTGCCTATGTTTTTTTTTCTGAATAGGGAAATTTACACCTTTATAGTAATCTCAGTCTAAATTATGTATTCCAAAAATAAAATTGAGGATTAACCTAGGTCACAGCTATCTTCCAATGGTGTGAATACAACCTCTGGCATTCAGCATTACTTAACACCATATTTTCCTGAATTATTTGAGAAAAGGAAGTCAGAAAGTAGCAGTAATACTGCTGTGGCTACTTTACCGACGGGGGAGCAGAGTTTGCTTCTCCTACAATTGCCCTTCGCGTATCAAAAATGCCTCGACTTGGGGGACGGGAAGGGGTCGGCTATCTTAGGACTGCATGGCTCAGAGAAGAGAGCTCCTGCCAGACCAGCGAGTCCTGCTCTAAATTCATACCCTTATTTAGCCTCGTCACCACCCCAGACTGGAAATACCCGAACGGCTCACTGGTTAAAGGAAGTGACTGCCGGCAGCTCCTGACCCGGAATCGGATCCTGGTCCCGCCCCCTTCCCCAGGCTTCGTTCTGCAACAGGCGTGGGTCACGCTCTCGCTAGCTCTCTTTCTGCCGCCATCTTGGTTCCGCGTTCCCCGCACAGTAAGTGCTGTCTTCGTCACGACTTTTTATCCGTAGCCATCCGCCTTTCTTGCGGGCTGAGCCGCCCCGAGGACTGGGAACTAAGGAGAATTGGAGGTTTTATGGGGCCACCGGGTTCCTGCTTAGCCCTGGGCAGTGTGGCCTTGGGGCCTCCGGACAAAATGGGGTCTGCTGTTGGTGTCCTGGCAAAAGCAGGGCAGAAAGGCCGTAGGCCGCGAGTCCAGGGCTGGGGAGATGGGAGCCGTTGCGGCGTCGGGGATGGAAGTGGGTTGCGTCCGGTGTTGGGAACCGCTTCACGAGAACCTAGAGGAGGTTAAGGGGTCCCAGCCTTGGAACAGCCCCTCCGCACGCGCACACACAAACACACTTCTTATTGTGACAAGCGAGTGTTGGGACCTAGGACACCCTGTTTCTCCTTCTGGGTCCCGAAAGTCGGCAAACGGCAGTCCTTGAGGTCCTAGCCCAGGAAGCGGGGCGGGGGGCGGGGCGGCGAGGGGAGACGACTGTTCAAGGTAGCGTCTGAAGTCTCCCATCCCGTGCTCGGGAGCCAGACCGCGAGCCTCTCCCTCGGGTGGAGAACGCAGTGGTAATTGCTTCTGTGTGGGATTTGGAGTGTGGAATAAAAGGAATCCCTGGGCACTGGGAAATCCGCTTTCTGCAGAGTGTAGAGGAGCGGTAAAAGGTGGTGGTTCTGCTGATCAAAAATGGGAGGGTTACGTCGTGGTTTTCACCTATTCCAGCTGCGTTGGGGAGGGTTGTCCCACGCTTATGGTTTTCTAACAGCCCTCCGCAGTTTGAAGCTTCACTCTGGGTTGGGCAGCAGAATGGATCCGAGTCATTTCAGGCCTCCTTTTTATTCCCTTCAGAAATGCCCGGTGAAGCCACAGAAACCGTCCCTGCTACAGAGCAGGAGTTGCCACAGCCCCAGGCTGAGACAGGTAGGTTCCCCTAGATCCCTTGCCCTTGATTAAGATTGTAAGATCGACCCTAAAACTATTTGGTGGGTTAAGTGACAAATAGAATATACTTGTGTATTTCAGTGTTGACTCTCATTAAAGAAGATGGGGCTGTAGCTTTACCAGGGAGTAGAGTCCATAATAGTAGCTTTCCTGAAAGGACTTGCTTAGAGAGTGGAATAAAAACCGTATATTTAAGATTCGGGAACGTTAAAAGCTCCGTGGCTTGCTTTGTAGGTTATGAGAGCTGCCTCAAAGGGAGCTCTGTTGTGGAAGCCTCCCCTCACATAGGAAAATTGAGCAGGAAAGGGACTCTGATTCTTACCTGTTGGAACTAGGTGACACACTGGCAGGTCCAGGAGACCTGAGCTTTTGTGAAGTTCCAGCCAGCAGGTTGCAAGGTTTTAGATGGCAGTGCTTGGCATTGTGCCGTCATCACATGCCTGGATAAGATGTTTGCTGATGGTAAATGTGTCCTACTGGGCCCCAGGGCCCTCCTAGATTGGTTAACTTGTTTTATGGATTGGTGCTGAGATGTTTCTAGCGTGCTGGAACAGTGCCTGCATCAACAGCTTATCTGGAACCCAGAATTGAAATAGAGCCTTCCTTTGACTGCTCTTCGGCTTTGGAATTAATGAATGTAGAACATAGTGTAAGGCAGGTTTTGAATTCTGATTAAAATACATTTCTATAAAACTTGAGAAGGGGTAGGGAAAAAAATTTTTTATGGTAGTCTTCTTGCTGATTAGTTGTGCAGAGCTAAATGAAGGGAATTTTCAGGCTGTGACCTCCATCCTCATCTTTTTTATTCCCCCTTTATGGTAAATTCATTATTTCTTTTTAAACTCCACCTGTGACTTAACGGCAATTTTTGTCTCCTTCTGGAATTAAAATAGAGTTGTTTATAGTTGAAAGCATTAAGGTTCTCCCTCCCCACCTGTCTGATTTTAGCAGCTGAAGGGATTAATACAGCTGCTAGCAAAGAAAAAGGAGGGGGCCTCTGAGCTGGGAAGTAAACTATATGAAATCCTTGAACTGCAAGGGACTTAAGGAAGGTAAAAATAAAGGACTGGTCTCTAAAAGATTCTGTAGTTTCAGTGCTAACAAAACTTTAGAGAATCTCAACTTGATTTTACAAATGTGGAGACTGAAATTCAGATGAATTTAGAATAATCTGGATCAAGCTTCAAAATTAATGCTATTTGCTTCTGAAGCAATCCTTAGTGCTGTTAAACTTATTCCTGAATATTTTGAGATTGCACAGTAGGTTAGATGATAATATTAAGTAAGCGCCCGTGATGAACACTCGGAGTTTTTTTAATACATAACTATAATTAAATAATTATTAGAATGAATGAGGAAACTGACTCGGGATTCGTTATGGTGTCTAAAGTGAGTAATTTGGGCCTTAATCCCATCTTGAGGTCCAGTGAGATGAAAACATTCTAAGTTTCAAATTCTGATTAATGTGTTTGAGAACATTTGCGCTGTAATCATAAGATTTTCACGTACCAGCTCTTGAGGAAAAACTGCGTGAGCCACCTGTCTTTTCTGTAGTTGGGATACTTTTGGTTGAGTGAATTTGGATGCTATAAGCTTTTTTTTTTTTTTTTTAAATAATACTCCCTTCTAGGTGTTGAGCATTTGTTGGTCTAATCCTGTGTTACCTCCTGATTAGTAAGCATGGTATTTTTTCATCATTTCGAAAACCTTTTGCTTAGGTTTACTCAGTGCAGATAGTGCCTATTTTGGCAGAATGGCATACTCATCCGGATTAAGGGGTGGGGATCCAATGTATTTTCTCCACTCCAGTTCCCTACTTTCAAAATAGAACCACAGTCTGGTTTATCAAGTTGAGTTACAGTTTCATAATACAGTTCCTACCCTTGTGACTAAGCTGTCTCTCGTGGTCTAATTCATCTTAGATTGATGTTTGGAGACTTAACATTACTTAGAAACTGTAGAGTCCAC
The DNA here is from genome assembly GCF_963924675.1 of Phocoena phocoena. Lineage (NCBI taxonomy): Eukaryota > Metazoa > Chordata > Mammalia > Artiodactyla > Phocoenidae > Phocoena > Phocoena phocoena. The sequence continues at coordinate 58,351,915 of NC_089229.1, forward strand.
CCATTTGTGGTTGGTTTTTTGTTTGACTTGGGTAAGTAAAATGAGGTATAGGGAGGCTAAGTGAAGTAGTATTTAATACACAGTATTAAGGGTCAGATTTTTCCTGACTTAGTGGAAGCCTGAGCATTAAAAGGCCTGTTTTTTATCATTCAGCTCTGATTCCCCATCATTATTGCCACTATCTTCCTTGTTCCAGTTTTCGGTATTTGTTTCAGTTCATGCTCCTTGGGTAGACAGGGTAGAACTGTTCTAGTGGTGATTCAATGGCCTGTGAGAAAGACTTAGGGTTTGTTTGAGGGGGGAAGGGAAGAGCACAACTGGGAAAGGGTAGAAAGCATGCTGTTCCCAACTTACTCCTGGGCCTGTGCTCCCCATTTAGAGACTAATAGGCTGCTCTTAGACTGTTTTTCACCCTAAAATATTTCACTTACTTTAGTAGAACTTGGGAAATGTGGAAGATGAGGAGAGGGATGTATTCTTACTTGACCACTGAAGTATGTTTGGGGAAGATTGCTGTTGCTTGTCACCTTTGTCTAATCCTGTATGGTGACTTTCATTCTCAGATTTAAAATTCCAATGTTTTCTGTGAGGCATGTTGTACCAAGTTGGGCTGTATAACTCACCTTTGTTTTTTTCCTTCCCTTTCCTCCTTTATCCTCTTTTTTTTTTTTTTTTTTTTTTTGCTTTTCTCCTCCAGCTTTGCTTCCTGTGTCTTCAGCCTTGAGTGTCACTGCTGCTTTAGGGCAGCCTAAACCTACCCCTACGCCTACCCCTCCTTGTTCCCTGGCCTCCCAGCAATGCCCTCTGGCAACCCCTAACCAGCCTTCCTCTTTCCTTTCTCCCTCTACTATTGCCTCAACCCCTTTTGAAGCTCCTTTTCCTGAGTCATCCACTGGGACAGCCCTGCCTTTGGGAGCTGCCCCTCCCCCCGCTGGCACCCCAGCTTTCCTACCAAACCTAATAGGGCCTCCCATCTCCCCAGCTGCCTTAGCTCTGGCCTCTCCCATAATAACTCCAACTCTGAAAGGTGTTCATTCTTCTTCAGCTCCCTTGGCTCTGGTGGCCTTGGCTCCCCACTCAGTTCAGGAGAGCTCTGGCTATCCACCTAACCCTCCTAGTTCACCTCCTTCAGTTGCTGTGATTGAGTCAGGGTCAGTGACGTCTCTATCAGCTCCAGTTGCTTCCTCAGAACCAAAGCCCTCTCCTCTTCAAGCTCCCTCTCAAGTAGTCCCTAATCCAAAAGGTACCCCCAGTCCTCCAGGTATAGTCAGTGCTGTTTCTTCCCATCTTGTAACTCCTTTGGTCTCTCTTCAGTCTGGACTAGCCTCATGTCCTCAGACACCACCTGCCACTCCCTTAGCCATTCCTTCCCCTCAGGTCAAAGGCATCCCTATTTCCTCAGCTCTGACTTCTCCACAAAACCCTGCAAGCCTCAGCCTAAAGGGATCCCTTAGTCCACCTGCTGCTTTATCTCTTTCAACTCAGTCTATTCCTGTGGCTCCTCATGCCCCCCCAGTTTTCCTCACTTCTCTTGGTTCTCCTGTTCAACCTTCAGGTTCTAATATTCTGTCAGATCCCACAGAGGATACTGTTTCTGTAGATCATTCTTCCACGGGTACCTCTTACCCTTCTCAGAGATCTGTAATTCCTCCCCTTCTTTCCAAAAATGAGGTGGTTCCTACTGCTGAGGCTGCTTTTCCAGTGGGAGTTCCAACTTCCCCTCTGGCTCTGTCTGCTGACAAAGGCCTCTCTACTATCACTGACATAGCCTCTTCCAATGTAGCTACCTCTTCTCTGTTATCTCCTACAGCCTCTCTGATTCTCAAAGACTCTCCTAGTGCTGCTCATCAACCTTTGGTGGCCCAGATTCTTGGTTCTTCTCCAGGGAGGCCAGGCTTGAAAGAAGCTCCTGTTTCTTCTGTTGGAACCACCCCACTTGGGATGGCTAACTCCTCTACAGTTTCTGCAGCATCTATTACCTTTGAGGTAGCTACTTGTGTCTCTCTTCCAGTTTCATCAGGTCCCATGAGCAGTAAGGGCTCAGTTTCCCAAACTGTCTTGGTTATGGCGCCTGTGGCTCCCAAAGAGCTTCCTACTCCTCAAGTAACCACCACTCTGGGGATACCTGTCTCTCAACCTCTGCCAGCCCCCGAGAACCCCAAAAGTCTCCCTGTTTCACCAGCCCTGGCAGCCCCTAAAAATCTCCCTTCTCTCCAAAGTACATCATCTTCTCTGGAGATAGCTCTTTCTCCTGAAGCCACCTTTGCAAAGAAGAGCTTCCTAGAGCCTCTCCCTCTAGTTAAGCCAGCCAGTACTACTACCTCTTCTCTGGGGGTCAACTCCCCAACCTCTATAATCAAGACAGATTCTTATGCAAGCCCAGATCCAACTAGTCTGCTTCTCAAAAGTTCTCTCACTACCCCAATTGTAACTACATTTCCTTTGGAAAGCACTGCCATTGATGGGATGGCTCCTACAACTGCCAAAGGTACCTCCACTCCTATACCTGTAGCCAGTCCTTTTCTAGAAGGAGCTGTCTCTTTAGATTCTAAAAGCCACCCTGCCAAGAAGAGTACTTCCACTCTTACTACTTTACCTTTGGTCCCTCCAACCTCTGAAAGTTGCCCTCTGGCTCCAGCTGTGACTTTATCTCCCCAGAATGTTTCTGCTTCTCCAGCTACTGTGGCACAGGTCCCTGAAATTCCCAAGTCTGAGTCTTTTCCCCCTCTTCCTCCAGCTGGTACTCCTCAAGGTGCAAAGAAAGTTCATGGTATTTCTCAAACTTCAGCATTGGCACCTGTGGCTTCCTCTCCTGAAGGGTACCCAACTGAGGATTCTGGTGCTTCTGTTACTGCATCTTCCAAAGGAACTTACCTAACTGACTCCCCATCTCCTCTAGGGACTAGTGTGTCTCCTCAAACCAAAAGAACTCCAACCAAGAAGGGTTCAGCTACTACTACCTTAAGTCTTGCTCCTTCTGTTTCTAAAAGTGTACCTGCTATCCCTGATACCCCTGCTGGAAATCTGTCGTTCACTATTTCTCCAGTTGAACCTTCCTCTCTTCCAGAGGCCAATCTTTCTTTTCATGTCCGTAAAGGATCACTAGCCAAGAAGCATTCCCCTACTCCCCCATCCCCCAAAGAGGCTCCCATTCCCCTACCTATGTCTTCTCCTTCCCCCAAAGCGGGGCCAGCAACCCCATCCCCTAAAGAAACCCTAGCTCCTCCAGCTGTGACTCCTTCCTCCCCCAAAGGAGCCCCAGCAGCTCCGTCTCCCAGAGAGTTCCCAGCTACCCCATCTCCCAAAGAGGCCCCCAGTCCCTCAGTTGTGGCTCCTCCTTCCCCCAAAGGGGGACCAGCAACCTCATTACCTAAAGAGACCCCCACTCCTCCAGCTGTGACTCCTTCCTCCCCCAAAGGAGCCCCAACTACCCCACCTCCCAAAGGAGCCCTTACTTCCCCCAAAGGGGGCCCAGCAACCCCATCTCCCAGAGAGCCCCTCACTCCGTCAGCTGTGGCTCCTCCCTCTCCCAAAGGGGGCCCAGCAACCACATCTCCCAAAAGAGCCCCAGCTACCCCACCTCCAAAAGGGGGCTCCACTCCCCCAGCTGTGGCTCCTCCCTCCCCCAAAGGAGGCCCAGCAACTCCATCTCCCAAAGAGGCTCCTGTTCCCTCAGCTCTGACTCCTTCCTCCCTCAAAGGGACTCCAGCCCCCATAAGAGCTCCAGCTATCCCACCTCCCAGAGAGGATTCCACTCCCCCAGCTGTGGCTCCTCCCTCCCCCAAAGGAGGCCCAGCAACTCCGTCTCCCAAAAGAGCCTCAGCTACCCCACCTCCCAAAAGAGATTCTACTCCCCCGGTTATGGTTCCTCACACGCCCAAAGAGGCCCCAGCAACTCCACTCAAAGGAGCTTCCACTCCCTCAGCTGCGTCTCCTCCCTCTCCAAAAAAGGCCCCAGCAACTCCATCACTCAAAGGAATCCCCACTCCCACTCCCTCAGCTGTGGCTCCTCCCTCCCCCAAAGGGGGCCCAGCAACTCCATCTCCCAAAAGAGCCCCAGCTACTTCACCTCTCAAAGGAGACCCTACTCCCCCATCTGTGGCTCTTCCCTCCCCCAAAAAAGCCTCAGCAACTCTGGTCCCCAAAGAGTCTCCAGCAACCCCAGACCCCAAAGAAGTCCCCACTTCCCCAGCCATGGCTCCTTCCTCCCCCAAAGGGGGCCCAGCAACTCCATCTCCCAGAAGAGCCCCAGCTGCCCCACCTCTCAGAGGAGACCCTACTCCGCCATCTGTGACTCCTCCGTCCCCAAAAAGAGCCTCAGCAACTCCAGCTCTCAAAGAGGTCCCTACTGCCTCAGCTGTAACTCCTTCCTCCCCCCAAAAGTCTCTAGCCCCGAAAGGGGGGCCAGCAACCTCATCCTCCAAAGGGGCTCCCACTCCCCCAGCTGTGATTCCTCCCTCCCCCAAAGAGCCCTGTACTTCCCCAGTTTCAGTCACATGTCCCTTGGGGTCCACTGCACCTCAGGCATCTAAAGGGCCCCCAATAAAGAAAGGCCCCACAGCTCTCAAAGCAGTGCTTGATGCTCCAGCTCTAGAAAGTGCACCAGTCGTCACAGCTCCCACTCAGAAGAAGAGTTCTGTTTCACCTCCTGTGTGCCCAGATCCCTCAGCTCAGAATGGTACTAAAGGATCCCTTCCTGCAGTGGCTGCAGCTCCTCTACTGACAGTCTGCACTCAGAAAGGTTCTTCTCCAAAGGCTCCAAAAGCCCTCCCTACTTCTCTCTTAAAGGGCAAAGACTCTTTCCATTCCCCAAAGGGCCCCTTGGCTCCTCCTGAGTCTGAGACGTCTACCCCTTCAGCAGCAGCTGCCCCAGAGAAGGTCCTTCCTAAAGCTGGATCTGCATCTGTCTCTCCAGCACCTACCCCATCAGTCTCTCTGCCTCTTGCTCCCTCCCCAGTTCCCCCTCTGCTCCCTAAACAGCAATCTCTGCCGTCCTCACCTGGGCTGGTGCTGGAATCACCCCATAAGCCCTCAGCCCCTGCTGATGAGGATGAGCTGCCGCCTCTGATTCCCCCGGAGCCAATCTCGGGGGGAGTGCCTTTCCAGCCGGTCCTCGTCAACATGCCCACCCCCAAACCTGCTGGGATCCCTGCCCCAACCCCCTCTGCCAAGCAGCCTGTTCAGAAGAATAATAAGGGTATTTGCCTTGGTTTGCCGTGTGCATGGTGTGTTGCCCACAACCCTCTGGGGGCTACCCACCGATACTAACCGTAGGATGCGCCGCTTTCTCCAGTATATCTGCTTGTGTTTGGACGTAGAACGATAAGTTTAAATGCAAAAGCTCTAGGAATATGAAACAGAATCTTGGTTTTCATCTCAGATGGTCTGTTGTGTACCATCCTGTGTAATGTGGTTCAGACTAACTCTGGATCTGTCATCTTTTTTACCTAACTGATCTGACATTGAAAACCAAGACCTTCTAGACCTTTAATTTGCTCTAAACTCTACTATGTCACTAACTTTGTCCCTGGGCCTGGGATTTGCTAAAATTTTGGGAAATCTAGAACTACTTGAATTTCTTTTCACATCTTAGACTTAGTAATAACCAGTGCCCAGGGACTCCCTTTTCTTAAAAGACCTATTTTTCCTAGCCTGGGAATGGTGCAGGTGTATGCTTTTTCCCTTAGTAGTCTATCGATGCTTGGCCTTTGAACTGAGGGAAACTTAAATATGTGAATTATTTTTGGAAGAAATGGAAGAGGTCACAAGAGAGTATCTAGTAGAGGTGGCTACAGAACTGTAGATCAGCATTTTTGAGAATCTTCAAGCTGTGTTGATTAGATCAAACTGCTAGGGTGAGTGGTTTGAAAATAAGGCTAAATGTGTGTACACAACTGCTTTTGGCCTCCCCCAACCCAGTTTAAAGGATGAGGGGAAATCGTCCCCCACCCCACCCCCAGTCTGCCTCCACAATGTGATCTTACTTTTTTTTCACTTAAGTATATGTGGAGGCACCTTGTTTACCAGAATCTTTCTAAGACCGTTGGGCTCTTGGGTAGAATTTGGCATTACATAAGTCATTGGTGTTTACCTGTGCCAAGAAGTGAAGACCTTGAGGGAAAGGAAGCAGTTACATAAACTGCTTGGCTGTATCTAGTAATTTTCTCTCATTTCTGGGGCTGGGTCTTTAATAGATGTGTACACACTAGTTTGTGACTGAGTTGGGGGCTATCATATCAGTACAAGCTGGCTTCGTACCAGTCAGTTGGTTTACACTTAATTTTGCGAGGTCTAGCATAAGCCAGTGACCTCTAGTCTGGGGAGGCCATGGTGAGGTGCCTCTTCCTTGTAATCTTTACTATAAAATAGTAAAAGTTACTTATCTTCTTAGGGTCTGGAACAGAATCTGATAGTGATGAATCAGTACCAGAGCTTGAGGAACAGGATTCTACACAGGCAACCACACAACAAGCCCAGGTAGGTATTCTCTTTTTTTTTTTTTTTTTTTTTTAATAAAGTTACTTATTTATTTTTGGCTGAATTGGGTCTTCCTTGTTGCACGTGGGCTTTCTCTAGTTGCGGCGAGTGAGGTTTACTCTTTGTTGCGGTGCGTGGGCTCCTCATTGCGGTGGCTTCTGTTATGGAGCCGTGGGCTCTAGGCACACGGGCTTCAGTAGTTGTGGCACATGGGCTCAGTAGTTGTGGCTCACAGGCTCAGTAGTTGTGGCGCACGGGCTTAGTTGCTTCGCGGCATGTGGGATTTTGCCAGACCAGGGCTCAAACCTGTGTCCCCTGCATTGGCAGGCGGATTCTTAACCACTGCACCAGGTGGGTATTCTCTTAACTTACTAGTGTAAGTACTAGTAAGTTAAGGAAGTCAAGGAAGCATTGGAGGACCAGTGTTGATCAGAGAAGCTGACTTATGTATTTGGAGCTGTGAACCTTCATGAAGGGAAAACCACATAGGGATTGTGGTATCCAGGTCTTACATTCCAGTTTACTCATAGCTGTTTGATCTTCTTAGCTGGCAGCGGCAGCTGAAATCGATGAAGAACCAGTCAGTAAAGCAAAACAGAGCCGGAGTGAAAAGAAGGCACGGAAGGTAAGAGTTTAAGTTATAAAGAAGGATTAAAGGTGCTGATGAAGCACCTTTTGAGAGGGGAAACTGTGGTGGAACTCTTGGTAGTGGTATAAACACGTTTAGTTAAACTAACAGAAGTTAACTATGGCAGAAAGCCCAGGAGGCCTGGAAATCAATTCTGTGTTGCTATATAAACTTTTCTTAGCCCACAGAAAGTCTTTGCTTAGAATGTAGTTTTATTATGTTCCTTACTTCCTGAAGCTGCTTCTAAAGAAGTTGAAAACCTGATGTTCTTTTTTATTCTTTAGGCTATGTCCAAACTGGGTCTTCGACAGGTTACAGGGGTTACTAGAGTCACTATCCGGAAATCTAAGAATATCCTTTTTGTCATCACAAAACCAGATGTATACAAGAGCCCAGCTTCAGATACCTACATAGTTTTTGGAGAAGCCAAGGTAAGGAAAGTTCTTGGGAGTTGCTCTAGACCAGGGTTTCTCAACCTCAGCGCTATTGACATTTTGGGTCAAATAATTCTTTGTTGTGGAAGGGCTGTCTGTTTAGCAACATCACTTGCAGTGTGATGGGGAACAAAATCACCCCCCCCCCCAGTGGAGAACCACTGCTTTAGACCTAAGTTATTTCTTTGTCTGCAGTAATATATAATCCAATATTATCCAATATTATATATAATATATATATAATTATATATAATATATAATCCAAGTGAGGCCACGTGATTTAAAGATACGTAGTTAATGTGAAGTGGGTTTAAGAGCGGGAGTTTGGAAAAGATACAAGTGATTTCTTTGATTTGCTGCTGATCAATCTACTCACATGAATCTCTCTATTTTCTGCCTTATAGATCGAGGACTTATCTCAGCAAGCACAGTTAGCAGCTGCTGAGAAATTCAAAGTTCAGGGTGAAGCTGTCTCAAACATTCAAGAAAACACACAGACTCCAACTGTACAAGAGGAGAGTGAAGAGGAAGAGGTATATAAGGAAATCTTTTGTGCTTTTAATCCTCACAAGATAATATTATGTTTGTATTGATGGGTGGATTCTATATTATTTTAGGCTCTTGAACTCCATTGAGTTAAGTAGCTTTTGAGTTATATTAAGAGCTAGATTCAGGAGATGCCTGACAGAACTACTGAAGTTGTTCTTGCCTTTAGTTTATTAAGTGTTTTTTCTCTCTCTTTTAGGTTGATGAAACAGGTGTGGAAGTTAAGGACATAGAATTGGTCATGTCACAAGCAAATGTGTCGAGAGCAAAGGCAGTCCGAGCCCTGAAGAACAACAGTAATGATATTGTAAATGCTATTATGGTAAGTGTCCAAGCCTTTATTCCTTGACTCCCTCTGCCCAACCAATCGTGGGTGACTTTATTTTCTGTGCTTAATATCAGCCAATTAGGAAGCCTCTTTCCAAAGCCTTTCTGACTTGCCTCAGGTTGTAGTGACCTGAATTCTCTCAATTTGCCTGTAACCACCTCTGATGATCTCTTTTCTCTTACAGGAATTAACAATGTAACCATCTTGAAAAGAGGACCTTTTTTTGGTGTTTCAAAAGAGTAACTGCAGCTGGGTTTGAAATTTGTACTGTTTCTATCATTAATAAAGTTATGGCTTCTTGTTGGATGAACTCAGTTGGTGCTTGATCTCTTCCCCCCAAAAAACATGAAAGCTCTAGAAATGAAAAGGTTTAGTACTTCAGGTTCCCCTCTTAAAACCTCAGCCTTTTCACCTCTTGTGAGAAGATAACTGTTCAGGCTATCTATTAGGAACTTCTTGTTCTCAGAGACAACTGAAAGTTTCTCCTTTCTTTCCCAGATGTTAACTAGTAGCAAATCCTGATTATTCTTACTCATTTTTTTAAATAAATTTATTTACTTTTTATTATTTATTTTTGGCTGCGTTGGGTCTTCGTTGCAGTGCGCAGGCTTCTCATTGCAGTGGCTTCTCGTTGCAGAGCATGGAGGCACGCGGGCTTAGTTGCTCTGCAGCATGTGGGATCTTCCCAGACCAGGTCTCAAACCTGTGTCCCCTGCGTTTGGCAGGCGGATTCTTAACCACTGCGCCACCAGGGAAGTCCCTGATTATTCTTTATTTAATAATTATCCCCTTCTCTGACCTGCGATCTTTCTGAATACATATTGGGCCCCGTCTGGCTTCTGTGGCAAGCATTTCATGTTGGTTACATCTTGTCATGTAAGAGCTTGGGACAGAGTTGGAGAGAATGCATAGTGGGTGAGGGTGAAATGACAGTACTTTGTAGCAAATGAAAAGGTACCTCACGAAGGAGAGATTTTGACTATTGATATACAGTACAAGCACTCTGCTCTTAGACATACACTGTACAGGTATATATTAATCTACAAAGTAAATTATGATTAGGGTAGCCATAGTTATGCTAGGATAATAAATGAAAACCAGAACTGTACCAGGCAAACTGGTTCATACAATTAGCCAGTTTGTGATAAATATAGATAGCTCTATAGAAGTCCTAAGAAGAATAAAATTTCTGCGTTTAGGTTGTTAGGAAATGGTTTGAGGGAAAGTGGAGGGCTTAAAATTTGGAAATAGGAAGCCTACGAGTAAATGTAGAGTCAAGAATCCTAAAATGAATAAGTGGTAAGACACTTAGAACGCATATTAGGATAAGAATAAATTAGACTAACATTGCTGAAGGCTTTTGGAACTAAAGTTTAGATCTTTTTTTATTATTTTCTCAATCTCTGAGAAAGTAGGCATTATTTTAGCAGTTGTGATTAAAAGCTGAGGACCAAAGAGGTTAAATGACTTCCACAAAGACCAGAGCCCTTTTGCTGTGGCAGGCTACTCTGGAGAAGCACAGATGGGTGTCTGGGGGAGGACGATGATCTGCTTCCATTTCACTGGAGTAGAACAAATTAGATCATTAAATGAACAAAGTCTCATGAGGCTAAAGTCTGCCAAGTCTGAGTCAGCCTAGTAATTCTCATTTCAGGAAGAAATTAGGGATATTAACTCATTTCCTCACCCTTCCCTCTACAGAGTTAACAAACTGCCAATTGTTGGTTACATTTTTAGAGAAGTATCTTGTTGAAGGCTATTACTGCCACTGGTAACTGTAATGCTCTTTATTCCCACCTCAAAGACCTTGCTATTGCTACCCCTTCTACCATGTATTACTGGCAAACCTCAGAGATGTGGGTTCAGTTGTAGACCACCACAATAAACAAATATCACAATACAGTGAGTCGTGAATTTTCTTTGGTTTTCCAGTGCATATAGAAGTTATGTATACGCTACATTGTAGTCTATTAGTGTGTGATACCATTATGTCTAAAAAACAGTGTACAGCAAGTCCCCTACATATGAATGAGTTCTGAGAGCACATTCGTAAGTCCAATTTGTTCGTAAGTCCAATAATTAGCCTAGGTACCCAACTAACAATCAGCTATGTAGTATAGTACTGTACTGTAACAGGTTTATAATATTTTTCGCACAATACATAAAAAGCAAACATTTTTAATCTTACAGCACAGTACCTTGAAAAGTACAGTAGTACAGTACAATAGCTGGCATACAGGGGCTGGCATCGAGTGAACAGGCAAGAAGAGTTATTGGAGGACGGAGAGGAGGTGGGAGATGGTAGAGCTGAAGGACCGTCAGCAGTAGGAGACAGAGGGCAAGCTGCAATTTCACTCGCCTGTCTGATGGCACAGGTTCTGGTTCCTTGCTGGTTTCAATTCCATCTATCCCCTTGAAAAAACAATCCAGTGATGTCTGGGTAATAGCTCTTTTTTTCTAGTCATAGATGACACGGTAGCACTGGATCGCTTTCTGAACGGCTGCTGCAGCCTTCATGTACCGTTCTACGTTCAGGTCCTGTGCCTCAAAAACTAACAGTGCTGCCTCAAGTAAAGAAAATCCCCTTACCATTTCCTGTGCTGTGAATCTCTTCGGTTCTTCAGTTACTTCTTCCTCTTTGTCTCTTCGTCCTTTCTCTGGGCCTCCAATTCCATTGTTAACACTTGGTGCTTGTTAGCAGTACCAGCTACATCACCACTGCTTTAACCTTGCTTCTGGACATCCTGGGCTTGGTAAAGATACTGTACTACTGTACTGTATATAGTACTGTACAGTAAAGTACACAGAAGCACAACCACTTTTGGATGAACGCACATGACAACGTACACCAGACACAGGAACTAACTTACATGACTGGACAAACGAACACATGTTTGCATCTTTGAAAGTTCTCAACTTGAAGGTTCATATGTAGGGGACTTACTGTACAGGCCAGTGGTTAAGACTCCACGCTTCCACTGTAGGGGGTGCATGTTCGATCTCTGGTCAGGGAACTAAGATCCCACATGCTGTGCAGCATGGACAAAAAAATAATTAAAATAGTGTACATACCTTACTTAAAGAATACTTTATTGCTAAAAAATTCTATCATCTGAGCCTTCGAGTCATAATTTTTCATTTTACTGGTGGAGGGTCTTGAAGGCTACTGACTGATCAGGTGGGGATTTCTGAAGGTTGGGGTAACTATTTTTTTGGCCATACCACATGACTTGCAGGATCTTAGTTCCCTGACCAGGGATAGAACCCAGGTCCTCAGCAGTGAGAGTGTGGAGTCCTAACCACTGGGCCACCAGGGAACTCCCAGGGGTAACTTTCTTAAACAAGACAACAATGAAGTTTGCCACATCGATTGACTTTTCCCTTCACGTACGATTTCTCTGCAATGCTGTTTTGATAGCATTTTCACCCACAGCACTTATGTCAAAATTGGAGTCAATCTTCTCAAACCCTGCCGCTGCTATATCAACTAAGTTTATGTAGTATTCTAAATTCTTTGTTGTCATTTCAAAATCTTCACAGTGTCTTCAGCAAGAGTAGATTTCATCTGAAGAAACTACTTTGCTCATCCATAAGAAGCAACTCATCCATTCACGTTCTATCATGAGATTGCAGCAATTCAGGTACATCTTCAAGCTCCACTTATTCTAGTTCTCTTGCTGTTTCCACATCGGCAGTTACTTCCTCCACTGAAATCTTGAACCCCTTAAAGTCATTCATGAGTGTTGGAATGAACTTCCAAACTCTTGTTTAATATTGATGTTTTGACCTCTTCTCATGAATCACTAATGTTCTTCATGGCATCTGGAATGGTGAATCTTTTCCAGAAGGTTTTCAACTTACTTTGCCCAGATCCACCAGAGGAATCACTATGGCAGCTATAAGCCTTACAAAATGTATTTCTTAAGTCATAAGACTTGAAATTACCCCTTGATTCCTGGACTGCAGAATGGATGTGTTAGGTGTGAAAACAACATTAACTTCACTACATCTGTCAGAGCTCTTGGGTGACCAGGTGCATTGTCAATGAGCAGTAGTATTTTGAAAGGAATCTTTTTTCTGGCAGTAAGTCAACAGTGGGTTTAAAATATTCAGTAAACCATGTTGTAAACAGATGTGCTGTCATCCAGGCTCTGTTGTCCCAGTTACAGAGCACAGGCAGAGGAGACTCAGCATAATTTTTAAGAGCCCTAGGATTTCTGGAATGGATGATAAATGAGCATTGGCTTCAACTTAAAAGTCACCAGCTGCATTATCCCCTAACAAGAGAGTCAGCCTGTCCTTTGAAACTTTGAAGCCGGGCATTGACTTCTCTCTACCTATGAAAGTCCTGCATGGTATCTTCTTCCAATATAAAGCTGTTTTGTCTTCACTGAAAATCTGTTTAGTGTAGCCACCTTCATTAATTACCTGAGCTAGATCTTCTGGATAACTTTCTGCAGCTTCTACATCAGCACATGCTTCTTCACCTTGCCCTTTTATGTCATGGAGATGGCTTACTTCCTTAAACCTCATGAACCAACCTCCACCAACGTCACATTTTTCTTCTGCAGCTTCCTCACCTCTGCACCTTCATCAAATCTAAGAGAGTTGGGGCCTTGCTCTGGATTAGTCTTTGGTTTAAGGGACTGTTGTGGCTGGTTTGATCTTCTGTCCAAACCACTAAAAATTCTCCATATCAGCAATAAGACAGTTTTGCTTTCTTTTATGTTACTGGAGCAGCACTAATTTACTTTAAGAACTTTTTCATTGCATTCACAACTTGGCCAACTGTTTGGTGTAATTTAGGCCTAGCTTTTGACCTATCTCTGCTTTTGACATGGCTTCCTCACTAAGTTTAATCATTTCTAGCTCTTGATTTAAAAAGAGAGATGTGGGCTTCCCTGGTGGCGCAGTGGTTAAGAATCCACCTGCCAGTGCAGGGGACACGGGTTCGAGCCCTGGTCCGGGAAGATCCCACATGCCGCAGAGCAACTAAGCCCGTGCGCCACAACTACTGAGCCTGTGCTCTAGAGTCCGTGAGCCACAACTACTGAAGCCCACGCGCCTGGAGCCCATTCTCCACAACAAGAGAAGCCACCGCAATGAGAAGCCCGCGCACCGCAACGAAGAGTAGCCCCTGCTTACTGCAACTAAAGAAAGCCCGCACACAGCAACCAAAACCCAACGCAGCCAAAAATTAAATTTTAAAAAATAAATAAAATGAGAGATGTGGGACTCTTCCTTTCACTTGAACATTTAGAGGCCATTGTTTGGTTATTTATTAACCCTAATTTCAGTATTGTTGTGCCTCAGGAAATAGGGAGCCCTGAGGGGAGAGAGAGAAAGAAAAAGAGAGATGGCTGGTTGGTAAAGCAGTCAACACACATATATCAATTAAGTTCACCGTCTCATATGGCCATGGTTCATGGTGCCCCGAAACAACTACAATAGTAACATCAGAGATCACAGACCATCATAACAGATAACAATAATAATTTAAAAGTTTGAAATACTGTGAGAATTACCAAAATGTGACACAGACATGAAGGGAGCAAATGCTGTTGGAAAAAATGGCACCAATAGACTTACTCGACACAGGGTTGCCACAAACCTTCAATTTGTAAAAAAAAAAAAGTGTCTGCAAAGAGCAATAAAACGAAGTATGCCTATAATTCCTTTCTTTCAACCATTTTTTATCCACCATACTTAAAATGTACAACTAACTTCCTCTGCCACAGAAAGATTAAATTTTTAGTTCTCAAATTAGGGAATGTATAGTTTGAATAAACCTTTTAAAGAGGAATTACTCCTTCCTAGTTCTCAAACTGATTAAATATGTGTTCAAATACTCAATAGGCCACGTAAAAATATCTCAAGTAATCTCTGTCTCCATCTGTAACAATAGACCTAATACTCCCCAAACACATATAGGATGGTTAGAAGCATTTGATAAGAATTTGAAATGGGCATAGGTTATTTGCTAAATGACCCTTCTGATTTAAAAGAAAAAAAAATAAGCCTCCTAATGGGCCAGTTTAGTTACTTAGCTAAACTTTCACATGTTTGTACCATTCGCTTAAAAAGTGATTATTGATTATTGGGAGTTTTCTTGGTTTGTTTTGGCTTTGGTTTTTGGGGTTTTTTGGTTTGGTTTTTTTAGGCACGTGGGATCTTAGTTCCCCAAACAGGGACCGAACCCATGCCTCCTGCATTGGGAGCTCAGAGTCTTAACCACTGGACTGCCAGGGAAGTCCCCAAAATTGATTTTTTTTAATTGAGAAATACTTAAAACATGTAGATGAAAGGTTATGTGTACCTACTACACAGCTGTTTCCTTTTTAAGAAACATTACAGGGCTTCCCTGGTGGCGCAGTGGTTGAGAATCCGCCTGCCGATGCAGGGGACACGGGTTCGTGCCCCGGTCTGGGAAGATCCCACATGCCGCGGAGCGGCTGGGCCCGTGAGCCATGGCCGCTGAGCCTGCGCGTCCGGAGCCTGTCCTCCGCAACGGGAGAGGCCACAACAGTGAGAGGCCCGCGTAACGCATAAAAAAAAAAAAAAAAAAAAAAGAAACATTACAGATACAGATGGGGAACCCTGTATATTCTTCCTCAGTCCTATTTCCCTCCCTTAAAGGTAAACACTATCAAGAACTGATGTTTTGGGCTTCCCTGGTGGTGCAGTGGTTGGGAATCCGCCTGCCAATGCAGGGGACACGGGTTTGAGCTCCTGGTCCAGGAAGATCTCACATGCTACGGAGCAACTAAGCCCGTGCACCACAACTACTGAGCCTCAATGCCACAACTACTGAAGCCCACGCGCCTAGAGCCCATGCTCCACAACAAGAGAAGCCACCACAATGAGAAGCCCACGCACCACAACGAAGAGAAGCCCCCACTCGCCACAACTAGAGAAAAGCCCGCGCGCAGCAACGATGACCCAACACAGCCAATAAATAAATTAATTTTTTAAAAACTGATGTTTTATAATTCCTGTACATGAGTTCCTACTCTTAATACATATTTATAATATACCCAAAAAAGTTCGTGTTCTGCAAGTTTTAAAACTTTAAATAAAATTATATTGTGCATTACATATCTTCATGCAAATTGCCTTTCATTTCAACTTACTTTCCAAGATTTATCTATGATGATAGATGTAGTTCTATTCATGCTCTTCCTGGTCCATTGTAGTCTGCCTTTTTTTTTTAAATATTCCCTATTTTTCTTTTTTTTAAAAAGGATTTTATTTATTTATTTATTTGGCTGCGTTGGGTCTTCGTTGCTGCACATGGGCTTTTTTTAGTTGCAGTGAGCAGGGGCTACTCTTCGTTGCGGTGTGCAGACTTCTCATTGCAGTGGCTTCTGTTGCTGTGGAGCACAGGCTCTAGGCACACGGGCTTCAATAGTTGTGGCATATGGTCTCAGTTGTTGTGGCTCGCAGGCTCTAGATCACAGGCTCAGTAGTTGTGGCGCATGGGCTTAGTTGCTCCGCAGCATGTGGGATCTTCCCCAACCAGGGCTCGAACCCATTTCCCCTGCATTGGCAGGTGGATTTTTAACCACTGTGCCACCCGAGAAGTCCCTGTAGTCTGCTGTTTAACTCTACCTCTCCAGCAAACGTTTCTTGTCCAGTTCACCTAGTTGCTAATTCCCGTGGATACTCTTCATGCATGGCCGCATTTGTCTTTCTTCAAATTAGTTTTCTGACTTAGCAAGTTCATCTTCTGTTTCAAGATACCCAAAATTAGTTCTATTATCTATCCTGTCAAAATTTTCCCATATGTATTTCCTGCTAACACAGCTAATGAACGACACAGCTATCCATTCAGTCACATTAAAAAAAAAAAAAAAGGGAATTCCCTGGGTCCAGTGCTTAGGACTCTGCACCCCCACTGCCGAGAGCCCGGGTTCAATCCCTGGCTGGGGAACTAACATCCTGCAAGCCACGTGGTACAGCCAAAAATAAATAAATAGGGATATCCCTGGTGGTCCAGTGGTTAAGAGTCCACACTCCCAATGCTGGGGTCCCGTGTTCGATCCCTGGTCAGGATCGAACTAAGGCCGCAACTAAGACCCAGCACAGCCAAATAAATAAATATTTTTTAAAATTATAAATAAATAAATATAAATAAATTTTTTTACTTTTTTTTTAAAAAAAGGAACTTGGTCTTTGCAACAAATTGTGTTGGGAAAACTAAATATCCACATGCAAAAGAATGAAGTTAGACCCTTATCTTACACCATATACAGTAAGTCCCCTACGTACAAACTTTCAAAGAGGCAAACGTGCGTTCCATCAGCGTCAGGCGTGAGTGAAATTGTAGCTTGCCCTCCGTCTCCTATTGCTGACAATCCTTCAGCTCTACCATTTCCCACCTCCTCTCCCTCCTCCAGTCAGTAACCCTTCTTTCCTGTTCACTTGATGCCAGCCCCTGTATGCCAGCTGTTGTCCAAGGTAATGTACTGTAAGATTAAAAATGTTTTCTTTAGTTTTTGTGTTTGTTTGTTTTTTATGTATTATGTGTGTGAAAAGCATTATAAATCTATTACAGTACAGTACTATATAGCAGATTGTGTTAGTTGGGTACCTAGACTAACTTTGTTGGACTTATGAACGCACTTTCAGAACAGAACTAATTCATATGTAGGGGACTTACTGTACAAAAATTAACTACAGGGAATTCCCTGGCAGTCCAGTGGTTAAGACTCGGTGCTTTCACTGCTGTGGGCCTAGGTTCGATCCCTGGTTGGGGAATTAAGTTCCCACAAGCCTCGCAGTGCAGCCAAAAAATAAATAAATAAAAAACTACAAATGGATCAAAGACCTAAATGTAAGACCTAAAATCATAAAACTCTCATAAGAAAACATAGGGGTGGGCTCCCCTGGTGGCGCAGTGGTTGAGAGTCCGCCTGCCGATGTAGGGGACACAGGTTCGTGCCCCGGTCCGGGAAGATCCCACATGCCGCAGAGCGGCTGGGCCCGTGAGCCATGGCCGCTGAGCCTGCGCGTCCAGAGCCTGTGCTCCACAATGGGAGAGGCCACAACAGTGAGAGGCCCGCATACCGCAAAAAAATAATAATAATAATGAGAGGGCAGATGAAATGAATGACGTTGCCTTCCCTTATTAAAACAAACATACATAAACCTTCAGCTAGTTTTCCTGGGGGAGTTCTAGAATAGTAACTCACAAAAGCATTGTAGAAGTGTACCTCTATTGTTTTACTCCCTGTCTCGTCTCATGTTTCTCCTCTTTGCTGAACTAAAAGCTTTTTCCCTCTTTTTAGTTTTCTCCTTCCCCATGTGAGGTAGACCGTCTGCAAAGATGGCTACCAGTAGTTCCTCTCATTTCTATATATACATGCTGCTCTTCTCTTCAAGAGGTGGCATCTATTTCCCCACACCTTGAATCTGGACTGGCCTTGCTACTTGCTTTAACCATAAGAATGTGTTGGAAATAAAGCTGTGACAATTGGAGGCTTAGGACGCAAGAGACTTGGTAACTTCCACTTTTCACTCTTGGAGCCTTGGAGTCTAGCTATCCTGCTTGAGAGTTTATGTGAAGAGAAAAGCTCTGGCCAACAGCAGGCACCAACTAACCGATGTATTAGGCCATCTTGGATCACCCAGACTCAGCCAAGCCTCCAGAAGACTGTCACATGACTGACCCCAGCTGATATGACATGGAGCAGAAAAACCAGCTGTGCCCATCCAACCCACAAAATAGTAAGAAATAAGTTTTTGCTTTAAGCTACTAGATTTTGTGGTGGTTGTTATGCAGAAATGGCTGACTGAATTGTGATGGGCCAGATACATTTAGATAGAATGGGCACATCCTTGGGAGTTGTCCTCAGATAAAGAGATGACTATTCTTGAGATGTCTACAAAAGAGCTTGAGGGAATTCCCTGGCGGTCCAGTGGTTAGGACTCTGTGCTTTCACTGCCCAGGTTCAATCCCTGGTTGGGGAACTAAGATCCCACAAGTTGCGCAGCACAGGGAAAAAAAAAAAAAAAAAAGCTTGAGGCAATAAAGTAAAATATGTGGCTGATCCAATTATAGATTTTCCACCAAAAACTAGCATAAAGAAAACCAGATACAAAGATCTTTTTTTCTGACCACATATAAGAAAACATGAATGTATCTCATTTTGTCCAATACTCCATCTGTTGGACCTGAGCCAAACAAGAGAACAGGTTCTCAGACTTAAACATCTTACTCCTTGAATTTGGCTTTAAGGTGCAAGGAGGCTTCTTCCCTCTCCTAGAGTAAGAAACCTACACTTACTGGATGGAGAATATATCAAAATATCAAGCTTCTTAGGAGTTGCACTTGAAATTGAAGTCAATTTCCAATTGTCCATGTAATGGAAGTTAAAGCCAGTAAAATATAATTTAAAACTTACCTGAGGAAAAATATTTTTATTTTTGTTTTGTTTTTCTTTTTTGGAATATACTGAGTTTCACTTTTCTCATTATATTTTACCCATGACATGTTATTAAAATGACATCTCAGGAATTTCCTGGCAGTCCGGTGGTTAGGACCCTGCACTCCCACTGCCGAGGGCCCAGGTTCAATCCTTGGTGAGGGAACTAAAATCCCACAATCTGCGAGGAGCAGCCAAAAAATATATGACATCTCATTCCACCCCCAAGCCCAACAGGGAAAGGAAGCCCTAAAGTATCAGAAGAAAGCATTTTATTTTATTTTATTTTATTTTATTTATTTTTGGCCGCACTGCATAGTGAAAGCGCTGAGTCCTAACCACAGGACCACCAGGGAGTTCCCTAGAAGAAACCATTTTAAAGTTAAACTTTGTTTCAACAATAAATTTTAAGCATTTAGTAGACAGCTCCAACATTACCAGTTATCTCATAATTTGGAATGTGGCAAAATCAAGGCACAAAATATCTCTCTTCCTCTTCCCTGCCTCCAATTATGCAGAGAGAAGGGATGTAAGGAATTGAGAGTTGTTTCTCATGAAGTAGAGGACAGGAGGCTGAAGGAAAAACCTAAAGGTGATCTTCAAATACAAAGGAGAGTCATCAGTTTTGCTTCCAAATACAGAATGTGAAGGGGAGAAATGGCAATTGAAGTAGGTAGGGTTCTTTTTGAGGAATGGATTATCAATTCTCTGAGGGAGTTAAAGTAAGCATAGGAAAATAGATGAGATTACTTTCTTGATTTATGTATAAGCATTTTTCCATATATATATATTATTTTGGTGGAGGTTCTTTTTATTTTTCAGTGCTTTTTTTAAAAAAAATTTTTATGTTGTGTATATTATTTATTTATTTGGCTGCGTTGGGTCTTCATTGCTGCATGTGGGCTTTCTCTAGTTGTGGTGAGCTGGGGCTACTCTTTGTTGTGGTGCGCCAGCTTCTCATTGTGGTGGCTACTCTTGCTGCAGAGCACAGGTTCTAGGCACGTGGGCTTCAGTAGTTGTGGCGCACAGGCTCAGTAGTTGTGGCTCACAGGCTCTAGAGTGCAGGCTCAGTAGTTGTGGCACACGGGCTTAGTTGCTCTGCAGTATGTGGGATCTTCCCGGACCAGGGATCGAACCCATGTCCCCTGCGTTGGCAGGCAGATTCTTAACCACTGTGCCACCAGGGAAGTCCAAGGTGGGGGTTCTTAATATGAAAACTTTCACACATAGAGAAAAGTAAAAAGATTAGTATAGTGAATAGCTATATTCCCTTCCAAATTCAACAATTAATATTTGTTTTGTTTTGTTTTTTAACAATTAATATTTTGCCATATTTATTTATTTGCTGAGCAATTTTAAAGAAAATTATGAAACAGGAGGGAAGAGAGCAGGGCACAACCTTTAAAAGAATGACATAGCCAGAGGACATGACAAAAACTGGTTAGAACGTAACAGGCCCAAGATGGCGGAAGATTCAACTTGCAGTGGACCTTGAGCCTCATTATATGCTCATTGTAATACTTTAGCATATGCTACATGACACACCCACCAGGTGCCATGACAGTTCTGAGGATGACCAAAAAAGCCCAAAAAGTGGGTGGTGACCCAATTCCTGGAAATCCCTGCAAAAAAATATAATCAAGGACTTCCTTGGTGGCACAGTGGTTTAGAATCTGCCTACCAATGTAGAGGACATGGGTTCGAGCCCTAGTCCGGGAAGATCTCACATGCCGCAGAGCAACTAAGCCTGTGGGCCACAACTACTGAAGCCTGCACGCCTAGAGCCCGTGCTCCGTAACAAGAGAAGCCACCGCAATGAGAAGCCCATGCACCACAATGACGAGTAGCCCCCGCTTGCCGCAACTAGGGAAAGCCCGCGCACAGCCATGAAAACCCAACGCAGCCAAAAATTAATTAATTAATTTAAGAAAAAAATATATATATATAATCAAATGTTGAAGTTGTAAAGTAGTTCTCTCAGCCTCCACCTTAGGGAAGGGCCATGGGAACCACCCAGGAATTACAGTATAGTCTGTATTAAAGCTACCACAGAAATGCAGGAAATTATTGCTAGGAGGTAACTTACAATGGAAAGTAAAACAATACTGCCCATCCTCCTGTGCCCTGCCCCTCCAATATTCTCTTGCTTAGGCAAGCAGGGGAGAATAATTTCACCTTTAAGAAACTCAGAAGGGAAACGCTGCTAGAATAGGAGGGAACATTGAAGCTTTTGATCTCCAAGTTTCTTGGAAGCTTCTGTGCTCAATGGAGAACTCTGGGTGGGGCCCAGAGAAGAGGAATAGGGACCTGACTACTTAGGACTATGTCTAGGATTTAAGAAGCTGAGGTAAGGGTAGATGAAGTTTTCTATATAGTCAACCCAGATCATTAGGGTAAGAAAGGAAATCAAGATTCATTCTTTCAAGAATATTGTGCATTTAGGGACTTCCCTGGCGGTCCAGTGGTTAGGACTCTGTGCTCTCACTGCTGAGGGCCCGGGTTCAATCCCTGGTCGGGGAACTAAGAAACCACCAGCTGAGCGGCGTGGCCAAAAAAAAAATTTTTTTAAATAATAAAAATAAATAAATAAGAATATAATATGTGAAATATCTGAAACAGAAACTGTTAAACACCTATTCCAACATCTCTTTATCTTCCTAAATCATACAATCTCTGATATTAGCTTGGCACATAATCACCTGGGTAAACAATCCCAGTCTCCCTTGCAACTAGATGTAGCCACGTAAGTTCTTGCCAGTGACTTGCAAATAGAAAGGTTCTGTGCCAGCTATTGGCAGATTGATTTAAAAGATTGCTGGGCAATGAGAAGCCCGAACACCGCAACGAAGAGTAGCCCCTGCTCGCCGCAACTAGAGAAAGCCTGCACACAGCAACGAAGACCCAACACAGCCAAAAAAAAAAAAAAAAAAAAAAAAAAGTAAAAAATAAATTTAAAAAATAATAAAAGATTGCTGGGGAACTTCCCTGGTGGCACAGTGGTTAAGAATCCACCTGCCGGGCTTCCCTGGTGGTGCAGTGGTTGAGAGTCCGCCTGCCGATGCAGGGGACACGTGTTCGTGCCCCAGTCCGGGAAGATCCCACATGCCGCGGAGCGGCTGGGCCCGTGAGACATGGCCGCTGAGCCTGCGCTCCGCAGCGGGAGAGGCCACAACAGTGAGACGTCCGCGTACCGCAAAAAAAAAAAAAAAAGAATCCACCTGCCAATGCAGAGGACACGGGCTCGATCCCTGGTCAGAGAAGATCCCACACGCCACGGAGCATCTAAGCCCCTGTGCCACAATTACTGAGCCCATGTGCTGCAACTACTGAAGCCCGCATGCCTAGAAGCCGTGCTTCGCAACAAAAGAAGCCACCGCGATAAGACGCCCGAGCACTTCAACAAAGAGCAGCCCCCGCTTGCCGCAACTACGCAGCAATGAAGACCCAACGCAGCCAATAAAAAAATAAATAAAAATAAAAGACTGCTGGGATGTCTTCTTTCTCTCTCTTTTTCTCCAATCCTCCATCCTACTGCCTGGAACATGAATGTGATGGCTGGAAATCCAACAGATATCTTAGACCATAAGGACAAGGGCCCTAGGGATCAAGGAGTGGAAAACTTAAAGAATCTGGATCCCTGATGATATCTCAGACTCTCCATACCATTTCCAGAATCCTGTGTGTGTGTACTTCACAATTTTTAAATGGCACTTAGGGTTGTTCTCAGTTTCAGTGAAGATGAAGATAGCCCTGCACTATTCTTGCATTCAAATATTTCTTTCTTCACCCTCACATTTCATAAACCTTGGGTTGCCCTAGAAAAATAAAGATTGGCACAATATTAGTATGCTCTTCTTAAGATATGGTGTTTAAAAACTGAAATGGTTGAAATTAAATATCACTTCAGGATCATTTCTCTAATGTGGGGAATTAAAAATATGAAGCTTGGATGGGAATATAGCTGATAAGAAGTTATGATAGAAAATCAATCTAGATATAGAAATAATTTAGCAATTATCATATCTATCCCTTTACTCATATTGATGAATGCTATAAATATCTGTTAGTACTTAATCAGTGTTCTATTCATGAGCATCAGGCAATAAGCCATACATGCTGAACAGAGGATCAAAAAACATAAGGGCTTCTTTGGCATTTTCCTGAGGATTTCAAAGCCCTTAAAGTTACCCATCTAGAAATATATCTTAGATATTGTGTGGGAGTTAGATATTAGTTTTATTTCCATGTTGCAAATCTGGAAACACAGAACTCAAGTGATCTGAGGTCCTCTGAGGTAAAAAGTGATTTCTATCACAGATCTGGCACCTGATGCACTCCTTCAACAAATTATTTATTGAGCAGGAATCAAGAGAAAGCTGCTAGAAATAGAGACTTCCCTGGTGGTCCAGTGGTTAGGACTCTGCGCTTCCACTGCAGGCAGCATGGATTCGATCCCTGATTGGGGAACTAAGATCCCGCTTGCTGCTCGGTGTGGTTAAAAAAAAAAAGAAGAAAAAAAAAAGCTACTAGAAATGAAACCAGCCCTGTAAAGACTGCTGTTGGCATCTGCAGGGGTCAAGAGAGTAACCCATGGGGACTTCCCTGGCGGTGCAGTGGTTAAGACTCCCTGCTTCCATGCAGGGGGCACGGGTTCGATCCCTCGTCAGGGATCTAAGATAGCTCATGCCAGGATCTTAAAATTTTAAATAAATTCTTAAAAATTAAAAATAAAATAAAAGAGAGTGACCCATGGGCTAGGAATTAAGAATGTCCCTCTATAAGCCTGGAGTGGAGGTTCCTGAGAAGTCAAGGGGGACTCAGATTTGTACACTTTAATACAATTTTTTTTTTCTTTGCCGTGCGGTGTGGCTTGCAGGATGTCAGTTCCCCGACCAGGGACTGAACCAGGGCCACAGCAGTGAAAGCCCGGAAGCCTAACCACTAGGTCACCAGGGAATTCCCAAATTCTTATTTTTAAAAAAGTGAGGGAGTCAGTATCCTCAGGGTGAGAACAGCCCTTCTGCATGTCTCCCTACTGACCTCTATCAGCAGAGGTCAAGTGGGTACCCCAGAACTCTTCATGTCCTGGCAAGATTCCCCACTGTGGGACTTCCCTGGTGGTCCAGTGGGTAAGACTCCATGCTCTCAATGGAGGGGGCCTGGGTTCTATCCCTGGTCGGGGAACTAGATCCTGCATTCATGCCACAACTATGAGCCCAAATGCCACAACTAAAAGACCCTGCATGCCACAAATAAAAGATCCTGCATGCTGCAACTAAAAGATCCTGCATGCTGCAACTAAAAGATCCTGCATGCTGCAACTAAGACCCGGCACAGCCTTAATTAATTTTTTAAAAAAGATTCCCCACTGTACTCAATATTCACAGCCTCTCTACCACCATCTCCCTTGAGATCATTATGCCCTTTATCCCTGTGCAGTCAGTTATCATTAGAATCCAGGAGTCCCCAGCCATGCCTTATGCCCTGGACTCTAAAATTCCTACATTCTGTATATCATTGCTTCTAACTCCATTTTACATGCCTTCCCACATTTTGAAATCCTTTCACAACTGAACTCAAGATCAAATATCTGCAAAATCCCTTATATCCTCAATCTCTTCTCTGAACATTTTCTTCACCTTCTTGCTCTAAGTGTAACCTGGCTCTCCTTTGATGGCAATGTTTCCCCTGCAGCCCTCTTGAATGTAGCTATTCTCCTACACTCTGTTACTATTGGGCCTAGAAGTGGGGTAAGTGTCCTCTTTAAATCGTAAGTTATCAGACTACAGACAGCCCCCAACTTAGAATTGTTTGACATGGTGATTTTTCAACTTTACAATGGTGCAAAAGTGATATGCATATAGAAGAAACCATACTATCAAATTTTGAATTTTGATCTTTTCCTGGGCTAGCAATATGTGGTACAGTACTCTCTTGTGTTGCGAGGCAGTGCAGTGACCCACAGCTCCCAGTCAGCCACTCGATCACAAGGGTAAACAAGCCATACACTGACAACAATTCTGTACCCATACAACCATTCTGTTTTTCGCTTTTAGTACAGTACAGGCATACCTTGTGTTATTGTGCTTCACTTTACATTTTTTACAAATTAAAGGTTTGTAGCAACCCTGCATCTAGCATATCTATTGGTGCTATTATTTCCAACAGCACTTTGTTTCCATGTCACATATTGGTAATTCTTGCAATATTCCAAACTTTTGCATTATTATCATATTTGTTATAGTGATCTGTGATCACTGATTTTTTTTTTTTTTTTTTTTTTTTTTTTTTTTTTTTTTTGCGGTACGCAGGCCTCTCACTGCTGTGGCCTCTCCCGTTGCGGAGCAACAGGCTCTGGACGCGCAGGCTCAGTGGCCATGGCTCACGGGCCCAGCCACTCCATGGCATGTGGGATCTTCCCAGACTGGGGCATGAACCCGTGTCCCCTGCATCGGCAGGCGGACTCTCAACCACAGCGCCACCAGGGAAGCCCTGATCACTGATTTTTAATGCTACTACTGCAAAAAGATTATGATTCACTGAAGGCTCAGATAATGGTTAGCATTTTTTAGCAATAAAGTTTTGTTGTTGTTTTGGTTTGGTTTGGGTTTTTTTGGCCATGCCACGCAGCATGCAGGATCTTAGATCCCCAACCAGGGATCGAACCTGTACCCCCTGCAGTGGAAACACAGAGTCCTAACCACTGGACCGCCAGGGAATTACCAATAAAGTATTTTTTAATTAAGGTATGTACATTGTTTTTTTAGACATAATGCTGTTGCACACTTAGGCTATAGTATAGTGTAACCATAACTTTTATATGCACTGGGAAACCAAACATTTTGTGTGACTCACTTTATTTATTTATTTATTTTTGCAGTATGTGGGCCTCACCGCTGTGGCCTCTCCCGCTGCGGAGCACAGGCTCCGGACGCACAGGCTCAGCGGCCATGGCTCACGGGCCCAACCGCTCCGTGGCACGTGGGATCCTCCCGGACCGTGGCACGAACCCATGTCCCCTGCATCGGCAGGCGGACTCTCAATCACTGCACCACCAGGGAAGCCTGACTCATTTTGACATTTGCTTTATTGTGGTTGTCTGGAACCAAACCTGTAATATCTCCAAGGCATGCCTGTATTCAGTAAGTTACATGAGATGTTCAACACTTTACTATATTTATTTATTTAAAGTTTTGCTTTGTTTGTTTTTTGGCCATGCCATGTGGCTTCTGGGATCTTAATTCCCCGACCAGAGATCCAGAGATTGAACCTGGGGCTATGGCAGTGAAAGCACTGAGTCCTAATCACTGGACTGCCAGGGAACTCCCTTATTTATTCGTTTATTTTTACATTCTTTTAAAAATATTTTTTCCATTATGGTTTATCCCAGGAGATTGGATATAGTTCCCTGTGCTATACAGTAAGACCTTGTTATTTATCCATTCTAAATGTAATAGTTTACATCTACTAATCCTAAACTCACAGTCCATCCCTCTCCCTCCTCGCTCCCCCTTGGCAACCACAAGTCTGTTCTCTACATCTGTGAGTCTGTTTCTGTTTTGTGGATAGGTTCATTTGTGCCATATTTTAGATTCCACATATAAATGATATCATATGGTATTTTGCCTTTTTTTCTGATTTCACTTAGTATGATAATCTCTAGTTACATCCATGTTGCTGCAAATGGCATTATTGTGTTCTTTTTTATGGCTGAGTAGTATTCCATTGTATATTATGTCCCACATCTTCTTTATCCATTTATCTGTCGATGGACATTTAGGTTGTTTCCATGACTTGGCTATTGTGAATAGTACTGCTATGAATATAGTACTGCTATGAACATAGGGGTGCATGTAACTTTTTGAATTATAGTTTTGTCTGGGTATATGCCCAGGAGTGGGATTGCTAGATCATATGGTAGTTCTATTTTTAGTTTTCTGAGGAATCTCCATACTGTTTTTTTTGTTTGTTTGTTTTGTATTTTTGGCTGCATTGGGTCTTTGTTGCTGCATGCAGGCTTCCTCTAGTTGTGGCAAGTGGTGGCTACTCTTCGTTGCGGTGTGCTGGCCTTTCATTGCGGTGGCTTCTCTTGTTGCGGAGCACAGGCTCTAGGCCTGCGGGCTGCAGTAGTTGTGGCTTGCGGGCTCCAGAGCGCAGGCTCAGCAGTTGTGGTGCACGGGCTTAGTTGCTCTGCGGCATATGGGATCTTCCCGGACGAGGGCTCAAAACCATGTGTCCCCTGCATTGGCAGATGGCTTCTCAACCACTGTGCCATCAGGGAAGTCCTGACTTACAGTATTTTCAACTTACCATGGGTTTGACATAACCCCATCGTAAATTGAGGAAGATCTGTATACTACACACTAGCTCTTCTTGTAATTTATTGCCTCTTTCCCTAGGTTACTTCTACTCATTCCTTTAAGCCTTTAGATCCTGGCTCTCTATCACCCTCTCCAGGGACAGCCATCAGAATTCTTGGTGATATCAATAACCCTTCAATACTTTGGCGTTTCAAGTTCCTTGACCTCTTCTCCTCCAATGATATTCTCCTTCACCATACCTGAGCCACCATTTCAATGATCATATGACCTTGTCATCACCAAATAACTGCATAACCAATAACTGCAACCTTGTCATCACCAATTCATTTCCTTGCAACCTTCTTTGGCCACATACTTGAGAATGTGTAATTTTAATATATATTAGATAATTTGGAGGTGATTGTAATTTCTTAAATCTTTTTGTAAAGGCATTGAATAATGCATCTCAGCATATTTCTTGCTTCTTTATTGTCTCCCTCATTAAAATGTAAGATGTATGAGGGTAAGGACTTTTGTTTTGTTCACTGTCTTCAGCATCTACAACAACACCTGGGCCATAGCAGGTGCTCAATAAATGTGTTGAATAAATGGAGGAAATGCCTATTACATATCAGGCCCTAGGAGTACAACAAACAAAACAAAATCTCTGACTTTATGGAAACTACAATTTTTAAAAATATTTATTTGGTTGCGCTGGGTCTTAGTTGCGGCTCACAAGCTCCTTAGTTGTGGCATGTGAACTCTTAGTTGCGGCATGCATGTGGGATCTAGCTCCCTGACCAGGGATCAAACCCGGGCCCCCTCCATTGGGAGTATGGAGTCTTATCCACTGCACCACCAGGGAAGTCCCAAGAAAACTACAATTTTATAGTGAAAATAAAAATATTAAAGTGGTAAAACTTCACTATTTAGATAACAAAGTACCTTTTAAAATTATTTTTTATTGAGATATAATTGACACATAACATTATATTAGTTTCAGTACAAAATCTTTTTTAAAAATTATTCGGCCATTATGCAAAGGTTTGTTTCTGGGCTCTCTGTTCTGTTCCATTGGTCTACATGTCTGCCTTTAAGCCAGTACCACACTATTTTTTTTTTTTTAATATTTATTCAGCTGTGTCGGGTCTTAGTTGTGGCAAGTGGGCTCTCTAGTGGTGGCGTGTGGGCTCCAGAGCATGTGTGCTCAGTAGCTGCAGCATGTAGGCTTAGTTGCCCGGTGGCATGTGGGATCTTAGTTCCCCGACCAGGAATCGAACCTACGTCCCCTGCATTGGAAGGCAGATTCTCAACCACTGGACCACCAGGGAAGTCCAGTACAAAATATTCTTGTGTCTGTGTCTGGACTCTATCAATAATACCCCATTCCTCTTATTGGTTATCATTAATGTTTATACAGAGGTGATCAGATCTGTATGAAATCATCACTTTGATATATGCTTGATCGTCTTTGGCAAATTGTCTTAGGTTAAGCTGCTCTAACAAAGTACCATATACTAGGTAGCTTATAAACAATTGAACTTTATTTCTCACAGTTTTGGAGGCTAGAAGTTTGAGATCAGGTTACTAGCACGGTTGGGTTCTGCTGGAAGCTCTCTTCCCAGTTGCAGACTGTGACTTTTCATTGTATCCTCACATGGTGGAATGATGGGAAGAGAGAGGTCTCTGGGTCCCTTCTAAAAGGGCACTAATCCCATTTATGATGGTTCACCCTCATGACCTAATTACCTCTCAAAGTCCCCACCTCCTAATACCATCACACTGGAGGTTAGGATTTCAACCAATGAATTTTGCAGGGGACACAAGCATACAGTCTATCACACAAAGCCAAAACTTTAACATTCCAGGATTAGAGTACCAAAATAGTTCTATCTATATACACTACATAAGAGATCCTCCTTACAAGCCAAGCCTTGAGTTTTTGTATGTGAAGGAGTTTAGAACCTGTTTACATACTAGTTTAAAAGCCCTTAGACTTTCATCTCCTT
This sequence comes from Phocoena phocoena, assembly GCF_963924675.1. Taxonomy (NCBI): domain Eukaryota; kingdom Metazoa; phylum Chordata; class Mammalia; order Artiodactyla; family Phocoenidae; genus Phocoena; species Phocoena phocoena. The sequence goes on from NC_089229.1 coordinate 58,381,061, forward strand.
CCCTCTTTCCTCTGTGTTTTATCCTCTCCTGCCTCATACCAGACCTTGTTCTCTCAGTTATCCTGTCTTCAACCCCTCCCTTTCTACTAGCTGCTTCTCTTACTCTTCAAACATGATAAAAACAAACAAAAACTACTCCTCATTTCTAAACAAGCCACAAAAATAAAAATCCTTACCTCAAGTACTAAATATATACAATATTAAACTATCTCTTTTTACTCCTCCATCTGTCCCTTTCAGTCTCAGCTAATGGTGTCACATTTCACCCCCTCTCCCAAACTAGAAGCCTCTTTATCTCTTCCCCGCTTCTCTAACTGGTCTTCAAGGGCAGAAATTTATCAAAATTCTGGGTGAGCATTTCTCTTCAGCCCTTCAGCAACTGCTTTAGTTCTGGCTCTACTCTCTTGCCTAAACTACCATAGCTGGCCTGTCTGCAGTCTTTTTACAGCAAATTATATTCCACAAACTTTTGAGCATCTATTATGTGTCTGGCACTGGAAACAAACAAATATGACACCAGTACCTATACGCAAGAAGCTTGTCCACTCACGCTATAGCATCATTCCTATTAAAAACCTGTTGCCGATAGAATTAAGTACAAACTTTTAAGCAGACATATAGGGCCCTTTACCATCTGGCCTGAACCCACTGAACTTCCTGCATTATCTCTCATCACTCTCCTTTACCTATAGTCTCTCTTAGGCTCTGGCCACACTGAACCTTGCACAGACCCCTGAAAATTCCATTGCCTCTGCTTTACATATGCTATATTCTCCATATTCTCCGCCTGGAATACCCTCTTCTGCCTCTCACCATTGGCCTGGGAGAAATTCATTCAGCCTTTGAAACTCAGCTTTGATCATTACCCCTCTTTGATGCTTTCCCAGATGCCCCTACTTAGTTCTTTGGGTTGCTGTTCCCACAGTACTCTGTTTACAGCTCTAATATAGTACTTGTCACATGCATTATAATTTATCTATTTACTTATTTACCTTTTCTAGAATTCCTAGAGGTCAGGAACAATATTGCTTTGCTGTATCAGGCATATGGTAGGCTCTAAATTCCAATTATTATTATTTTTTTTTGAGGTACGCGGGCCTCTCACTGTTGTGGCCTCTCCCACTGCAGAGCGCAGGCTCAGCAGCCATGGCTCACGGACCCAGCCGCTCTGCGGCATGTGGGATCTTCCCGGACCGGGGCACGAACCCGCATCCCCTGCATCGGCAGGCGGACTCTCAACCACTGCGCCACCAGGGAAGCCCTAAATTCCAAATTTTTAAAAAATTAAAAAAAAATTTTTTTTGCCACACTGGGTGGCTTGTGGGATCTTAGTTCCCCAACCAGGGATTGAACCCTGGCCCACAGCAGTGAAAGCATGGAGTCCTAACCACTGGACTCCCAGGGAATTCCCTCCAAATATTTTTTAAATGAAATCTCTTAGCACTTGGTCTTCTCTCATTTTCCTCCAAATGGAATTACCTAGCCCTTATTTCCTAGAAGAGGGAGCATTAAAAAAATTTCAGGTGAACAACTAAAAAATCAGAAAAAAAGAAGCCTCCCTTAACTTTGAAAGTAATCCTATTTCTCCATCATCCCATTATATACTCAGTTATCCTGCAAGGTGCTGAACAAAATGATGTTAATATTCCACCAAAATCTAATGTCTGAATGTATATGTAACCTTTTTCTGGTCACTTCCTACCTTACACAATGGAAAGAGCACAATGAAGTATTTGCTTATGGCAAACAGAGTTACCCGAGAACTGTAATACATTCTCTCTCATGAAAACCATGAAATTAAAAACTATTTGATTTTTTCTGATCCCAGAGAGTACTGCTAATTTACATAGAAATAAGCATATATCACTCTATTTATTGTCTTATTTTCTACAACATGAACTGCTGTAAGGTGATGTTTGGGGTAGAAGACCATTTTTAGAACATTTCAATGTATTTTATTTAAAAATGAATTAGCTTTTTAAAGCTGCTTCCTACACTGAGAGCTGTTCATGCTTTTGTCATCCTACAGTGAGAGACTAGCAGCAAAACTCAAAATATGAAAAAGCTCAACACAAGACACAGTCATTTCTTAACCTTCTATTACTGCCAAACCAGACTGGTAAGGTATGCTTCTAAATTGTAGGAAGATAATGATATCAGAGAACATAAAGTAATTTAAGTTGGTATATGTGATGTTTACATTTAGCTAGGTCATGATGTCTCCTTTAAACTTTATGACCAATTTCTTATTTCCTATACCTAGAACAGGTTACTACTTTGCCCCCTTTCCTTTTATTTACCTTACAAATACAAAAGTAACAACCTCTAAGTTCTTATCGTTTTAGAAAACCCCCTCATAAAACTGGACTTTTCTCACCTGTTATAATTTTTTTTTAATTTTAAAAATTTCTCATATCAGCCTATAAAGTTCTCTTTTGCTATTAGTGACTGTGGACACATTGAAATTCAGTCCTCAGTAAAATATCAGGGAGAAGGTGGATGCTGCAATTAAAACTGACAAATTCTGTGTTCCTTTTTACTAGTGTTTTAAATTGGCCTGGGTACTTCTTTTCTCTTAGGAGACTGTTAGGATCAAACTTGTGAAATGGCATCTAATACCAAGTATTTTCTAGTTTTTGCCAATTCGGGTTGCATATTTCTCTCCCCAAAGCCCTGACACTACTAACTATACATCTTTGAATCTAGATTTTGCCCCCTACTAGATACAGAACTTTTCAGTGAATTTGAAAAAGAGATCTGGTACAACTTGGGTCCCCATCAGCTAATGGATGAGATAAAACGTAAAGACATGGATAAACCTGATTATAAGCTATTTGTGAAACATCTGGGTGAGACGCCATTTCCAGAGCTACACTAACATGAAATCCCTTGAAATATGCCCAATGGGGGTAGTAAATAAACTATAAATTACAATGCAATGGATTTGAATTTTCAAAAATTTCTTGTGATGGTTTTTCCCACAGCACTTCTTTTGATAAGGGAAAATGCCAGTTATTTCGGGTTGCAGACTTCTAAATGCTATCTTCAATTCAGTTCCTCCATTTTCAGTTCATCTTATATGTTGTTGCCAAATTAATCCTTCTAGAACATAAGAGTGTTACTCTCCTTCAAAAAAACTTCAATAGCTTCCCACTGTCAGAGAAATAAGTTGAAAACAATTAGCCTGATACTCAGTGTGACCTACCTTCTCCCTACACTCTGGACTTCCTAGGCTGGGGATTGGCAAACTACAGCCTGCAGGCTGCTAATTTTTTGTATGGCCTTCAAGGTAAGAATGATTTTTACATTTTTAAAGGTTGGAAAAGAAAATCATATGACATGCGGACATTAAAAAATTCCAATTTCAGCATTCTTAGTTTTTTTTTCCAACATACTCTCATTTGCTTACACATTATCTATGGTTGATTTCATGCTACAATAGCAGAGTTCAAAAGCTGCAGTAGAGACCTTGTGGCCTTATCTGACCCTTTACAGAAAGTTTGCCAACTCCACCTAGATATACTTGTTCCTATCTCTTCACCTATCAAGATCCTTGCCTGGAATGTACTGTTCCCACTCATTCCTGCTGTCACCTCTGAGGCTATCAAAGTAAAATTTTCAAAAAATTTCAAAACATGATTCTCCCGCCAATATAAAATTAACGTGAGCCAAGCATTCATTTATTTAACTCACCGAGGGAACCAGTAAGACGGTAAAGCTGGTTCCAGGAGTATTTAAGGAACTAGATATTTACAGGCATTAGAATAAGGTTGCAGGTTAAACAAAACTGGTTAGCTCCTACAGAGCAATAAAACCATAAACTTTCGAGTTAGCTTTTCTATCAGACAGCAATCTGCAACTCAAGTAACTTCACAATGTCTGAGCTCTAATCATATAACAAATAGCAAGTCAAACACAGGTACCTTCTCCTAGAGAATCATCCTTGGGCAGACAAGTTAAACCATGTCTCAGCGTGAACTGAAAGGTCATCCCTCCACTCCTTGCCTTATTTCCATGTTTTGGGTAGTTTTTCTTAACAAGGCCTCTCTTAATCCTTCCAGTCAATATCGACCTCTCCTTTTATGCTCCCGTTATTTTTTGTACTTCCATTATAGGACTCAAATATCTGGATTTGTGTGCTTTATTTTGTTTTCCCCAACAAGCACTAAGCTCCTTAGAATCACGGTATTGAGAGCTGGGGTTTAATCTCCCCTTTCAAAGGGATTTGAGCATTGGGTCCAATGTCCGTAGTTCCCAACATTTGCCTTGCACAGTATAGATACCAAGTCCTCAATGCTTAATATGAAGCCCTCAAACACTTCCCAAAATGTCTTACCGCACTTCCTTAAACCTTGTCTTCTAACGAGCGGCGCATTGTATTTCTCCCTTACTGCACCGTTAAGTGACCTTCTACAGTAGACAGGTACTGTTTTGACTCTCTTGGTTACCATCCCCCAAGAGCCTAACCCAGTGCCTTGCACAAAGCGGCAGTTCGACCGCAGAAAAAAGATGGGGTACCTCCACCAATTGATGTACCTGGAGACATGAAAGTCCTAGTCTCTCCTTCCCACAAACTTAGACCCTAACAGCATTCCTGTTTCACCTACAGCATTAATATCTCAAAGCAGGTGCAAACGCCGGCCCCCAAGGGTAAACGTTCCTCCTCAGCCAAAGACCTCAAATTTCCGCTGCCCCTGTACAGGGTCTCCAATTCTCATAAAAAATGGCGAGGTGGACCAAGGCCCTGCATTCGGAAGTCAGCCCTTCTCCGCAAATATTATATCACCAGCAGAGGCTTTTCCCCTCCTTCTGCGGTGGAATGTTTCCTCGGTGGGCCGCCTTACGCTCTTAAAAGTAACTAAACCCTCATTTCACTTTTCAAGCCTCAGGACTCTGCGTCCCTCCGCCTCGGCCTCCCTCCCGGGATCAACGCGGCCGTTTCTCGGGGAGATCGCCCGAGTCGGGTGGCCGGGAGGTTAGGCGGCCAACGGTTTTCCACCACAAGGGGAGAGCGCGGGAGGACCGGCGGGAACCAGACGGGCCAGAGGAAGCGGACGTAGGGCGGGGCCAGCGCTAGGAAGGATCGCGAAGGAGCTGTGAGGCCCCGCCCTTTCCGTAGATATCTCTAGAAAGCCGCGCAGGAGCCCGAAAACAAAGAGTGCGCACGCGCGGCGGCTAGGCCCGGGCATTTTGCTGCGTCACCAGCCGCCGCCCGGCCTCACCACCCCTCGCTCGCACGCACGCACGTTCGTTCTCCGTCCTCGCGCCCCTTTTCCTACACTTTCCTCTTCTCTCCGACCGGAGGAGTCGCTCTCCCCGCGCGGTGCATTCTGGGGACCCAGGTCGAGCCCGCCGCCGCCGTCGCTTGAGGGAAACGAAAAGAGGCCGCTACCGGGGAGAAGACGCCGGAGTCGCCACCGGAGAGGAGTCACCTGCCCAGGAGCTGCCGCCGGAGACGCCCGCCACCCGTTCACCCGTCCCCCTGCCCCGTTCACGATGTGAGTGCGACACCCCGCCGAGGGAAGGTCGCCCGTGAGGGAGGCCGAGGCCGCGCGGGGGGCTGCCGGGAAGCCGTCCTTTCCCCTCCCCCGCTTTAGGCCCCCTCGGCTTTTCCCCCTCGGTGGAAATCGTTCTTGCCTGGGGGTGGGAGGTTCAGTATCCTTGTTATGATTACCTTTGGCGGGTGGAGGACATATTTTCTCCGATGTCCGCTTCCCCCACCTCTAAACCGGCCCTCGGCTTCCCCGTGCCGGAAATCCCACCTTCCCCCTTAGGCAGTGCCGGCTGCTCCTAACTCTCCGTAACTTAGCCGTAGGCCTTAGTCTCCCGTGAGCTTTTCGCCGTCCGGGCGCCCTGGAGGCGTGGATCCTCGTGGGCTACCGCTCCGCTCCTGGGGTGGTCTGCTCCTGTCGCTCTGTGATGCTGTGACCAGGCCCGGGGCCAAGTGCACCTGCGGTGGGTGCTACCACAAGGCTGCTGGTGCTCGTAGAGCACCACGCGGCCGTGCGCCGCGAGCGACAGGTACTGCTAGGCGACTGGAGGGAGGCCGTACCGTCGCCGCAACTTAACTTCGCTCTCGGTTGTCGTGATTGCTTGAGTATGGTCTTTCCAGGCTTCCTCCTAACTCCAGTCTCGCTGACGGAGTGAAAGTTGCCAAAACTCAGCTGTGTCCCTGGCAGCGAGGAATTACCATTGAGCAGGGCGTTCTGCACGTGTTGGAGTCGAAAGATATTTGTGGACATTTTCAGTGTTCATATTAAACTTTAGGCGAGATTTCATCATCCTATCTTAGTTTAAGGATGAAACAGGTATGTCGTCACCTTTTTGTTGCCTTAGTTTAATTTTCTTTACTGAAGTGACTACAGATTGTTTAGAAGCTTTATGATACAGGAAAACCTTGGTGACTTTAACCGAATGAGAATTCTTGGCATCGCCACTTTCAGCCTTTAAATTTTTCTCAGGGAAAGCTTTACCTTTTCAGATACGAGAACTGCCGATTTAGTAGTTTTTTGGTTCTAATCGCTCCCTAAAAGTTATGTATGGAGAGCAATTGAGGGGAACAATTTTTATTCCTGTAAAAAGTAATGCACTTGCAAGGGTTTACTTAATAAAACGTCTAGACGTTTTATTTAGATAAGTAAAGAAAACACTACCGTCACTTGATGGAAAAGAAGCCTTGAGAAGAATGCATGTATTATTGTAAAGTGACATATTAGAATTTTGGAAGGATTCTCCCACCCCCAAAAGTGGTATGTAATAGAAGATTTTAATCTGTGAAAAATAGCTTGGGCTTTTTCTCTTTGACATTTATTCCAAATAATGTAGCAGGATTGTCAGTCTTAAAACATCTGTGAGGAGAAAATTAATCCTCAGATAAGGCATTACCAACTTTTAATAGATTAATGTAGCCAAGCAAATTTTTTCATGAAGAAATAGTATGTTTGAGATAGAAACACTTTCAGAGGTCACATGAAATAGTTAAATAGGTAAGAAATATTAAGTTACATAAATAGGTTAAAAACTTGGATGAAAAGTGTAGCAGTATTCCAAAAAGCAGTCTGTCAGAAGAATGCTGTTTTCAAAATGAGTGTTTTGAAGGGACCAGGTAAATTTCATTGTGTTTAAGGTATTCAGTATATGCCATCTTGCAAATTCTTTAGGGGATCTTATTAATGACTGAATTTGTAAGATGAATATTATGAGTCAGTTATTTAAGTTGGAAAAGACTTTTAATGGGTCCTAGGAAGAATCTGGCTGATGAGCGTTCATTTTGTTGATGTGTGCTGTGGACTTTTTTTTTAGCTGTAGAGAGAGACATTTACGCTGGACATCTCAAGGGTTTTAAGGTCTGTTTTTTTATCATTTGATTGCTCTTCAGTCGTCATTTCCTAGATAAATTTTTTCTAATCAAGTTTTGTCTAGTAGTTTGCATAAAAGCTCTCAATCTCTCACCTACCTTGGGGGAGGCTGGGAGTTTTAGGACCTCTCTCTTCTCCATTTAAGACCTGCACAAATCCCCTGCAGGGGGTGCTACTTTACTTTTTTTTTTTAAGCTGTTGTAGTTGGTTCTAGGTTTTAAGTTGGACGTATTAACAATAGGTATGAAGTAAAACATTTTATTTAGTTTTGAGCAGTTTGAAATCATTCTTTCCAGTGTCTTGTAGTTAAATTAGTAAATTGTCCAGAAACATACTGTGACCATTGCTAGCGTTGGTTAAAGTCTTAACTTTGCCATTGTTCAGCTTTGTACGATTGAGTCCCCAAAATAAAGTCATCAGTCTTTAACCTCCAAAACAAATGGTAATAGTGACCATACAGCATATGGTTAATTTCTGTAAGTTAAGGAAGAGTAACTGATGATGGCTTTTGTTCAGTGTTGATTTCCTAACCACTGTAACCTAGCAACTGGATTTTCTTTTTTTCTGTGCTTAGTTAGACTTTAACTGGAAGGCAGTAGAAACGAAGTGACAAATCACTTGAGGCAGACCAGTATGTATTGTTAAGATTCTCCTGTTTGTGTTTTCTCAGTTTTAAGATCTTCTAGAAGCTTTATCATTTTAGAGTCATAGGTGGTTAGTGATGATTGCTTTTCAGGAAAAAACACCTTCGTAATAAACTGTTTAGAATCAATCTAGCTCTGAAACATTAATAATCATATTTTATTTGAGTTATTAAGAATTGCTGCATCTAGTGTATTTTACTACAGAAATACAAAGTGTGTTTTAGTAAACTTTATTATTTACTGTGTAGGTTAGGGATAGATTTTAAATTGAGGCTGATGACTTCCACAGAACACCTTAGAACTTCTGGTTTTCCAGGAAGATGCCAATTACTTTAAATCTTACCTTGAGTAATATGCCCTCACCCGTGTTGTACTCCAAAACCAAATAAAATGTGCTGTTGTGGATTTTCTATGCTGTAGTTGATCTTCTCATGTAGCCGTACTTCATTGCTGAAGAGTGTTTGTATCAGGGCTCTTTCCAACTCAGCATGCTTAATTATCTTTGTGTACTGAAAGGATCTAAGCCACAGAGGTGTTTTTTTTTAACTTTTAATTTTATTACATTACAGGATTTAGTTCTTCAAATATCAATTCACAGCACTGCTGATTAGTATAAACAACTGTCCCAAATAGGCTTGGAACCCAGAATTTCTCACAAAGACATTATTTTCACTTTAAAAAAAGGGAGAATAATTTTCCAGGTTGTCCTTTTATTTCCAGTACATAACCATGCCTGGGGCTTCCCTGGTGGCACAGTGGTTGAGAGTCCGCCTGCCGATGCAGGGGACACGGGTTCGTGCCACGGTCCGGGAAGATCATGGCCGCTGAGCCTGCGCGTCCGGAGCCTGTGCTCCGCAACGGGAGAGGCCACAACAGTGAGAGGCCCGTGTACCACACACACAAAAAAAATTGCCTGTAGTTCAGTTTTTCTCTTTTCCCCTGAAATATTTATTTAATTGGTTGTGTTCGGTCTTAGTTGTGGCAGGCGGGCTCCTTAGTTGTGGCATGCAAACTTAGTTGCGGCATCCATGTGGGATCTAGTTCTTGGACCAGGAATGGAACCCAGGCCCCGTGCATTGGGAGTGTGGAGTCTTTACTGGACCACCAGGGAAGTCCCACACATTTATATTTTAGAGTGGGAATTACCAAAGAAAGGAAGTAGCAAAAAGGTTCACAAACTTTCTTGGTTCACCCCTTGGTGTCTTAGTAGTATTTTTGTTGTTACTATTTTGTATTTTTTTTATTTGTTGGTTGGTTTTTTAATGGTGCTGCTAGGCCAAGAGGAGTAACCTAGAAGTTCTGTTTATTAGATAGTTGGGTCCAAAGAGCTTAAGTATTTCGTCCTTATAGCCTGTTAGCTTTTCAGAAAGCTAACACACATAAATTGAAAGAAAAACGTAGTTTCTTGTATAACCACAGTTACTGATGAAAAGTGTATGCCTTTTGGGAACTGTATAACTTGTTATACCTTGAAATCGGATTGGATACTTCCATCTCAATTCCTGTTGCCTGTTGATTTTTTTGTAGGTCTTTTTTTTTTTTTTTTAATCGTAACCGCCAAAAATCCAGCTTTGCAAAGATGGAACTTAGTGGAGAGGGTTACAGTGCAGTCTGCTGTTGAAACTGAACCACTTAGTGTCTTGACTGAAGTTGAGTATCACTGAATTTCTCTTAAATTTGAAATATCCAGTGGCAGCCCTGTAAATTCTTCCGTAGTGCCTTGATGCACCTTGGCATGTAATTTGGGGATCATTGGACTTGCATGTATATTCAGATTAACTTTCCAGGAAGTTTTACATAGTAGTACAACTGGCATACAGAAGATCTGAAAATATGAGAAGTGTATCGGGGTTTCTCTGAGCAAAGAATATGTGTGAGAGAGTTTGGTTTTAGATGTTTACAGGCAGGGCTTTTGATAATACTTAAGGAAAAACTGCTCAGTCTGAAACTGGAACTGCCTTTTTTTTTTAGCAGAATTTTCATGTTTCCGTATCATTCCTCACTTAGTACAAACTGAAATAGATTTACCAGTTTCTCGATTCTCTTTTGCAAATAATAGACCAGTTGATAGACTTGGTTTTAAAATATCAGTTATTCTGAACTTTGTAACATCTTTTAAACTTTTTTTTTTCTCCCTTGGTTATAATGAGTTTGTTTTTTTCCGTAACCCCCTTTTTTTCCCCTTTGCTGCATTGGGTCTTCATCGCTGTGCGCAGGCTTTCTCTAGTTGCAGTGAGCAGGGGCTACTCTTCGTTGCAGTATGTGGGTTTCTCATGGAGTACGGGCTCTAGGCACGCGGGCTTCAGTAGTTACAGCACGTGGGCTCACTAGTTGTGGCACGTGGGCCCTGGAATGCTCGGGCTTCAGTAGTTGCAGTGCACAGGCTCAGTAGTTGTGGTGCCTGGGCCCATCTGCTCCGCGGCATGTGGGATCCTCCTGGACTGGGGATCGAACCCCTGTCCCCTGCCCTGGCAGGTGGACTCCCAACCACTGTGCCACCAGGGAAGTCCCTGTAACCCTTCTTGATGTTTAAAAATACTCTGGGATACATAGAAGGGGAGTGACTCTAGTTTTTAAGAAGCTCTTCATTTACTGGAGATGTTTAGTTTATAGAGGATAAACATAGAGGATACTTTCTCCATTATCAAGTTCTAGTAAAAAGCTAGTCTTCTGATTATTATTGTTTTATTTTAGAATTCAAAGGGATGTTTTAATTCAGACAAACATCATGTTCCATTAAAAATAAATTTATATGGGGATTATCATTACTTCTGAATAAAGTATGTGAGGTTATAGATTGTGATGTAATGTATCTTACAAATACAATTAAATATATAGATGAGTTACTTTTCAGAGTACAAACAAAAAACATTGTCTTATAGTGTATCACTTACTTTAAGAAAGGTAAACCATAGCTAGTAATGGATCCCTCTACCCCCATGTTTCTTAGAAGAAGAATTTTAGGCTAAATTTCATCCAGCTTGAATGTGAGCTTTTTTTTTTTTTTTTTTTTTTTGCGGTACGCGGGGCTCTCACTGCTGTGGTCCCTCCCGCTGTGGAGCACAGGCTCCGGACGCCAGCGGCCATGGCTCACGAGCCCAGCCGCTCCTGTGGCATGTGGGATCTTCCCGCACCGGGGCACGAACCCGGGTCCCCTGTATCAGCAGGCGGACTCTCAACCACTGCGCCACCAGGGAAGCCCGAATGTGAGCTTCTTAAGGGCAGAGATTTTTTTTTTTTTTTTTTTTTTTTTTTTTTTTTGCGGTACGCGGGCCTCTCACTGTCGTGGCCTCTCCCACTGCGGAGCACAGGCTCCGGACACGCAGGCTCAGCGGCCATGGCTCACGGGCCCAGCCGCTCCGCGGCATGTGGGATCTTCCCAGACCGGGGCACGAACCCTTGTCCCCTGCATCGGCAGGCGGACTCTCAACCACTGCGCCACCAGGGAAGCCCAAGGGCAGAGATTTTTATCTGCTTTGCTGACAGCTGTATCTCCGGAACAATTCCCGGTATCATGTTTAATAAATAATTTGTTTATTGAATAATATTTAGACTCTAAATCTCTTTCAGCTATAAGACTTGGCTATATGAGGTGCTTGACAGTGATGTTTGGAACTAACTGGGATCTTTTACAGTTCGTCCTTTATTTTGCTGTATCTCATCTTCAGTCAAATTCAGCTATATCTCAATATAGATTGGCTTCTTTTTTTTTGGCTGCACTCCACACCATGTGGGATCTTAGTTCCCCAACCACCAATCGAACCCATGTCCCCTGCATTGGAAGCGCGGAGTCTTAACCACTGGGCCACAAGGGAAGTCCCTATCATGCAAATTGGACGAGTAGTTTGGTGGTCAGTAGGTGAAAGATAAAGTTGGTGAGAGTCGTTTATAACTTTAGATTCTATTAATTGAGGCTGTGCTATATTTTGGGAAATCTGGAAAAGAAGGACCACCAAATCAGTATATACCCTCAAAATACATTTGACTTGCTTGTGAGCCCTTTATTTTGAGAATGTTTATTTGGGGAATATTTAGTTTATTAGTTACGATTTGGTCAGACTGATTTTTTCTCTTAATTAACTGGATGATTACCATAAATTCTCCTTTAAGAGATTCTACCCTTCTTTCTCTTCCCCCTCCATTTTTTTAAAATCTAAAGAAATTGGCCTTCCAATCAAAAACTAATACTTACACTTTTTCTGCTTGATTAATTTCTGTATGAGGCCATTAGTTGAAGATAAAACCTAATAGATTTAAGAATATTTGCTTTATCATAAAGACTGTCATTTAGTGCATCCTTGTATCACATTTTGCAGTCTTAAATATTTTTACAAAAGTAGAGCATTTTTTGTGTTTGGTTTTTGGCTGCGCTGTGCGGCATGCAGGACCTTAGTTCCCCGACCAGGGATCGAACCCGTGTCCCCTGCATTGGGAGTGTGGAGTCTTAACCACTGGACCACCAGGGAAGTCCCAAAAGTAGAGCATTTTTATTAAAAGGTCGTTATTGCTATTTTCCCCAGTATATTTGTCTGTTTTGGGGTTTTTTTTTTTTAATTTATTTATTTTTGGCTGCGTTGGGTCTTCGGTGCTGTGCGCGGGCTTTCTCTAATTGCGGCAAGTGGGGGTTACTCTTCGTTGCAGTGTGCGGGCTTCTCATTGCAGTGGCTTCTCTTGTTGTGGAGCACGGGCTCTAGGCATGCGGGCTTCAGTAGTTGTGGCTCGCAGGCTCAGTAGTTGTGGCACATGGGCTTAGTTTCTCCACGGCATGTGGGATCTTCCAGGACCAGGGATCGAACCTGTCCGCTACATTGGCAGGCAGATTATTAACCACTGAGCCACCAGGGAATTCCCTGTCTGTATATGTTGAAGAGCCTAATGTTTAGTGACCAAATAATAGTATTCTAATTTTTTCTCAATGATTAAGAGTAAGAATTGAGATATTGATCATATGTCTCATTTGTGTATGTTAAAACTTTTATAAAAAAATTAATTTGATCGAACAGTCCCATGACAGTTCTTAATGATTTCTGGGGGGAAAACACCAAAATGATGTAGAATCCTGTGTGATTCTATGGGACGACCATGTAATATATACGTATCCCATGAGGTTGAGCTAAACTGTGCATTTCAGGAAGCCAAATTTGAATTATTATGGTAGTAACTACCATAGGCCTCTCACTTGAATAGTAAAAATTTTTTCTTTCACTAAATTCTCACATACAGAGCTCACAAAATTTTTTTAACTTTTAATATAAATTAATTCATTTTTGGCTGCATTGGGTCTTTGTTGCTGCCCATGGGCTTTCTCTAGTTGCTGCGAGCAGGGGCTACTCTTCACTGCAGTGCGGGGGCTTCTCATTGCGGTGGCTTCTCTTGTTGCAGAGCACGGGCTCTAGGCGTGCGGCCTTCAGTAGTTGTGGCCCGCAGACCTCATAATTTTCCATGTTTGCTGTATAATGGTCCAGAGTACCTGCTTACAAAAACTTCTATTGATTGATTGATTGATTGGCTGCGCTCTGCAGCATGTGGGGATCTTAGTTCCCTGACCAGGGATCCAACTCTCGCCCCCTTGCAGTGGAAGTGCAGAGTCTTAACCACTGGACCACCAGGGGAATTCCCCTTACAAAAACTTCTGAACATTGGAAATTCTGAGAGACAAAGAAAATAAAGATGTTGGAGCTTTGGCGGTAGTATTCGTTATAGAGACAAGACATATGCTGTAGAATTCTATTAGATACAGAATTTTTCTCTCTCAAGATATTCAAACTTCTAAAGCGATGATAGCTATAATTAATTTTTTTTTTTTAACTGCCCAGATACAGAATAAACTCTTTTCCAGGGACGTCTGTGACCTTGGTTTTTAACCTTAAGCTTTATGAACTTACCTGGAATTATGTATGATATGTTTGTCCTACCAGTTCATAAAAGACTTGATGTGTCCTAATTGTCTTTTAATAATTTAATCTGTCCTGCACATAGTAAACTATCAGAAGAACTGCAATAACCTGGAAATGTTCTTTAGCAAATTTTTTCCATGTAGCTTTGCTGGTTGGTTTAGTCTGGGCTGCTGTAACAGAATACCACAGACTGGGTAGTTCATCAACAGTAGAAACTTATTGTCTACTATTCTGCAGTCTGGAAGTTCAAGATTTAGGCACCAATATGGTCACCTTCTGGTGAAGGGGCCCACTTTCTGGTTCATAGCTTCTTGCTGTGTCCTCATAGTAGTGGAAGGGGCGAGGGGCCCCTCTGGAGCAATGAAAGGGCTAGGGGCCTCTCTGGAGCCTCTTTATATATAAGGCATGACTTTATTTATTTTTTAAATAAATTTATTTATTTATTTTGGCTGCGTTGGGTCTTCGTTGCTGCGCGCGGGCTTTTTCTAGTTGCAGCGAGCGGGGGCTACTCTTTGTTGTGGTGCGGTGGCTTCTCTTTTTGCAGAGCACGGGCTCTAGGCACGCGGGCTTTAGTAGTTGTGGCACGTGGGCTCAGTAGTTGTGGCGCACGGGCTTAGTTGTTCCACGGCATATGGGATCTTTCTGGACCAGGGCTCGAGCCCGTGTCTCCTGCATTGGCAGGCGGATTCTTAACCATTGCACCACCACGGAAGCCCCTAAGGCATGACTTTAATTTATGAGAGTTCTACCCTCATGATCTAGTAGTAAACACCTCTCAGGTCCCACCTTCGAATATCATCCCGTAGAGCATTAGGATTTCAATATATGAATTTGGAGGGCATGCATTAAGGTCATGGCACTGGTGCATCCTTTCTGGGGGGCGGTGCACACCTCACAGTATGTGGAACTTCCCTCGACCAGGGATCAAACCTATGCCACCTGCAGTGGAAGTACGGAGTCTTAACTGCTGGACCAACAGGGAAGTCCATGGTGCATTCATTTTTTTTAAGGGAGAGGTGCTTGTAATTTTCTACAAATTAGAATTAAAATGCACGAGATTCTAGTATATTAAAAATGGTATTTGGGAACAAATGTAGTTTCCACTCTGTCATTTTAAGACAAACTAAGAAATTTTAGTCAAAGCTAGAGAGGAGAATTTTAGGTTATGCAAAGTTTAGTTGCTCGAATTGACATAGCCCTAACATTGAGCTTGGAAGAACTTGTCAGAAGAAGTTGGAATGTCCCACTTCAGAGATTTTGGGTATTATTTTGTTATAGGTAGTGGCTTATTCACATAATGTATGCAGAGGTGAAAAAGTTTTTGCGTTTATAGGTATGTTACTATTAAAATGAATTAACAGACTTGAACAGTAGTTTGGGATTTTGCCAGTGTTTGTATAAGACTATAGACGCGAATCCAACATAGTTTAGGAGAGTTTAAAATCACCCTTTCTCTGGGTTAATAGGAGAAAAGAGTTGTGATTTCATAAACACTTGGTTTTCCTTTCAAATGAGTGAATATATGTGTTTATTACTGTTTAGGTTAAGTGTAGGATTCCCCCCCCCTTGTATTTTCAGACGGTTTAGATCAGGGGCACTTGGTAAATATTAGGCTTTACAGGCCACAGATACCTGTCTCACATTTTTGTTTTCACAACTTGAAAAATATAAAAACCATTTTTGGCTCCAGGTTAGGATCATTTAATTTTGTTTTTATTGTCTGGTAAATGATTTTATTAGTTGGCTAGGGCTACCATAGCAAAGTACCAGAGACTGGGTGATTGAAACAGTAGAAATTTATTTCCTCACAATTCTGGAGGGTGTTAGTCCAAGATCGAGGTGTCAGAAGGGTTGGTTTCTCCTGAGGCCTCTCTGCTTGGCTTGCAGATGGCCGGCTTCTGTCTTCTTCACAGGGTCTTCCCTCTGCAACTGTACTAATCTCTCTCTCTTTTTTTTTTTTTTTTTGCGGTATGCGGGCCTCTCACTGCTGCGGCCCCTCCTGCTGCGGAGCGCTCCGGATGCGCAGGCTCAGCGGCCACGGCTCACGGGCCCAGCCGCTCCGCGGCACGAACCCGCACCCCCTGCATCGACAGGCGGACTCCCACTGTGCCACCAGGGAAGCCCTCTCTCTCTTTTTAATTAATTTATTTTTAAATTAATTTTTATTGGATTATAGTTGCTGTACAACGTGTTAGTTTCTGCTCTACAGCAGATTGAATCAGTTATACGTATACGGTATATCCACTCTTTTAGATTTCTTATTTAGGTCACCACAGAACATTGAGTAGAGTTCTATGTGCTATACAGTAGGTTCTCATTTGTTATCTATTTTATACATAGTAGTGTATATATGTCAATCCTAGTTTCCCAATTCGTCCCATCTCCTCTTCCCCTCTTGGTAACCATAAGTTTGTTCACTACATCAGTGAGTCTGTTTCTGCTTTGCATGTAAGTTCATCTGTACCGTTTTTCGAGATTCCACATATAAGCGATACTGTATGATTTTATTCTGATTTCACTTTGCATGACAGTCTGTAGGCCCATCCACATCTCTGCAAATAGCATTTCGTTCCTTTTTATGGCTGAGTAATATTTCATTGTATATATGTACCATATCTTTATCCATTCCTGTCGATGGACCTTTTTTTTCCCCCAAGAGGGTATTAAATCGTTTATTGAATACACATGATAATGGATGATACACAAGCTTCATTCCCATCTATAACTTTATCTGGTGCTGTAATTCAATTTAGATATATTGCATAGGATGTGCCAACAATCATATTAATAACCAAATAACTCCATGACTTTGCTTGGGTGACCCTTTTCACGGTGAACTCCAGGTCACAACGCAGTAACTGTCAGTTCAACTACACCAGGGTTTCTGAAGGCAATAGCGTTTCCACCAAAGCAGGTTGTAAATAAATTTTGAATGGAACGTGGCATCACCCTGAAGGAGCTCTAACTTCACACTGTTGGGGTGGTTTACCAAAGTGGTTTCAGAGTAGACTAACTTTACACAGCTCATTTTTTAAAAAGACACATTTATTCAGCATCGTGATCAGACTATTAAATTTAGCAATCAACAGCATGGGTGCCAAAAAAAAAAGAAATCTACATTAAAACCCTTTGTTGGAATGCTTTACACTTTACACAGAACAGAAACTGAAATAACGTGTTATACAGGTCGTCACAAATACAGTCCTCGAGTTTTTTTGCCCATACACATGAGTATTGTCTAAAACATGTCTTCTTTGTAGCAGCTAGGCCCTGCCACCACTGTGCTTGTCTGAGTTCACAGGTCTGTTGTAACCTGTAGCTTCCCTGTCACTTCTCTGGCTCTCCTCTCCTGAGCTTTGTTTCCTGGCAGTAATTAAAACCTTCTGCCACTGCCATAGCTACTGCTGCTGCTGGAACCACCATATCCACCTTGCTTTCGTGGTTTGGCAAAGTATTAGCCTCCACCACCATAGGGGCCAGAACTTCTGCCTCCAAAGTTTCCTCCTTTCATGGGCCCAAAATCTGAAGATTGTTGTAATTTCCAAAATCATTGTAGCTTCCACCACCTCCAAAATTGCTTCCATCATTACCAAATCCATTGCAGCCATCCCCACTGCCACCATATCCACTACTACCATGGCTGCCACCAAAGCCACCTCGACCACTGAAGTTTCCTCCACGACCAAAGTTGTCATTCCCATCAAAACCACCTCCACGACCACCGCCAAAGTTTCTAGAACCACTTCAACCTCTTTGGCTGGATGAAGCACCAGCCATCTCTTGCTTAGATGGGGCTTTTCTTACTTCATGGTTGTGGCCATTCACAGTATGGTATTTCTGAATGACAGTCTTGTCAACGGAGTCATGGTCATCAAAGGTTACGAAAGCAAAGCCTCTCTTTTTACCACTGCCTCGGTCAGTCATGATTTAAGTCACTTCAATTTTCCCATACTGTTCAAAATAATCTCTTAGGTGATGTTCTTCAGTGTCTTCTTTAATGCCAGCAACAAAAATCTTTTTCACAGTTACGTGGGCACCAGGTCTTTGAGAATCTTCTCTTGAGACGGCCCTCTTTGGTTCCACCATTCTTCCATCCACCTTGTGTGGCCTTGCATTCAGGGCTGCATCGACCTCCTCCACAGTGGCATATGTGACAAACCTGAAGCCTCTGGAGCGCTTGGTGTTTGGATCCCTCATTACCACACAATCTGTGAGCGTTCCCCACTGCTCAAAATGGCTCCTTAGACTCTCATTGGTTGTTTCAAAGCTCAAACCTCCAGTGAAGAGCTTCCGCAGATGTTGAGGCTCTTTGGGTAACTGACTTAGACTTGACTGCAGTGGAGGGAGGAGATGTCAATGGTGCTTACTTGGCGGCGTCCACGGGCAGAAAGTCAGTGGACATTTAGGTTGCTTCCGGGTCCGTGTAACTGTCCTAATCTCTTATGAGGACACCGGTCATATTGGATTATAGCCCACCCTAAGATCTAAGTTTACCTTACTTTTTTATTTTTATTTTTGCTGTACGCGGGCCTCTCAGTGTTGTGGCCTCTCCCGTTGTGGAGCACAGGCTCTGGACGCGCAGGCTCAGCGGCCATGGCTCACGGGCGCAGCCGCTCCGCGGCATGTGGGATCTTCCCAGACCGGGGCACAAACCCGTGTCCCCTGCATCGGCAGGCGGACTCTCAACCACTGCGCCACCAGGGAAGCCCTACCTTACTTTTTTAAAGATCCTCTCTACAAATACAGTCACACCCTAAGGTACTGGCGGTTTAGGATTTCAATATATGAATTTATGATGTGATTTCAGGCCATGACAGTGGTATAAATCTAGATTACTTAATGTGAATTCAAGGAAAGGAAAGATTCTTCCCTGGTTCCAATGTCCTTGATACGAACAGAAACTAAAGAGCTTACATACCAGATCGCCATTAATGTGCTCCTTCTCCATTACTATAGGTTCTTTTTTTTTTTTTAGTTTATTTATTTTACTTTTGGCTGCATTGGGTCTTCGTTGCTGCGTGCGAGCTTTTCTCTGGTTGCGGTGAGCAGAGGCTACTCTTTGTTGTGGTGCGTGGGCTTCTCATCGCCGTGGCTTCTCTGGTTGCGGAGTGTGGACTCTAGGCACATGGGCTTCAGTAGTTGTGGCATGTGGGCTCAGTAGTTGTGGCTTGCGGGCTCTAGAGCGCAGGCTCAGTAGTTGTGGCGCACGGGTTTAGTTGCTCCGCAGCGTGTGGGATCCTCCCGGACCAGGGCTCGAACCTTGTCCGCTGCATTGGCAGGTGGATTCTTAACCACTGCACCACCAGGGAAGGCCTACTATAGGTTCTTAATGTGTAACTTGATTTTAACAAGGTAAACAGTACTATCAAGTATTTTCAGATTACGTTGTTAAATTCGGCTAGAAAAGCATTTTTACCAGAGTTTATTGAAATAGCCATTTGTAAACATATTGAGAGAAGAATCTGCTCACTATAATCAGGTTAATTCAACATTGTAAGTCAACTGTACTCCAATAAAAATTAATTTGAAAAAAATCAGGGTAATTGTTCTCAGCTTTATTACCTTTTTTGTTCAAACAGGAAAGGTAGAATACTACAATGAATTCCTCATGTACCCATTATTCAGTCACAACCATTATCAGTACAGGGTCATTCTTATTTTATCTACTCCCCTCCTCTTCTGCCCAATGGATTTTAAAAATATATATTTATTTATTTGGCTGCACCAGATCTTTAGTTGCGGCATGTGGGATCTAGTTCCCTGACCAGGGATTGGACCCAGTCTCCCTGCATTGGGAGCACGGAGTCTTAACCCCTGGACCACCAGGGGAAGTCCCTCTTTTTAAATTTTTAAATAACACAATTTCACAGTTAGACTGGGTTGCTCTAAAGAAAGCATTCTGTGCCGAAACCATTTAATATCATTTTTTGAAAAGTATTATGAATGTAATAAATCCCCATCTACCCATCTACCAGATTCAACAGGCCTTTGCCACACTGCTTTATCTCGCCCTTTTTCCTTAGTTATTTTAAAGCAGACTCCATGTACTTCCCTTTTAATCTTGAATGGACATTTGTTTTCCATAAAACAGTGCCTTTCACACCTAACAAAACTAACGGTTTTCACATTATCTAATACTCTGTCCATATCTAGGTCTCCACCGTTTCAGTAATCTTTTTTATGTTTAGTTTGTTTGAATCAAGATGCATACCAGACTTACAAATTGCACTTCTTTGATAACTCTTAGGTTTCTTTTAATCTAGAGTAGTACCCCTCTCTTTTCTGCCATTGATTTAAGAAACAGTATTCTGAATTTTTCACTTCTTGTGATATGATTTAACTTGTTTCTTTTCCTCATATTTCCTATAGACTGGAATTACGTTTACTGCGGAATATATCATGTTGATCAAATCAGGAAGTGAATGTCTCGTCCCACTTTTAGTGATGCTAAGATCATAAGTTCTTTATCTGCTGTTCATGTAATCATTGTTAATGGTCCCATTCATTGATGAACACTGCCAAATCAGCTTAAAGGTTGCAAAATGGTGATTTTTTTTTTTTTTCCTCCTCACGTTTTATTCCACACAAAGCTGATCTTCATGAACTGGCCCTATTCAGGTATCATGAATAAAGATTCATAAAGGGAAAGAAGGATAAATGCCTATTCTTTCTCTTTAATTTTCTTTTTGTAAAGAATTGGAGCTGTAGCATCTTCTGGTGATCTAGAATTGTGGGTAGTTTGTTTTATATTTCTTTAATCAATATAAACTGGAGTATTTATATTTTGTGTATTTGGATCAGTTTGCAGTCATCCTTTCAAATTGTCGTTGGCCAAGGAGAGACTCTAATTGTTTCCTCCTGTTTTTTTTTTTTTTTTTTTTTTTTTTTTGCGGTACGCGGGCCTCTCACTGTTGTGGCCTCTCCCACTGCGGAGCGCAGGCCCAGCAGCCATGACTCACGGGCCCAGCCGCTCCGCGGCATGTGGGATCCTCCCGGACTGGGGCACAAACCCGTGTCCCCTGCATCGGCAGGCAGACTCTCAACCACTGCGCCACCACGGAAGCCCCTCACATTTATTTAAAAAAAAAAATAATTGAAATAGTTGAGAATGAGGTGGCTCTACTTTGTCTCATCTTTCTGGTTCATTCTTTAGAGGCAAATGCTGTTCATTTGTGTGCGTGTGAATTCTTCTTGGAATTTTTATGCATATGTAAATACTTACCTAAGTAACTTGTTTTAAAGATGACAAAGGAAATTTTTCAAAGTATTTACCACGTATAATCTTTATTGCCTGTTAATTAACCACATTTGACTGTATTTGCTTCTACTAGATTTTTAGCTATATTCTAAAACATAATTTTAATGGATGAAGAGAGCTTTAGGCAGCTAACATTGAAGAAGACAGGAGTCTATTGCAAGGGATAGGAGCTGGTGAATAATAAGGAAAAAGCAAATATTCCAAGTTGTTTCTAGTATAAGTTTATATTGGATACAGATACAGATTAACAGTTGGGACTATAAAGTTTAATTTTTTATCTAGTGTCGTCATTTAGAATCATAAGGAAGATATTTTTGCCCAGGAAAAAAAAAATGGTTGCTTTGTTTTATATAGTCAGCTGCAAATGAGAACTTTTTTTTTTTTTTTGGCTGTGCTGCACAGCATGTGGGATCTTAGTTCCCCAGTTAGGGATTGAACCCCTGCCCCTTGCCGTGGAAGCTTGGAGTCTTAACCACTGGACTGCCAGAACAGTCCAAATGAGAACTTTTTTGAGGACAAATACTGTCATTTCTCATACTTAAAAAAAATTCCCCCCACAGTTCCTAACATGGTAAGTAGAAATGTTGAATACTGTATTTGATTTGACAGTGGATTAGTTCAGATTTTTATTTTTATTTTTTAAAAATATGTATGTGTTTATTTATTTTAGTTGCACTGGGTCTTAGTTGCGGCAGGCGGGCTCCTTGGTTGTGGCATGCATGTGGGATCTAGTTCCCTGACCAGGGATGGAACCCGGGGCCCCTGCACTGGGAGCACAGAGTCTTAACTACTGCGCCACCAGGGAAGTCCCCTAGTTCTGGTTTTTAAAATTCTGTGAAGTTGAATTCTTAAGAGCAGGGCTATAAAGGAGTAGCACAAATTTTGACAGGGCTACCTAAATGCTTAACTCCAGTGAGCATTTTGTTTCATTTTTTAAATCCTTTCTATGATGAAATTTGTATCATTGCATTTTGTTTGTTTGTTTAGTTTATTTTTGGCTGTGCTGGGTCTTTGTCGGTGCGCAGGCTCCTCATTGCAGTACCTTCTCTTGTTGCAGAGCATGAGCTCTAGGTGCGCGGGCTTCAGTAGCTGTGGCTCGCGGGATCTAGAGCGCAGGCTCAGTAGTTGTGGCAAACGGGCTTAGTTGCTCCACGGCATGTGGGATCTTCCCGGACTAGGGATCGAACTGGTGTCCCCTGCATTGGCAGGAGGATTCTTAACCACTGCACCACCAGGGGAGTCCGTATGATTGCGTTTTAACTTGTACTGCAGCTGTTAGGGAAAAAGATGTAGTTTACGTTTGAAATTGCAGTAAACTGCCTCAAAATAATCAATGCTCTGATGGAGAACAGAAATATGTTACTTACATGCTAAGCTTTGGAGGTTATGTAAATAGTTAGTGAATTTCAGCTTAACTTTGTCTAATTTTATCTTTTTGTAGGCAGCCTGCTTCTGCAAAGTGGTACGATCGAAGGGACTATGTCTTCATTGAATTTTGTGTTGAAGACAGTAAAGATGTTAATGTAAATTTTGAAAAATCCAAACTTACATTCAGGTAAATTACCATTTTACATCATTGGGTAAAAGACTTGTTTCAGGCAGCTTGAATAACTTTGGCTTGATTGTTTTGTGTTTTCATTGAAGATACTACTAATCTTTACCTCTTTGAAGAGGCTCATTTTTTTCCCTTTTTCTTTTTTGGTACAGTTGTCTTGGAGGAAGTGATAATTTTAAACATTTAAATGAAATTGATCTTTTTCACTGTATTGATCCAAATGTAAGTAGTCTTGATGCTTTAATCCCAATTTAAATTGTAAGGAAATGGACATACTTTAAGTACTCAAAGAGATAAGCACTAATTCTTAACAGTTTAGAGGTTAATAAGTATGTATTTTGCATTATTTTCCCTCTTGTAACTACTTTCCTGGATACTCTTTTTGTTCTTGTTATTGTTTGGACTGAGGGCAATACTTTTAAAATTTTTTTTATCTTTTAAAAATTAAATTGTGTAGTTGATATAAGGGCTGTACTCTTAAGGCTCGTCTTATTTAAGCATAGATACATCTAGGTATGTTCTATGATTGTACCATATTTAGTTAATTTTTTTAAGGTTTTATTTTATTCACCTTGTTCAGGGGAGGAAAAATGTTTTCTGCAATTGGATAGCTTATGAAATCTTCAGTAGTCTAGGGATTGTTTCAGGGTTTAGAGAAAGTGTAGGGAAAGAAATTAGGAGAAATGACAAATAACCAGCTACTTTGTGCCCTGTAGTAATACCAGAGAGATAAACGGTGTGATAGCGCTTATTTTTGTTTTTAGGATTCGAAGCATAAAAGAACGGACAGATCTATTTTATGTTGTTTACGAAAAGGAGAATCTGGCCAGTCATGGCCAAGGTTAACGAAAGAAAGGGCAAAGGTAGGTTCCTTTTTCTTTTTTTGAAAGTTTGGTATTTTTAAGTAATTAAAGATACATTGACATCAGACTGAAAAGTATCTGTCCAGCAAAGGAAACCATCAACAAAATGAAAAGACAGCCTACTTAATGGGAAAGTATATTTGTAAGTCACGTAACTGATAGGTTAATATGCAAAATACATGAAGAACTCACACAACTCAACAACAAAAACCTGATTTAAAAAAGGGCAGAGCAGTTGCCTGGTGGCCTAGTGGTTAGGATTCTAAGCTTTCACTGCCACGGCCCAAGTTCATCACTGATTATCAGAGAAATGCCAATCAAAACCACAGTGAGAGACTTCCGTAGTGGCACAGAGGTTAAGAATCTGCCTGCCAATTCAGGAGACATGGGTTCAAGCCCTGGTCCAGGAATATCCCACATGCCTTGGAGCAACTAAGCCCATGCACCACAACTACTGAGCCCACATGCCACAGCTACTGAAGCCCACACGCCTAGAGCCTGTACTCCGCAACAAGAGAAGCCACTGCAATGAGAAGCCTGTGCACCACAACAAAGAATAGCCCCCGCTTGCCACAACTAGAGAAAGCCCGCACGCAGCAATGAAGACCCACGCAGCCAAAAATAAATAAATTTATTAAAAAAAAAAAAAAAAACCACACAGTGAGATAATCATGTCCTAACTGTTAGAATGGCTAATATGAAAAATAGAAATAACAAATGCTGAAGAAGATACAGAGAAAAGGGAGCTCTTGTACACTGTTGTTGGGATTACAAATTGGCGTAGCCACTATGGAATCAGTATGGAGATTTCTCAAAAAATTAAGGGTATAACTACCATATGATCCAGCTATTTCACTTCTGGGTATTTATTTGAAGAATATGAAAACACTAATTGGAAAGGATGTATGCCACCCCTGTGTTCATTGCAGCATTATTTACAGTAACCAAAACATGGAAGCAACCAAAGTATCCATTGATGGATGATTGGATAAACTGTGGTGTGTGCGTATTCAGTGGATTACTACTCAGCCATTAAAAAAGAATGAAATCTTGCCATTTGCAGCAACATGGTTGGACCTTGAGGGTAATAAGCTAAGTGAAATGAGTCAGAAGGAAAAAGACAAACCTAATTTTAAAAAGCATAAGGAAATGAAAACTCACAGATACAGAGAACAGATTGATGGTTACCAGTAGGGAAAGGGTTGGAGGGGTGGGTGAAAGGGGTACAAGGAGTCAATTGTATAGTGATAGACGATAAGTGGACTTGGAGGGTGATCACTCTGTAGTTGTATACAGATGTTGAGTTACAGCGTTATACACCTGAAACTTACATTTTAAAAAAAAATTGGTACAAGGAATATAGTGTTTTTGTTTCATAGCTAGGTACTATTAATATTAAGGCCTTGTGCTCTATATATTTTCCTCTACTTTGAGGTTTATTAGCTTTAACTTAATACCAAGTGTGGTCAGAATAAGATAGTCACTAACAGATGCAGACTCTTCTGCATTCAAGAGGCAGACTTTGCTTAGAAGTATAAATTACTCAGATGCTGCATTGGAGCATATCATGGTGACATTTAAAAAATAATAAATTAATCAAGTATCTGAATTTGAATAGTTCCTACCAGTGAAGTTTTGTTTTAAAGTGTAGGTTCTTCTGTTCTTTCTGTTTTTTTGGCTGCGTTGGGTCTTCATTGCAGTGTGCGGGCATCTCGTTCCGGTGGCTTCTCTTGTTGGGGAGCATGGGCTCTAGGCCCGCCAGCTTCAGTAGTTGTGGCACGTGGGCTCAGTAGTTGTGGCTTACGGGCCCTGGAGCTTGCGGGCTTCATTAGTTGTGGTGCATGGGCTTAGTTGCTCTGTGGCATGTGGGATCTTCCCGGGCCAGGGCTCGAACCTGTGTCCCCTGCAATGGCAGGCGGATTCTTAATCTTAACCACTGCACCACCAGGGAAGTGCCAAAAGTAGGTTTGTTTCTGACAACTGTGAAAGCAGCTTCATGAAACTATACTTACCATTATTACATTTTTGTAGTTTTTTTTTTTTTGTGTTTGTGTGCTGATGCCATGCCTCACTAGTATGAACCCACAGCTCAAAAAATATAGTCTTTAGGTACACACTAAAAGAGTACAAGGTAACCTAATCATAGGGTGATATTTGTATTGATCTGTAGCTTAATTGGCTTAGTGTGGACTTCAATAATTGGAAAGACTGGGAAGATGATTCAGATGAAGACATGTCTAATTTTGATCGTTTCTCTGAGGTAAGTTCTTTTAAATGCATTCTTCCACCTCCCTCCCAGTGTATTTCTGTGTAATCAATTTGGTTTTAAAGACATAGTGATATTTAGGACATGCATTATTTTACTTTCAAGACTGTTCTGCAGAAAACCAAATAAGATTTTAACAATGGTCATTTAACCTTCTTTTATGAATTTTTAAAAATTAGTGTTCTAAAGTTGATGTATAATGACAAAAAAATAAACCATACAATCAGTGCAGCACAGTTAGTTTTTATTCCAGCATTGGAACAGATTTTTTTTTTAAGGAGCATGAATGTAGTAATTGGCTTGCATTCTGGAGCCATGTAATATGAATATAAACCTTTAAACACAAGAATCACGATGAGATATGTACAATGAGTGGTGTGTGGGGATATTTTAGTTGCAAAATCAGGGAAAGGATTTTAAGTAAGCCTATTTTTCCAGGACGTCACTGAAATACATATTGCCGTGGCCAAAGGGAAAAAATCATTGAGATTCTCTTAGGTAGACTAGACCTTATTAAATGTGTTGCAGTAAAGCTGATCAGAAAAGAAAACGTTAGATTGTAAGTTGAAGATACTGTCATTGTGATTTGAAATCTTGACTGTACTTTTGTGTTTCTTCTTTGACAACAAAGAATTAAAAGGAGTAAGTGCCCAGCTTCATGTATGCAACTGCTTATTTAACATCTCTCCTCATATGGCTCTGGCACCTTGATTTCAAAACAGAGAAGGGAGATAATGGTATTCATGTGATTCTCCTAAACCATGCTACTCCTTACTGTAGTAATTGATGCCACCATTTACCCAGCTGTGCAAGTCATAACTTCTTAACAATGTTCTCTTTCACTGATTCTCTCTGTCCAGTATAACATTAACTGCTGTCTTTGCTGTCTGTGTTTTGTTTATATTTCCTAAGTAGCTCTCAAATGTATTCAGTTCTGTGTCTATTGCCATTGCATCTCAGTACCTAGCATTGAGCTTGGCACCTTTTGAGCATTTTTCCTGCTCAAAGAAACTTAACCAGTATTTAGTGCTTTCAGATGTAGGAAAACTCTTTACTACTTGCTCATGTTATTCGAGAGTTGATGCCCAGAATTTTTATACTGAGAGATTTGAGTAGGTATCATTTTAAGGCCCCTTCTAACTCTGAAGTCCAGGTAAGCATGTATTTTTGAAGTCCCCATCTCATATTAATTATTTAGTCTGCTTATTTGTTCCTCTTTAAATAATATACTGCTTGCTTTATGATCAGAAAGAACTAAATTTGGGAAATTAGTACTTTATAAGTATGTTCTTTTGGTCCCAGTTTATTGTAAGTATACAAGGGTGTTTTTCACAGTGTGTATCTTTTCTTTCAAGGTTTATGTTTATTTTCTGTTTGTAACTTAGTTACTGGTGTTTAACCTTTGATTCAGTATTGAGGCCTTTTATGCAAGCTAATCAGCCGAGAGGACTTTATTTTAAATTATTTATTGGTTCTTCACAATATTTTAAAACTACAATGAGAATACCATAATACACATGCCACTTAGTTGAAGATACAAAACTTTACAACTATTCAGGACAAATAATCTCCTTCTTAGCCACCAGAGGTGACTGCTATTCAGGATTGTGGTGGTTAATTTCTACATTATACATATATATCTTGTTGGATGAATTTTAATAATTTTTCTTCAATGAGAACTTACTCTTAACTTCCTACAAGGTTTCAGGATTTTATGTAATTACCTATAATCTACCTTTTCCAGAAAGGAGGGTACCTAATATATAGTTTGATTTATTTTTTCTTTTTCTTTTTTTAAATTGGTGGAAACCTATGACAGACTTAAGTTTTATTCTGGAGCGTGCAACCTAATACTTAGGGCTTAATTTAACATCATTTTTAAAACTAATTTTTACACTTCAAATAGATGATGAACAACATGGGTGGTGATGAGGATGTAGATTTACCAGAAGTAGATGGAGCAGATGATGTAAGTCTATAAGTTCTTTTCTATGTTTACTTAAATACTAAGAAACAATGTATTTTCAGGTTGTTTTATGTAGATTCAAAATTGCTCCTTTTTTTTTTGCCACTTAATGGTCTTAAAAAATATTACAGGGAAAACCAGTTTTTTAAATGTGCCCATTTTTGAGGAATGGATGCCTACTAGGAAACAGGTGTCCCCTGAATCATTCTTCAAGGCACTAGATTTATAATTCAAAATTACTATTTTATAGAGACATATGCCTTACTCAGTTAACAGTTAGTTTAGGGATTATTTTGACAAAGAAAGTTGAACAGGTTTTAACATCAGGATTGGTCAGAGAGACGTATAGTAAACAGATGGATGTTGTGAATCTATAAGGATATACTAGACCACTCTTCTCAACATTTCCCCACCTGGCATTCTGTTAACATCTTTAAGAAAGTTGTTCAGTGTAGTTTGGAAGATACTTAGACAATTCACCAGCTAGGATTAGAGTTCATTGTCTTCTGTCATTCCAGGGGCCTTCATATTGAGCCATTCTCCTCTTCCATTGAATGCCAAGAGAGAAGAGAAACTATTTTATACCAGGATTCAGTCTGGTTGATAGGAAGGGATTTAAAGGGTGGGCTCAATTCCCACGAAAAGGCATATATCTTATAGGAAGATAGATCCTCAGCTGTATGTCTGTTTGTCTTAAGTAAACCTGTTCTTAAGTCCATTGCTAAGTTCAAAGATGGATATAACCACCAAACCAAAGATTATATCTAACCAAAGATTGATATATCTGCTACCTTAGTCAAAAGTGCAGTGCTTCAGCTTTTTAAGGTGCAAACTGTTCAGTTAGCAGAGGAATGTTTGATCAACTTGGTAACTTTTTAAATTTTCCTTTCTGCAGGATTCACAAGACAGTGATGATGAAAGTAAGTATCTTTGTAAAAAGTATGTTTACGCAGTGATATTTCACATCAGAGACCAAACTCTCAAAATAGAGAAGTAAAGTTAATTAACCTGTTTAAAATTCTTGGAAGATACATGATTGTTTCTTTATGGCCTCTAAAAAATAGCTAAAGCAGAAATTTGAATGATTAGAGATTCAAATTTTTTAAAAAAGACAGTTCTCTAGGAAACAACTCTTGGTGGCTGCTTTTTCCTATTGTAAAACTTTGAAGTTGTTAGGTTATTCCCTTGTAATTTATACTAATCTTTTAAAAATCCTTTCAGAAATGCCAGATCTGGAGTAAGGAATGTTGTCATCGCTGGATTTTGAGAAAGAAAAATAACTTCTGCAAGATTTCATAATTGAGAGAATTCCTAAGTTGTTAGCTCTAAAGGCAGATTCTGTATTTGCCTCCTTTAACCCATTTTTCAACCTGTTTGTTTTTTTAAAGGCTTCACTAAGGGTTGATATGTACCATTGTATGGGGCAATTTTAAGTCAGCTAAGGCAATAACCTTATGCATGAACATTTCCCAGATTCCCATGATGCTGTTGAGGTCCTAGGCAATTGATAAAGCAGTTGTGATAAATAAAAAAACATTTCACCTAAGTCTCCTTTACTTCATAACATAGATACTGACACGATCGGAAGCTTTCGGCTTAGGGAAAGTAAATTTTAGATTTTAGAACATGGACTCAAAGTGGCTGAAACAAATTGGTTGATACGTTAAACTGGTAACATGTTGTTCCTCTGGTATATCCTTCAGGATTGTGCCACTAAAGTTTTATTTTTCAAAAAATTTACTTCACATTATTGTTTGTAAGTGATCACTTGTCAGTGTTCCAGATGTATCTTAGCTAAAACTAGTGAATGCCCTAACTTAGATGGTATTGAAGCCTGTACATTTGGTATTGTTTGACCCTTAAACTTTTACATCTCTTAGCATGGAGGACGAAGAAAGGCTGTACATTGTTGCTTGAGTCTGTACATTTAGACCAAATTTGTATTTGCACTGTCAGTATGGCAAATGAGTGAAAAAAATGTTAATACACTATTGGATTTTTTATTTTATTATTTTTTTTTGATTCAGCTTGTACCTGGGCTGAAAACCTCAATTTATGTTCATGACAGTGGGGAGTTTTTTTAATGTCTACATTCTTTCTAATAAACTGTTGGAAGACTTCTTGGCTATCCTTTCAAGTGTCTGGTTTACTGTAATTTCATGTATTGCCATTTACTGGAATGGAGTTTTTATTTTTGCTTGAGGAAGAATTTGGGAATATTCCTCTGTTTGGGGAAAAAAAAAGAGGCTTGCTGTAATGTCACAGAAAACCTTTTAAAAGTGGATCTGTAACAGAAAATTGTAGATGCACTTTGCAACAGTTGGAAAAGAAAGTGTTGTGATTTGATTGAAATAAAACTAAATGTGTTGTCCTCCTCTAAATCTTTGAGCTTCCGCATTTTGGCACTTTTTATTCCTTCCAACTACTGCGTATTTGTCATAGCATAGAACTGCTTCATATTTCAGTACTTCCTTATGTCAGTCATTCTGGACCTGTGTTACAGGCAGTGTTAAAGTGCTGGGGGGGATACAAAGATTAACCCTTCAGGTAATTGTGAACTCAGGGAGCTCACATCATAGGCTAGGCCTCAGGACAAATAGTGAACAAAAACTTGGGAGATGGGAAGTGTAGTAATAGATATGGATAGAGTATTTAGACTTAGAAGGGAAAACACAACCTTTTTTCTTCCCTTGTCAAGTATATGAGTGTTCCAAATAATATTCAAGACCATTTTCTTGAAATGCCACAACTAGAAAATCTTAACTTTTTGGGGACTGTGGGCATAACAACACTTGGCAGTCAACTCTGTTTTGTTATGTTACAGAAGTATAACTTGGGTTCTGGTCCTGTTAAGGAAATGCAGTTTCCTCAGAGCCTTAGGTTTTTCCACATTCGGAGGTATGTTTGGACTTACGTACTTCTCAAAAATTACTTTAAGCTTGGTCTCCTTTCTCTGGAGCATACCAAAGGTATCAGTATGCCTGATAGTGTACTGCTTAGCTTCAGGGAAAAACTTCAAAATTTAAAAAACTCTTCTATTTTTACTTTTATTCTCTCGAACTATTTTTGTATGTCAGTTCTGGAAGTTAAAAGATTCATTAAGGATTGGCTTAATGCCAGCCATTAGGCTATAGCATTAAGAAAGTATAGCATGATGGGTTTCTGATTTCATCCTATTTCTTAAGATTCTTACAATTTTTAAAACCTATTTTGTGCTCAGACACTTGAATGGGATTTCACTAACCCTTATTGCTGTCAGGTACAAAGTCTTGTGAATGGTGTCTGATCCCTCTAAGTTAAAGTACTTCATGCCAAAAGGTGAATTGACAGGCCAAAACTGAAGGAGAACTATTTATTTGGCCTTGTTATCGAAAATCTAAACTGTAATTACTTTTGCTTTAAAGAGAGTCACTGGGGAGAGGATCATTTGGTGAGTTTTTAAGTTTGAGTGAGAGACAGCATCTATTCTTAGAGTTTGTCTATTTTGACATGTGATAAAGATGCTATATTCAACTTCCTGAACTGTTAAATTACCTCCAAGGAAGAAGGCAAGGTGATTAGTTGTTACAAGTAGCATGAAGGTTTTATTTACCCATTCAGTTTTGTGCAAGTTTTCGTTTTTTCTATTTAGCAAGAATTCTTTTGACAAGAAATGAGTGATAATGAACTTCACTCGTATTCTAACATCAAATGCTGTTCTGCATGGCTCACCCAGCATTATACCAACCTTGAGAACATACAGGCTTGGAAGGAGGGTGGAGGCAGGTACCTTGTCTAAGGCCTACTCTTAACTCCTAAATTATTTATTTTATCCTGGTAGGCTTGTAAGGCCTGTGGACTTAACTGAAACATTAACCACACTTGATTATAGTTGGTAGTTTCCTCTACTAGGAGAGTGAAAGATGTATAACTAAATCTCCAGCCTGATGACAGCACCTGGTATGTTGAACACTCAGTACATACTTATTACTACATTTTGCATGGGTAATGTATTGCAGGTGGGCCTGGACGTAAGGAAACAAGTTAGTGCAGTAATTGAAACGGTGAAATGTAAAAACGGTGAAAAAAAAAGGGTAAATTTAGGCTCTGGCATTGAGAACTGGAGAGAGATTCCAGAGATATGTCAAATAGGATTTGGTGATAACTTGTATATATACTGCCTGTCATGCTTTGCTCTGAACACTTAAATGTTTTCTAAACTGGAAACCAAACATTTGCTTACAAGTTATAGTGTCAGCCTGGATAACTTCATTGTTTACGTGAAGGACCTATCCAGAACTCTAGCTTAAATTTCTTAGCCTCAAATCCAGTGACCTTGACTTCCATACTCTCCTTAGCACCACATTCCTGTGGCTGTATCTCATCACAAGTTTAGGGGTGACAGCTGTAAAGCTGCTTCCAATACAGTTAACACCCTCCATGAGGAGTATACCTCCCTCCCTCAACCATTGGTTTTTTTTTTGTTCTCACAACTAATTAGCCTCATAGCTCTAGTTTTTTCCATAGAACTAGACCTTGGTGATTCTCGGACAATCAAAATCATGGGACTGTGTGGATTCATCAGTCCCAGCCCTCAGATAGGCTTTCGTATGGTAGGTGATGTGGGGCCCAGGAATTTGCAATTTAACTGATACTTGACAACGATTGAAGTGTGATCCCGGCTACCAGCATGAGTCTCCCCTAGGAACTTGTTAGATACATAAATTTCGGGCACCCACACAGACCTACTAAATGAGAAATGAGACAGTAGAGTCCAGTGATCTGCCTTAAGCCCTCTAGGTGATTCTGATGTGTGCTGAAGTTTGACAACTTCTCTTTTAGATCTAAAAGGCAGATTCTGAATTAGTCCTGCTGAGGTATCAGCTCCATCCAATGTGACTTTTTGTGATGCAATGTTCTGTATCTCTCCATTGTCTGATAAAGTAGCTGCCAGCCGCATAGAGCTGTTAGGGATCTGGAATGTGGCTAGTGTGACTGAAAACTGAATATTTAATTTTATACTAAATTTAATCCCGTATAGCTAGTGATTACCATAGATAAAGCAGAGCTAGGTGATTCTGATGCTGGTGGTTCCTGGCCCACTCACTGAAAAAAAAATTCAAATTCTTATTAATGATAGGGGGAAATCCTCCAAGAATGATACAGAATGTAAAAGCTACAAAGGAAAGTTTAAAAAGAAAATCTAATATTAAAAGTAACATGGGTCAGGAGTTCCCTGGCTGTCCAAGTGGCTAGGACTCCGCATGCTCACTGCTTAGGGCCCAGGTTCATTCCCTGGTCGGGGAACTAAGATCCCACAAGCCGCGTGGTGTGGCCAAAAAAAAAAAAGACATCAAAAGGTAACTCAGGTTAAAAAGTAAGTGATATACTTGAATAAAATATTTACAACATTGAACAAAGCATTTGAAGAGCACTAATCGTGACAAGCCAATAGAAAAGAATGGGCAAAAGGTAGAGATAGGTAATTCACTGAAGAAATAAAAATGACAAAGTATTGTCTTAGAAATTAGGGAAATGCAACTTCAGTCAATAAAGTAATTTCATACATTTAGTATTAGGCCCTTTTTTTAATTTTTAGGCACATTTTTTAAAAAAAGTTTTGGCAAGGATTCTGGGAACCTAGGAAATTAGCAAAATGTTTTAGAAAGCATTTGGCAGAATCTCATTTAAATGAACATAATTTTAGGAAATTCCCTGGCGGTCCTGTGGTTAGGATTCTGAACTTTCACTGCATAGGGCCCGGGTTAGATCCCTGGTTGGGGAACTAAACCCCACATCCCACAAGACTTGTGGCATGGCCCAGAAATAAATTAAACGAACAGAATTTTATGCCAGCATTTTATTTCTAGGAATCTAAAGGTAGTAGTAGATGCTGTACTCAAATGTTTTGCTGTACTCAAATGTTTACAAGATATCCTTTTTTTCATTCAGTACTGCATGTAATAGCCATTTGAAACAATCCAAATAACCATTAATGGAGTAAAATAAGTTATTACACATTTTTATGACATGAGGTGTAGCTGCAGTCAATAAAGTTAAATGTACTGACACAGAAAGTTCTCCAAAACATAAAGATTAGAAAACTTAAGCTTTCTGTAGTGTGCTTCCACTGAAGTTTTTAAAAATTCGGAATGCACATGTTTTATGTACATGGAATGGATAGAAAGTAATGGATATGTGCAAAACGTTTTTAGAGGTTATTTCTGGGAATGAGATTTGGGTTGTGGTGAAAGGATTTATTCTAATCCTGTATACTTAGAA